>NW_012114577.1:400355-537013 GCF_000951035.1 Colobus angolensis palliatus
TGCTTGAACCCGGGAGGCCGAGGTTACAGTGAGCCGAGATGGCACCACTGTACTCCAGCCTGGTGACAGAGTGAGACTCCGTCTCAAAAATAAATAAAAGTAAAAGACACAGGCACGGTTGCCTGTTAGTATCCGGCTCTGGTACTCCTTCCTCTCTGCAGCCCCTCTCCATACCCACTCGCTGCTCCCCTGCTGCTTGTGTTACTTTGCACTCCAAGGCAAACGGTGATTCCCCTGTTGATAAAGTCTTCTCCTCCACCCACTGCCACCTCCTTAGAGGCTGTCTCATGCGGTATTCCCAGTGCCCTGCACAGTGTCCGCCCCATAATGGGTATTATGGGCGAATTAACCTCAAAACAGTGCGCTGTTAGGGCCCAGCCCAGCTCATGGTAAATCCCACTTGGAGAGGTGAAAAGAACCAGGAGCCCACTCCAGGAGACTGTCTCAGTTGCTCCTGATATCCCTTCTACTACTCAGGTGAGCATGGACTCTCATCATAGTCTCTGGTGAAAAGGTGGGGGCGACTAGGGGAGAAAGAGGAGCAGGGGAAGGAAGTGAGCGTTATAATTTGGGGCTAGGAGTTACATTGCAGTGTAATATAATCGACTAAGGTCAGTTACGGGACAAAACTCTGGTGAGTTCTAAAATAGTACTTGAGAATACTGTTCGTAAATGATCTCTTCTTAGAGAAAAAGAATCTTCAAAGATGATCTTAGCCCAATTCTGCTGAGTAAGGAAAAATAAAGTCCTGATAAGAGATTTTCCTTCTAGGGTTTTCACATAATTGACAATAAATTCTAGGCCCAATGGTCACTCCTGAAAAGCTTAGACTGCAGCCATGTGGCTGCTCACGGCCACCATGCAAATGGAAAATGGGCACAGGGCATCTGTAGCAAGTATAGACTCCTTCTCAGTCTTCTTTCTTTCCAGCCCGACCCTGTCCCTTCTCCTAAACTCAACATCGGGACACCTGGCAAAGGACAGCAAGGATCTGTGGGGTTCGAGACCCTGTTCAGGAGCCATCTAAGACAGTTTACCTCCTCACTTCAGAACGGATTCATGCCCTCAGCAGCGGGCTCAGCTGGGATCAGTGAGCACTCAGTGCATCCTCCCTTTCTGCCAAGGCTGGCCAGCTGAAAGGAGGCAGCTTTGTAGGAAGTGCACGTCCACTCTGTCTCTATAGCACTCAAGGGTACCAATCACCTGGGCATGGTGGCTCACGCCCATAATCCCAGAGCTTTAGAAAGCCAAGGCAAGAGTATCACTTGAGCCCAGGAGTTCAAGACCAGCCTAGGCAACATAATGAAACCATATCTCTACAAAATAATTTAACAGTTAGTCTGGTATGATGGTACATGCCTGTAGCCCCAGCTACTTGGGAGGCTGAGGGAGGAGGATTGCTTGAGTCCAGAAGTCCAAGACTGCAGTAAGCTATGATTGTGCCACTGCATTCCAGCCTTGGTGACAAGGTGAGACCCTGTCTCTTAAAAAAAACAAACAAAAAAAGGCACCGACCTGGGCACTGTGGCTTACGCCTGTAATCCCAACACTTTGGGAGGCTGAGGCAGGCGGATCACCTGAGTTCAGGAGTTTGAGACCAGCCTGGCCAACATGGTGAAACCCCGTCTCTACTAAAAATACAAAAACTAGCCAGGCATGGTGGCAAATGCCTGTAATTCCAGCTACTAGGGAGCCTGAGGCAGGAGAACTGCTTAAACCCGGGAGGCGGAGGTTGCACTGAGCTGAGATAATGCCACTGGATAGAACGAGACTCCATCTCCAAAAAAAAAAGAAAAAAAAAAGCACCAACGCGCACTTCCTGGTTCCCTAATAGCAAGCATAGGCTAGCATGAGCCCACAGACATTCTGTGAAGACACAGAAAGGCGACTGAATTAGCCTTTTGAAAAGTGCTCACGGCACTGGTTAAACATGACCTTTCCAAGTAAAGGTGCACAGGAGCTGGGCAAGTCAACATGAAGTTCCAAGAGGCTGAATGGGAGTAACTGAGCCCTGACCCAGTGTCCTCCATAAGCACAAATTTGATCTGCCTTCTCACAGGGCAGTCAGCTGCATGCAGGGCTGACCTGGATATTTCTCCCTTCTGAAGGCCAGAAAGGTGGGCAATGTCCCAGCACCTCTGAAATGGTCATGTGGGGCCACAGGGAGTCTTAAGTCTCACCTAGTCTACACTTGTACCTTGAGTATGCTCTGGTGTTCAATGACCGGGGGAGATATTACTATGGGAGCCAGGCTGTAGGCAGGTTCAGTAAAGTTGGGTTAATGGCAAAAGTTAGGTTTTCCTCAATAATTCTTCCTCTTAAACGTATTCAATGATGCTTTCTTATTTTCACTTCTAGGTCTTGATTGTTCTAACTTGACCGAGATTAATAAAATCTTGAGTGCAGATATCCTTACCCAAATTGCAAACAGTGCCCTATATTCATGAATACGACACTTCCTTTGATTCAACCAAAAAAATAAATGTATCGGGGACCAAGTTATAGATTTGATTTCACCTCTTCAACCATTTCTCTAGAACTCGGTCTTCTATAAAGTGAAGGGATTGGTCTCCTCCACCTCTGTGGTTCTTTTTTCCAGTGGGTACCAGGCCTTCTCATAATGGCCTTTATCTTTTCTTTTTTCCAAGCACTTTCTTCCCCACTGTGTCCAAGCTTCCCAATCCTTAAGTACCCCTGAAGCTATTCATATTTAATCTCTTCTCCTGCTGTCCTGGTGTCTGATCTCATTCTTTAGCTCATCCAACCTCAGTGTCCTACCAGATGATCCCATTGCAGAATGAAATGTTAAAATTTAGGGCCTGGAGCAAACACTTCAGTCATTCTTCCTTTTCTACACATTAATTACCAAATTAATCACTCTTCAGAGAGAGGTCTTCTTTTCCCCTGTTGATCCTCCTGCAGGCCCCCAGAGCACAGCTCCGTGGAATGACGTCTCTTCTCTCTGAATCGATGGCAATTGATCAAAGTCTGTCTGCTGTTTAACATCCAGAGAGCACTTCAATGGTGTTTCTATATTTTCCTGCACTTGTTCCAACAGGTCTTTGTTTTTTTGTGAGATTAAGCTTCCTGGTTTCCCTGTGCTTATCCACTCCAAGTCCCCACAAACTCACTTATTTGGGCCACATTCCTATCTTTTTAAAATAAAACGATTTACTTTTAATTGTGATGAAAAAAACATAACGTACAATTTACCATCATAACCATTTTGAGTAGTACAATTCAGTGGTATGAAGTATGTTGCTCTGCAACCCTCCCCACCGTCCATTTCCAGAACTCTTTTCATCTTCCCAAACTGAACTCTGGACCCACGAAACAACTGCCCATTCCTTCTCCCCCTACCCGCTGGTGACCACCATTCTATTACCTGTCTCTATGAATCTAACTCCTCTACTACTTCATATAACTGGAATCATCCAGTATTTGTCCTTTTGTGACTGGCTCATTTCACTGAGCATAACGTCCTCAAAGTTCATCCACGTGTCAGATTTTCCTTCTATTTTAAGGCTGAATAATATTCCATTGTATTGATAGACCGTATTTTGTTTATTTATCTCCTGATGGACATCAGGATTGTTTCCACCTTTAGGCTATTGAGAATGATGCTGCCATGAACACAGGTGTACAAATACCTCTTCAAGGTATAAATACCTTTCTCCTAAATTCTCTTGGGCTCATACCCAGAGGTGGAATTGCTGGATCATATGGTAATTCTAAGCTTAATTTTTTGAGGAATCAACATATTTTCCATACCAGCTGCACCATTTTACATTCTCACCAACAGTGCACCAGGGTTACAATTTCTCCACATCCTTGCTAACACTTACCACATCCCTATCCTTTTCATTTAAAATACAATTCATCACAAGCCATAATTTAGGAGGGAACAAGGCCATGCAAGATGAAGTCACAGGGAAGAATAAAAGCAACAGGTTTCATAAGAACCAACAGTTAGGCCGGGCACAGTGGCTCACCCCTGTAATCCCAACACTTTGGGAGGCTGAGGCAGGTGGATCGCCTGAGGTCAGGAGTTCGAGGCCAGCCTGGTCAACATGATGAAACCCCATCTCTACTAAAAATGCAAAAGCAAATTTAGCTGGGCATGGAGGCAGGCACCTGTAATCCCAGCCACTTGGGAGGCTGAGGCAGAAGAATTGCTTGAGCCTGGGAGACAGAGGTTGCAGTAAGCTGAGATCATGCCACTGCACTCCAGCCTGGCCGACAGAGCGAGGTTCTGTCCCAAAATAAATAAATAGATAAATAAATAAATAAATAACCAAGAATTATTTTGGCGGGACAGAGCAAGTCAAACTTTCCAACAGAAATATTAAAGATATTCTGTTGGAATATTTTATATGTATTGGCAGCTACTTTTATAAATAAAATGTGTGTCTATAAACACACAAGTTTGATGTTCACATCCATTAATGTAATGCATTTTTGTGGCAGAACTACTTCATGCATCTAAGCACAATTCACAATTGCAAAAATATTATGAAACCAACCTAAATGTCCATCAGCCGACGGTGGATAAAGAAAATGTGTTACACATACACCATGGAATACTCCTCAACCATGAAATAGAACAAAATGGCCTTTACAGTGACTTGAATGAAGTTGGAGGCCATTATTCTAAATGAAGTAACTTAGGAATGGAAAACCAAATATCGTATGTTCTCATTTATAAGTGGGAGCTAATCTGTGAAGAGGCACAAGCATAAGAATAATCTAAAGGACTCTGGGGACTGGGGGGAAGGGTGGAGGATAAAAGACTACACACTGGGTACAGTGTACACTGCTCAGGTGATGGATACACCAAAATCTCAGAAATCACCACTAAAGAACTTATCCATGTATCCAAAATCCACCTGTTCACTAAAACCTATTGAAATTAAAAAAAAAAAGGAAATAAATTGTTTCTCTGGATAAGTGAAGGTGGGATTCCTTCAGAACCTTTCCTTATCCAGCTACATCTTTGGATCTTAATACAATTTTTCTTTTGGAAATCAGTGTCACTGACAAGAATAATCCCTACCCAATGGGACAGTAAACAATGACAGTAACCAAGACTCCCAGAACATTTCAATTTTACGTTTCAGAACAAATCACTAAGGTGGCTCTTGCTTTGAAAGAACAGAACAAGAACCTGTTAAATTAGCGAGAAAAACTTGGTTTCGAAGCTCCCATCTACCTTGGAATTCACACGAACAGTGTAGTCTACAGAAGCCAGCGTCATTAACTGGGTCACTACCAGGCCACTCTCTAATCCTTCCCCCTTCACAATCATCTGAAGTGAAATAGTTTTAAGATGATGCTGGCAGAACAACAGCCTTATAGTTCAAGAGCAACAATGAAAAATAATCAAGTAGGAGTTGAGGGGTTAAACCCACTGACTTCTGTGCACTTCCTCTCCTGAGTAGTGCTATTTGCGTTCTTAAGTACTTAATTTAAAATGATACAGAATGCTCATTCTGGGAATTTTGTATTCATGGAAGTGGGGACTGTGGGCTGTAGCCTGCTGTTTGGCAAGCCCTCAGCCCAGATGGGGTTCTACAAGGTGTTTAATCAGATCCTAGAGCAGCACACGACTGCCATGTTTAATTATTCTAATTTAATGGAGCATTCAGCAAGATCCGCTTTATTTGGCATCTATGATGATGGTCGTGGGCAAGAGGGGCATCGGCCCAGACGCTCAGTCCCAGCTTGTTTCATACACAGCGATGGAGGAGACTCTGCCAGGGCCTGACATCTCCATCTGCAGATGTGTATTAATAGCCAGCACTGATTTAGTTGAGGCAATTTACTGAAATGCTACCACTCTGAAGCCCTCTCTTGCACACAGCCTCCCTCATGGCTTTCACTGGGTCACAGGAAGGCTGGGAGAGCTGCTCTTTATTACAAGACTACCAACACCACTGCCTAACAGCCTGATTGATGGGTACCGATGGCCAGGACACTGGAAGTCTTATCCTTCATTTTGTTTTTTTACTAACTCAGCTCCAGCTTTGCAGCCAAAGGGTATTTTTGCATGTCAAGGGGGCTCATTATTTTTCATTTGTTCTACTTAAAAATAGGCTGCTCTACAAATTTTAGGCAGATCCCTAATATTAAGAGATGAAAAACAGAGATAAATGTTTTTTAGAGTCTGCAGTGCTAAAATTTAATCAAAACTTTGTGAGGATTTAAGAGGGCAGCACATTTTCTGGTATTAACATGAACTAGAGAGGTCTTGCAGGGTTTATGTTTTTGTGTTTTTAAAAAGCAACCAAAAAGTACTCAAATCTTGTGTATCAAAACGCAAGAATGTGACATTTGGGGGTGATGCCCATGTAAACCTTTTATAAAATACATGAGGAGATACTTCCTTTGTACTTGTTTCTGCCAAATTCCTATTATTGAAAGTCAGGAGACTTGCTCTTTGGTTAATTTGGAGGTTATAGGTTAGAAATCGAATGCATTCCTCAGGTCTTGGCAGGTCTCTTACCATTTTCTCTCCTGTGAGTCACAAATAAATAGTTTCCTGCTACCTGCCCCTAACTAGGTGTTAAATAGAACCCATTTAGTTCTATTTTCTTTTTCGGGAGTGAATAGTATGCCTGACTTGCTTACACTAGAGCTAGGGAAGTGGTTTTAAATGTGTTAAGCACAAAATCCACAGACACTCAAGTGAACTGAACTTGTTTCTTACTAACCAGTAATTCAAAGGAGAAAAGTGTGTGCAAAAATCTTTATTACTTCTTCCCAGCCCCGTATCTCGACTTGGAAAGTCTAAAGAATCAACACTGGTGTGATTTCAGGGGATCTGAGGTTATTTAATAATTCCCAGAGGTTGACCTGAAAGTCGTGGGCCTTTGTCTCTTAGAAAGGTTCACACAAATGTATTTCATGGTGGGGCAGTGATCGTCATGGTCAAGAGGGTGGTTCTGCCTCAGAGGGTGGCTTGTTTCTTGTGACACAAATGTTCCATCCGGTAGAAACAGTAGAGTTGACTCTTTTTTTTTTTGAGACGGAGTCTCGCCCTGCCGCCCGGGCTGGAGTGCAGTGGCCGGATCTCAGCTCACTGCAAGCTCCGCCTCCCGGGTTCCCGCCATTCTCCTGCCTCAGCCTCCGGAGTAGCTGGGACTACAGGCGCCCGCCACCTCGCCCGGCTGGTTTTTTTTTGTATTTTTTTAGTAGAGACGGGGTTTCACCGTGTTAGCCAGGGTGGTCTCGATCTCCTGACCTCGTGATCCGCCCGCCTCGGCCTCCCAAAGTGCTGGGATTACAGGCTTGAGCCACCGCGCCCGGCCGAGTTGACTCTTAAAGAGGTTATGTTCACAGCTTCTCCACAACCAGAGAATTCATTTGTTGATCAGTCTAAATGGTATGCCAATTCTCTCCCTGAAGCACAGGTTGCGGTTTCTCAGGCCAATTATTTTATACAAGGAGCAGGTGATTTCCTTATTCAAGCACTCCTCTATTATCATCATTACAGGTCTTTATCCTTAATGTTTTCATAGTTATCTTGTTATTTTTGGATGTGCCAACAAGAAGCTATGTTTTATGGCTTCACGACTTTGAAGGCTAAAAATAATAGGTGATCAAATTCTGCAGTTTAGTGGACTCGCAGAACAGACTCCAGGCATCTCAACAGATAATTGTGAGCCACAAAGGCAAAACTGTACTATCAGCCCCCTCAACTGTAGCTTATGTTTCTAATCATAAGCCTTCTCCTAGCTATAGAGAATAGCAGGATAAAAGCCTAATATGTTAATTAACTTTGTCACATACTAAAATGGCCTTAATACATAGTAGTTCACTCCACATGGTTAGAAAAACCTGCTTATTCTAAAATACATTTTTTTAGCAGATATATTCCACGAAATATTTGGTTTGTATCCAGTAAGTCATTATAGCAAGTCAATATGTGTAGTTGTTAAGGGGCACATTTTGTAACAGTGTCACCAGGACACCAAGTTGTTCAAAACTACATGTACTATGGGAGCATGTAGTTGGTTGGTTGCTGACTGGAAACATGTTTGAAAAAGCTAAACAGACCCAAAATCATTTTGGCCCTGTTTTTTGGCATGACCTTTTGGAGATGGACTTGAGACAGATTATTCATTCCTTTGCTAGTAAAGACTGAGAACTGCGTTTTCAAGAAATGTCTTCTGGTCTTATCCTCAGGTATGCGTTCGGAAGATGGAATGGCTTTCCATTCAGCTAGGTTTTGGTCAGATTCCTTCATTTTCTCTAAATGATGTCCACCTTTCCATCTGATTAGTAGCTCTAAAGCAAATGCACCCAACCCTTGATCAAAGACACAGGAGAGCTGTATTCCTGGCCCTTGCCAGGAGCGTAACTGTTGTTAAGCCTTTACTGAAGGCAAGAGATATTTATGGAAAACCGTGTGATCGAACATGCAGTTCATCGATTCCTTTGAAGTCTAGGGCTTATCCCTGGATCCAACCCTTTCAACTCGTCTCCAACCCATCAGCAGTTCTGTAGGCTTTACCTCCAAATACATTCTCACGTGTGGCCTACCTACTTCTCTCCACTTTCACTGCCTTACCACAGGCCATGCCAACACCATCTCTTACCTAGACTGGTCTTCCGCGTGTACTCTGCCTTATGCCTGGCATTGGTAAATTATACTGGTGAGTGGCCTGTTTTTGTGTGGTCTTGCAAGCTAAGAACGACTCTTTACTATCTTTAAAGGGTGTTAAATAGAAATCTGAAAGTATGCAACAGAGGCAATATGTGACTCCTAAAGCCTCAAATGGTTCCTTTGTAGATAAAGCCCCACACAGAAAGTCTGAAGACCTGCGTGGTCCATTCTGCTTTAGAAGTCAGAAAAATCCATTTAAAATAGAGCTCACATCAGGCAGTTTTCCTGCTTCAATGGCTTCCTTTTGACTTAGAACAAAATCCAAAGTCTAGCATGGCCTCCAGTTCCTTCACGGTGTGGCTTTTGCTGATCTCTTCAAGTACATCTCCCGTCACTCTACCCTCCCTGTTACGTCCTGGCTTCTGCTAGATTTCTTGAACACACTAACCTTAGGGACTCGGAACCTCGTGTACCCTCGTCTACCCATGGACCACCCTATCTAGGTCCTGATTCCTCATCTTTAGAAAGGGAGTGATGATGGCACCTACCTCACAGGGCTGCCAGGTAGGTAACACAAAGCACAACACAGGACCTGGCACCCAGGAGCTATTCAAACAGTATCAGTGTTCATAATAATTACTTAAGGTAGCCTGTTGCAGGTACTTTTATTTCTGTCTTTCATGTTTTGAAGTGCTCTTATGTCTGTCTTCCCTTATTAGACTGTATGCCTGTGCACACAGGGGCCCTGACTCCCGTTGATCACGGTTGGATTTTCAGCTCCTAGTATGCTGCCTGGTTCACAGTGATGGAAAGAAAAAACAGGGAAGGAGGGAGGAAGGACGGTATCTACGTGGCCCATAAGGTCCTTATTCCCTGAAAATCTCCAGTCCGTGGCTGCATCTTGGAGGTGCACCTGTGCGTTTCATAGAGGGCAGCTGCATGAAACAGTTTTAGGAAGCTTACTGCTACATCCACTATGAGACTGTTAATTGTTCAACATGCCTCCCATGTGAAGCCCATATGGAAAATTCCTTTTAGGGCCAATTCTAAGAGTCAGTTTGCTTCCTCTGAATTCTTGATATGCTTTCTGTTCTTCAAAGGTTGAGAGCAATGGCCCTTAACAGTGTTTCCCTTCACATCTGGATCCATGTTTTATGTCTCCTGTCTTACATTCGACTCAAATTTACAGTTTACCTCTTCCTGATTTTTCAACATGTTACTGTTTTTGTTTTTTGAGACAGAGTTTCGCTCTTGTTGCCCAGGCTGGAGTGCAATGGCATGATCTTGGCTCACCGCAACCTCTGCTTCTCAGGTTCAAGTGATTCTCCTGCCTCAGCCTCCCAAGTAGCTGGGATTATAGGCATCATGCCAGACTAATTTTGTACTTTTAGTAGAGACAGGGTTTCTCCATGTTGGTCAGGCTGGTCTTGAACTCCCGACCTCACATGATCCGCCCACCTTGGCCTCCCAAAGTGCTGGCAACATCAAAGTGTTAAATTTTTTTTTTTTTTTTTTAAAGGCAATCTTGCGTAAATTACTTCACTTGAGCCACATCTCATGTGGTTGTAAATGAGAACCCCACCTCCTACCTATGAAGGATACCGTTGGGGTTAAATGAGAGGGATGAAAAGTTCAGAGAATAGTGTCTGGCACACAACAGCTACTAAAAACTACTAGGTACCCCTTCCTGAAATTGATCTGGAATTCTATGAGAAGGCAGCTGAACAGTATTTAATACAAACCAAGGTCCTAAATGGCCTGAAATTAATTCACATACAGTCAGACTGTAGACATGTTAGATCATAAAAAATCTAGTCACCTGACAGCACCATTTCTTATGTGGACTTCTTTTAAACATTTATTAAAAAAGCAAAATGTATGTTCATCTCAAATCTAACAGTTAAAAATGGTAAAGCAATACAAACAACGTGTTACTAGCAGCATCCAGTTGTTAGAATCTCTCACCCTGCTTCTCGGTCTGATTTGTGCAAGCTCAGTCTCTTCTGAGCCTGCAGCTACCTCCAACCCTCATCGTAGTGCAGGCCAAACCAAATTTTATAAAATTAACAATTTAAGGTTAAATAAGCTTAAATAAGGGTGTTAAATACAAGACACTTCATCAAAGCTTCTGTACAAAGATAAACAAATCTGGCATTGTACAAGTGGTTCCGCCAGCTCACAGCCCACAAGGAAGTTCTAGTGAGTTAAGCAGATTCACTTTCATTTTTTTCCAGCAGAGCAACTATACAAAAGTGAACTAAGAGTTGAAGTGACTACTGACAACTCGGTGAGCCATTTACAAGGCATATGTATCTTTTTTTGTTTGTTTTTAATCAGAACACTGTTAATATTCAGGCACCATTTGTTCCTGCAAATAAATAAGTCTCTAAGGTAACTGCATTTGAACTAGTGTTAAACACAACAGTGCTTTTTTTCCTTTAATCCCCCCCGAAAAGCTTTTCCAACTATGTACTATGCCTCCTTTCTTATTGCTATGGTAATGTGGCTGTGGAAATAAAACTACTGTACATCCAAAAAAATAGAGCACCTTTAACATTAAAGTATATGTCTGATTATTTGTTCTCATGTTTATTTTACAATACTAAAGCCCAAACTATGGTAAATTGCTTTACATCTCTACCAGGTCACCTGATAAATAGGAAATAAAACCCAACTATCTTCCCTCTTGAGGTAAGCCGAAGCCAGAGCATTGTTTTAGCAGAGTCTAAAAGAAAAAAGGTCTCAACTGTTGCCAGGGTTTACATTCATCTTCACACCAGGAGTTACATTCATTCATCTTCACATTGGCACTGCTCTCTGCTGTGGCTACCGAGAAAGAGTAGAGGCTCCCTGTCCTGCTGTGGTGAATGGCGCTACACAGAATGGAACAGCAAAAACATCTACGACTGGTGGAAAGCACACAGAAAAACCACATGTTTGTGACTTCAAAGGGACAAGGGGCATTTCCCAACGGTCCCTTGAGGAGGTGCGGACTGGCTAAGATTTTTTGTCGATGGTGGTGAAAAACCATTCTGTGAATTTCCGCAGCTGAGCTGTCGCGGTCTGGGACTCCTCCTGCAGCCTCATGTTGTCCTGTCTCAGGTGCTGCACTTCCGCTTGGAGAACAGCCTTGTCTTGTTTTTCCTGGTCAGAGGAGAAATAAACTGAGTCATGGAGACTGACTGATACATTCATTCCTCCTAAGCTGGGCCACAAGAATCTTTTATTCTTATTTTTACTTATGTACTTTTTGAGGGGAGAAGGGGTGACTTTCTTCAGTGAGGGAACTTTCCTGATCCTGATTCCTGCTGATAACAAATGGATGGGAATGCACACTCCATGCACCCTGTTCTTTCATCCCACTCTGCTCCCACAGGTGCTAAGATAGCCTTTGTATAGGAAGGTGTTCATCATTGTTTATATCACCCTCTATCCAAAAAAGGGAGACTACAGTGAGGTGAAAGGTAATACCCTTTGACAAATGCACAAAACTTTCTAAGTACAAAATTGGAATCAGCAGAGCTGTTACATATGTTTATAATAAAATATGTACTTAGGTCTTTCATTCCATCAAGCTTTCCTGCTACACTATATTTCCATAATGACCCTTAAAATCTGCCATTAAAAACTATGTAAAAATAATCAAGACTTTCAGAAGAATCACATCTGGAGTTTCCAACATACAGCAATAAAAAAATGTATAGCACCAGTTTCAGATCCGCACCCCCCCACCCCGCTGAAAGGGATGCCTTGCCCTAAATGGATAGAGGGGTCACTGTCAGATTGTAACAATCGGTATTTCTGTAATGGGATCTAACTCGACCGCTAATGCCACCAGATGCCACCCACAGCACTGTACGGGAGCACTGAGCGAGGTGAGTGGAGGCCCCCACCGTTGGCATGTCTGGTCCTGCCCTCAAGGTTTCCTCGTTTCCTGATCCCTTCCAAGGCCCTCCCCAATACCACCTGCCTGGTCACTGGCGCAAAAGACCCTGGTCCCCAGAGGAGGCCTGAATCAGAGCTGGCCACTCACTTCACTGTAAGGAGCAACTGCAGCCCACCCTGGATACAGACTCTCCCCAGACATTCCTCACCACGACTCTCGGTCCCAAGACAGTCTGAGTCTCACAGCTCAGAACATCTCTGCTGTGACTCAGCTGCCCACCTCTCCACATCCCTGCAAACCTTTTATTATGACCCGTGGAACTTGGATTCTGCCATGAAGACCTTGTGCACGCTCAGTCTGTCCTCCTGAAATTCCCTTTGTCTTCGTGCTCTAAGTGAATCCTGGTTGCCTCCTGAGGATACTGTCCCCAGCAGCTCACTATAGGGGTCGGGCAGGCATCCCCTATTGTTCAGGCCAGATCTCCGCTCCTTCCTACAATTCCAGCTCCTCTAAAAAATGTACCATTAGGTCATGAGACCTGCTACCCCTCCTGGCTGCAAAAATTTTACTGTATCTCCAGTCCCAACCATCATTACGGGAAGATTCTAGAATCTGGTTTGCTCTTTTCTCCCCATCCCACTCCTGTCATCTGTGTTGATGATTTCGAATCCACTGAGATGTGCCATCCGACACTCTGGGCATTCAGCCTCTCCATCGCTTTCTCCTAGTGATCTTCAAAACCGGCCTTCCTCAACTCCCACTCCCATGACCGCATCCTATACCGTGCTATTGTCAATGACTGCATCTCTTCCTAAAAGTTTCAAGTTTCCACTTCTTGACCATCACCTCCTGTCTTTTAAAAATAATTTCTCCAGTATCTCCTCCTCCAGTAATGATAGAATCCATCAATCTTATCAATCTTACTCTTATTTTCACTGCCCACCAACACCTCCGCCCCAGCCATTCCCCAACAGTGATGTTATTTCTCTTCAACCAGCCTGGACTCCGGGTTCTTTGGTTTATTCATGCGCTGTACATGCCCCAGGGTCCTTGTCTGTCTGTCTCTCTCTCTCTCTCTCTCATCTTGATTTCCTGTCTAAATCTTAATATTGGCTACATTCAACTCTCCAACGATTCTACACTTGCAGCTGGAGATAAGGTGACCAGCCATCCCAGCTTGCATGGGACTTTGCTCGTTCTAATATGGAAAGTTCCATATCCTAGAAAACTTCTCCATCCCGGACAAACTGGGACAGCTCGTCACCCAAGCTGGGGAAAAAACACACAACCAGGAAAACAGGTATCGCTTTAACTTATGCTCCAAATTTAAATGTGCTTTAGTTTTTTTTGGCAAGTCTCCCAAATATACCCGGTTAGTTTACACACTGTGGTACACCCATATCCTCTATCCACAAAGCTCTTATATTCCTTCTCACCACTCTCAGCTCATGACTAGAAAAAAAAGAAACAATCTGAGAAATTTGTCTGGACTCTGTGTATGTGAATGAACGTAGTGCATACATGAACACGTGCACGTGCACACATACTCTGCTCCACTCTGGTAACTATGTATAAGCTGTCCCTACTCCTATCCAAGGCCAGCTCCCTCCTTGTGACTAGATCAGAACTCCACCCACTTGCCCTTTACCCTCATCATGATTTCCCTCCCAACTGAATCCTTTCCTCAGCATTCTCACCAGCTACGATTTCTCCCTTCTTCAAAAGCCAAACCAAAGCATCACAACAAAAACCTTCCTGTGACACCCTCCCACTCGCTACCGCACCCCATTCCGTTTCCTGGACAGCCAACTGGCTCTCCAGCACAGGGCTGATGGAACAGAGCTCAGCAAGTATTTGTGGGATACAGGATTTAATTTCTTTTGAGGACGGACCAAGTGCAGGTTGATGTGTAGAGCAGAAGTTCTGAGGGCTGTGAAGCTGACTCAAGACAGACACCAGGACTCATCGAGACCAGGCTTTCTGGCAGCAATGGACTCCTCTGAGGTCAGCTCATACAGAGTTGGTGCAACCGATAACTCACTGAACTAAAAAATGCTGGCCCACCGTGCTTCTACTGCACCCTGAAGATTAGCCACATCGAGGGCTAATCCTCATTTACTCATATCCATTGAGATCCCTGCATCCCGCAAAATGAAATACATCAGCTGCAGGTCAGCAGATGGAGTGAGACCTCAGGAGCATCTGTTTGTATTTATCATTGGATTTTGTGTAAGGCAGTTTTCTTTCCTGAGTCTCTTCAGTTTCTCTGTAGTAGTTATAAGGGGCTGGTTTTATAAGAGAAACAGTTCTGATTATGCTCTTCCAATAGATTACCTTCCGAAGGTCGGTCTGGAGTTGTCGAAGAATTAGTTCCAACTGATTGACTTTCCCGGTCAGTGGTGATGGAGAACGCTCCCTAGCAAATAAGGATAGAATCAGAAAGACTCAAGAGAGTCAAAGTGTTGGTCAAAATTGTTGGTCAAAATGCTGACCAACAATTCAGCATTTTGTTGGTCAAGTTTTCACTTGAAAAAATCATTTCATGCGCTTAGAGCCCAGCAAGCAGATACATTGTAAGATGTCAGAATGGAAGCATCCATATAGGTGATCCACTGGAAAGCCCATTCCGGGACTTCACTGATTCAAAAAGAGATCCAGAATCTCTATAGGTAGACGGGGTGGTAGGAAATCAAAAGATATATTATTTAAATTGGTTTAGCCAATGGAGGCAAGGTAGACCCAAATGAAGTCCTGGGAACCAATTTCCCCAATTTGCCTTTCCCTATGATGACAATATTATGAAGCTCGTTACCAGTGTGAACATGCAAGTTAACGAAGTTAATTCCAACTTCTATATTCAGCTCACACAGAAGTTGAATTTAAGAATGGATGACACAGTTAAAGAATACACATTTCACGGGGGAAGAACATGTCATGAATATAGAAGAAAGACTGGGGTGTTCCCAACATATTTCAATGGAGGGCATGAGGCCGGATCAAGGACCAGGTTCTGGCAGGAGCCATGCCCTGGGCTGGTGAGCATGTGCAGCCTGGCAGGTGGAAGGCCAATCGGTAAGTTATCCCTGCCTGGTGCTGTTGCAATAATTCGGCAGCAGACGCTGACCTTGAGGCCCCTTCTTGCCCTCTCTGACAGTGAGGCTCACCACCGTGGGCACAGGGTCACAAGTCTTGGCAGGCAGGGGGTGCCCATGGAGCAAGTAATCATGCAGCTAAAGGCGGTCTCCCACAGCAGGGCAGGGAGCCAAGCAGTCCCACTCAGTCCCTTCTCTGGGTTCTTCAGGACTGGGAAAGGGCACGGTGGAATATGGCCACCCGTCTGACTCAGGGTTAGTCTGTTAGCCGAATCTTTGCTAATCATGCCTGGAACAGCAGGAGGGAGGGGTCCACAGGGGCTCACATACCCAGTCGTGTCCATGAACTCTTTGCCACTGCCTGGATCTACACATAAGGGCAGCTCCTGGGCCCCTTCCAGGTCCTGCCCATGCTGCATATCTGTCAGGGTGCAGAAGGATGCCACCCTCTGGTCTGGGGAGGGGAGAAACACACACAGAAAGAAGGGTTAGTAATCACTGCAAGGCAATGTTTCTTTGTGGAAATGCAGTAGATAAATCAAATCTTTTCCCCCCTTCAAATCAGTTACTGCCTTGTTTTGGAACAAAACAAAGAAAAACAAATTCAGGCAAGCTTCTGAGAAGGAGAAAGCATGGAGATTGGCTGTCCTCCTACTGGGCTGTATGACCTATGCACATCACAGCCACGGGGACAATTAGCAGACACTGGATTTGCTAGAGCCAATTTGCTTTCTTCTTTCCACATCCCAAGAAATGCCAAAGCTGCTGGCTATGCGTGAAATAATAGTTGGATAATGACTTGACTGACAGAACCAAGGAGAGGGACCTCTCTCTCAAGTTCTCCCCAAACCCTGAGAAGGTTCTGGAGACAGAATAGCCAGGGCACATGTCCCACTGTGCACCCCCAACCCTCAGAGCGTGAATAACCATGCAGACGTGCAGACACACGAAATATACAGAAAAGGTTACAGGATATCAGGAGCCAACGAGCAGCCCCAGACAATCACCTAGATAGGATGTGTGGTGACAGAGCAGCCCCAGTTCTTCATCTGAGTCAAGACCTGAAATAAGATTTAGAATTTTCCTATGAACAGGAGTATCTCTCTATACTTGAGAATCTTGAGGGCCCACAAAATGTGGTTATGTGAAGTACAGTGTGTGTGTGCGATGGACCAGGGGAAACCCTTGAGAGCCAGTATCATGTAACTCCAATGCAATAAGATGACACATTTCATGTTTTCACTATTGGTTGGAAGCAGTGCTGTAGTGTACAACAAAGACGTGGTATGCCATACACACATGGATCCAACCACGAGCATACACAACTGTGGGCTTACTTACATGACTCACTCCACAAATCCACAGAGAGTGCTGGTGAGAGAGATAATAGCTAAGTAATCTCACTAGAAACCCTTAAAGGAAGATCGGAGGGGCACAGTATTTATAGCAGTAGTACCAATTATCAGTATGACTACAGTGCCTTATCTTAGCACAAGGACATTTTTATTCTTGGCACCAGGAACTTAACATTCAATGTTTTAAGAGGTAGGAAGGAAAGGGAATAGAATAGTCTTAAGAATGGGCGCCAGACTGGCCCGGCTCCGGGGGCTGAGCGCCGACCGAGAACAGTAATCCAGAAATGCTGAATGGCATGCAGAAAACTATTCTGTTTTTGAATCACATGGAAGTGAGAACCAAGCAATCTATTCAATGATCACTTCACCCTCATTCCCTGGAGTCTCTCTGCTTGGTTTCTGAGCACATGTATGTATCTACACTAGGAATCTGAGGTATACAGCAGGCGTGTTAGTGCTGTGGCAGTCCTTTTCCTATGAATCGATTAATGCTGGAGAGACTGCACTTGGGTCCGTGTCAGGGGTGCTCTGTTCTTAATTTACCCCACTCTACCTCCCTCTGGCTGCTGGACGAGCCTGCTCATGAGGCTACCTGCTTATTTGCTTTATGGCAGGTCATATACTTCCAGTTAATTAAAAAGGATGGTGACATTGAAGCTGCCAGGAATATATGAAGGAAAGCCAAGGCGCAGGCTGTGGCCATGGTGCTGAAAGTGCCATCAGTGCCCTGACAGAGGCCTGGGTCCTCCTGAGTGCACCCAGCTACTGATCGCATTGAGAGTTCTCCATCCACGTGGCTCCTTTGCTAACACACCTGCCCTAGGCAGGCAGATGTCTTTCAACTAACCTTTCTGTAAAGTTCCACACATCAAATCTTCTGTAAGATGATAAACATTACATAACTATACTTTCCTGAGAGAGAATCATGTTACCAATTTGGTACTGCATAGTAGGCTTTTTGCATAAAGTAATTTGCAATTTAATTAAGGTCAACAACATAATTGGGGCCCTGCCAACTTCTACATATGATGTGACGTGCACAGCAGAGCTGGGGGCAGAATCCTGGCTGGGCTTGAGCTGCTCTAGGGGCTGGGTGGGGAGGGGAGGTCTGGGCTGCAGTGGTGTCCAACATAACCCTCTGTTCTGTAAAGAGCTCAGAATATGGGAACACATCACATTTTAAAAGATCATCAGGAGATATATTTTTATTCCATAGTGACTTTAATTACTGACCAGAAAAGGAATGGAAAAGAAAACAGGTAAAAATTTGTCTAACTTTTTAGGAGTTTCATTGACTCATCCTTGTTTTATGCAAGCCAGTGATAATTCAGTTACGTTTCTATCTTTCTTAATATATTTGGGTTTGGTGGTTAAGTCTAAATACATGGATGAACATGCCTTAGCTTCCTTCATCTGTTTTTACCTTAATTGATAAAATGCCCACATATTTAACAGAAACAGAATTTGCTATAGGCAGTCATTCAGACATTCCCTAGGGAGAAACAGGGTCCTACTGGTCAGAAGGCAAGAAGCCAAAACTAGAGTTTTGCCAGCAATGTAATTTCACAAACAGGATTTCACTTTGGATTTGAAAAGCTTGGGAGGCTGAAATGCAAAGAGAATGCTACTTGATTAAGTACAGACACCAAACTACTTTATAAAATAGCTAATCTTAGAGACAGTTTCCAGTGGAAGCTTTATGCCCCTACAGCTTATTTCTGTGACAATAAATATTCAATAATCAACCAATTACTGAGATAGAACCAAATGGCACAAACAAAACCATCAGAAAAGACAAGCACAAGAGTAGGAGCTTCATATGCATTGTTAAGGTTGGTCCACATCCCATCACCCACATTCCACACGTGCAGCCTCTTTGGTTTTCTTTCCCGTTCCTTCCAGTGAGAGCAGATCTGGCTAAGGTGGAGTGCTGGGCATGGCTGACACACAAAACAATCCATCCTTTAAAATAATCTCTTAAAAAAACTTATTTCAGGCCGAGGCGGGCGAATCATGAGGTCAGGAGATCGAGACCATCCTGGCTAACACGGTGAAACTCTGTCTCTACTAAAAATACAATAAATTAGCTGGGCGTGGTGGCGGGTGTCTGTATTCCCAGCTACCGGGAGGCTGAGGCAGGAGAATGGCATGAACCCGGGAGGCAAGCATGCAGTGAGCCGAGATCGCGCCACTGCACTCCAGCCTGGGCCACAGATCGAGACTCCATCTCTCACACACAAAAACAAAATAAAACAATAAAAAACTTATTTCAATGTCAGTTCCTTATTTTTAGTACATTTAGCACTAAACAAGAAGATGAACAGTCAACAGGCTATTCCATATTCTAGAGCCAAGATGGCAAAACAGATGACTGCAAGTCACTCCCATGACCCTGTCTATGATGCCTGAAGCACTAGGAACATAAGGCCAAGGTTGGATTGGTGAGGGTGAATGATCTGATCAATGTGTCATGTCTGTCGAGCATAAAGCCAAGGCTGGATTGGTAGGGGTGAATGATCCGATCAGCGTGTCATGTCTGTCGCGCATAAGGCCAAGTTGGATTGGCAGGGGTGAATGGTCTGATCAGATTGGTAGGGGTGAATGATCCGATCAGCGTGTCATGTCTGTCGCGCATAAGGCCAAGTTGGATTGGCAGGGGTGAATGGTCTGATCAATGGAGCATAAGGCCAAGGCTGGATTGGCGGGGGTGAATGGTCTGATCAACGCATCATGTCTGTGGAGCATAAGGCCAAGGCTGGATTGGCGGGGGTGAATGGTCTGATCAACACGTCATGTCTGTCCAACATAAGGCCGAGGCTGGATCAGGTGGGGTGAATGGTCTGATCAACACGTCATGTCTGTCCAACATAAGGCCGAGGCTGGATCAGGTGGGGATGAATGGTCTGATCAATGCGTCATGTCTGTCTAGGGTGAGGAATAGGATGACAGTGCTATAGGATACATGCCAAATGGGACATTCAAGTATGAGGCTAGATTAAATTAAACATATGTCCACAAACAAAGCTGTTCAAATATGTCTTTGTTAGAACTGCAAACTCAAGACAAAGTAGGGTTTTGTAGCTACATGCAGAAAATTAAAAGTTTTGATTCTGACTCCTGTGCTTATTGTGCTGCAGAAAATTGACTTAACTGGCCACTAGGAAAGGAAAAAAAAAATGCTGCACTATACTATTTTCCACCTAAAATTCTCTGGTTTAGACTTTTGGAAGCCCATCCATGCATGTAGAAAGATAATGGTCTAGTATCTTCCTATGAGTAATTAACAAGAAAAAGTCCTGAAATTATTCTTTATTTAAGAAATAACTATTGCATTGGCCTGAAACCATTTTAATTTACTTTTGAGATAATTTAAATGGATTTACTATTCCAAATTTGACTTTGCATTTTTCATCCATGTAGTAATCATTTATCTTTCCATTTTTTTTCCCACTAATTATGTTACCATTAGGAGTTACTCAGTAAGTCACATTTTGTTTACACTTGTATACACATATACACACATTCTCTCTCTCATACACACAGTGGTCAAATGTCAATAACTATAACAACTTTATCAACTTTAAGCTGAAGCTTCATAACAGAAAAAGTTCTCCATAAAAAGTGATGTTTATTATGCTCTGTTTAAGAAGTCAAGGGCCTAAAGAACACAACAAATTAAAGATACAGACTTTGAATTTTTGGGAAATGTGGTTATGTGGAGCATTTCATTGCCACAGTGGTGCCTGGCATGTGAATTGCAAACTCTGCATGTGTGTTTCACATTGATATTTGTGTAGGAGCACACACACATCCATGCTCCCAAACAGCTACGGGAAGATGGTATTCTCCACTACCAACTGGGGAAGTGTGGAAACCTAGGAGGACGGGCCTTCGTGGGGCAGCAACATGGAATCCAGAGTCCAAGATCACCAGTTGGTCATTTTGCCTTTGAAGCCTGTGTTCACTGAAAACAACATTATCCATTCAACAAATGCTAAAAACACATCAACTGCCTCTTTCTGATATTCTGATGAATGAGGGATACTTGAAATCCTGGAGATTTTGAAGAGACTCCACTTCTCTTCCCCAGCTTCACTGTTTGATCCATAGCCAGGTTTTCTAGTTGAGTTTATTCCCATTACCACCTTTAATGCGGGATGAAAGCCATTATGTACATTATCAGGTACCCCCAAACTTGATGTGATTCTACATAACAAAGGGTATAAGCACTTCAGGGTGGCAAAACTATGATCTTATTGAACTAGATAGACCATCAATTTCACTTAGGAATGCTGACACGTAAGAAGGACACGTCTTGCCCTCCAATAAACAAAATAACTGCATACATTAAAACAAAGTCTAAAATGTGACTCAGCCTGCTTTTCGAACTTGATCTTCACAGCATGGGGGAGGCACAGGGCATCCAACTTACTTTTGCCTTTCTAGACCTATGAAGGACTGTATGGTTTTTTTTTTTTTTTTAGGTGTTTGGGTAGAGATATGTTACTTGATCACTTATTAATTTTTTTAAATGCCCAGTATTTTTCTATTGGAAGCTTTTTGATTCTTTTTAATAATTTTCTGTCAGCAAATTCTCAGGAATTAGATTTCTGGTTAAAAGGTGGGTACAGTTTGCTGGCACTAGTAACATACTATCATATTGCCTGAACAAAAAGATGGATCACTTTATAATCTTTATAATGATAACAGCTGTGAGTATTCTTCATAGCTTCCTAGAGCTATTGCATCATTTTTCATATTCAAAAAGTATGAGCTGGTAGCTCATTATTCTTTAAATTTACATGTGTGGTTGAACATTTTTCACCTTCTTATTTATTGTGCATTTGTCTTTTGTGAAATTTATATTCACATGCCTTGACCATTTGTTTACTGTGAGTTTGGTGTTTCTTTGCGGGGTAAGTTCTTTTATGTACTTTAGGTATCCTGGTTTTACCTATCAAAATCACATTCCTTAGAAATCTTTTCCTAAAGTCCAGCATTTCCTCTTTTATTTTAACATTCTCTTTCAGGTTCATAAAAGGTCTAAATATTTAAATACCTTTATCTGACCATATTACATTTTGTATGTTCTCTCACTACTCCATAATTAAAGCATAATCTTGCTTCCAAAACTCTAATCTTACTTTTACTTTTTCTAAAATTGGCTTTTTAAATACCTAAATCCAAATGGAATACATAAATTCCTTTCCCATTAACTCTTAAATATATTCAGATTTCTGTCTGAGCTCTTAATTTTTCTTCAAAAATTCTTATCCCTATTGAGTTATTATGCTGTTTTAATTATTATTAAGTTATAATAGATCTTTTGGTTGAACATCATTTACCTATTTTCCAAATGGAGGCAAATTTAGTTCTTGAACTATTTTTCTTGAAATTGCATTAACTCTACAAGTTAATCCAGGAAGAACTGTCATCTTTACTATGAAGTTTTCTAGCCATTTCCAGTCTTATGTATTAAGACTTTTCAGATATCAAAGTGTTCCTTGGAATTCTCTCATAATTCTGATGATGGTTTACTTCTCAAAGAACATGCTAATTCAATTTTACTGATATATCTAAGGTGTCCTGTGACTACTACAGTGGAAAGTTGTCTGCAAAGACAGCTGCCAACAACTCCTCCCTCCCTGTGTGCACCTGCCATCTCTTGCCATCAAGAGGTAGAGGTAGAGTCTACGTCACACCCCTGGAATACTGGCCTTGTGACTACTTTGGCCTAAATAGACTGCGGTGAATATAATATTCTGGGACATCCAAAACCAGGCCTTAAGACATCACAGAGCTTCTGCTTTTGCTCTTCTAATTCCTTAATTAGAAGAGCAATTGAATAATAGAAGAGCATGTGAATAAATGCAACTACTCTGCTGAAGGCAGGGGTCTCACTAGGCCTCAGCCATTCCAGACACAGACAGGTAAGTGAAATCTCCTTAATATGCCAGATCCAAATGAGCTCCAGCTGCATACAGCTGCTTGAGGGACCCCAGCTAAGATCATATGGGGCAGAAGAATCACCCAGCTGAGCCTAGTCAACCCAGAGAATCATGAGAAATAATAAACTATTGTTGTTTTTAGCCATAAATGTCGGGGGTGGTTTGTTAAACAGCAATAGGTAACTAAAAAAATTAATAACACTTTGAAATTATGCTTATAAAAATATATTTCAAAATACCTATTTACCTATTTTATAATCTCTAATTAAACTTCATTTTGATCTTTTGTATTTTCTATGTATAAAATCCTATTTAAAATTTTTTATTTCCAACATTGATTCCTTTTTTCTTTGCATTCCTTGTTTAAATGTCAAAGATTCCAGTATAAAAATTAAAGGGCACAGTCTCAAAGAGTACACTTGCTTAGTTTCTGGACATAAGCAATCTGCTTATAAACATTTTCTATTAAGTACTATGTAACCATTTAAAATAGGTATTAGCCTTTGGGGGTATCTCTCAAATCTTAATTTTTAGAAGAAATAGGTTTTAATTCTATTAGATATACTTTTTTGGGACAAACTGATATAGCTTTTAATTACTTCACTTACTGTAACTTTTTAATTAAAGTTTTTCTTTTATTAAACTAAACTCTTGCCAATAACAATGAATAATCTTTTCAATTTACTACTGAATTTCATCTAAGCTTTCTCATACTAATATTAAAGACTGAGATTATCTTATATTATCTTTCGAGTGTGTATGTGTTTATCAGGAAAGAATCCTATCATGCAACTACAGTGACTTGTTATTACCTCTAGGATAGGAATGTTATTACCTCTCCCTGCTTCTGAATTTCAAAAATATATATATAAAAGGGCACCATTACTCTGAAACTCTGAAAACAATTAACTGTAAACTTATTATTTTCAGGTAATATTTGGTATTTGGGGATATTCTTGGGTGACTTTTTCAATGTCTTCCACACTTGGGCTTTTGACCATTTCTTATGCTCTCTGCCATGTTTTCTTGCAAGACATAATCTAAGTACCTTATCCACCAAATGTATTCCTATATAGCTGCTTGACATTCCTTAGTAATTAAAAAAACTCTATGTCTCTTTTTTAAAATGTCACCCAGAGAACATATGAACTAGAAAATATAGAGGACTGAGATTCACGTGGGGCCAGAAACTGGGGGTTAGGGTGGTGTACCAGTATTTTGTGCAGAAGGAACCAGCCAAGTAGGCTGCCAAGGTTTGCAGAAAATTAAGTGATCAAGTGCATCATCTTATACCATTAGAGTAAAGACAGAAAAGTAATTTTCTGGGTAAATAAAGAGCCCCACAACTGGGATCAGCCAAGGTGGGCAGGTTGTGTGTATGTGTTACCATGAATTAAGGAGGGTGTTCTGAGCTTGCATCTCTAGATTGTCCTTTGACAGGTTTCCTTCTGCCTCTACAGCTAATTACTAATACTTTACATTTACATATTTAGATTTACAGGAAATCTAAATATGTAATTCTTGAGAAGGGATAGGGACTCGTCTTGACCAGATTTTATGGTTCAGGCTGGCCTGGTTTGCATTATGGTGGGGAGTGCAAGACCCCAAATGATCACGAGGTCTTCATAATCCAAGCCAGGGAGAAGTAGTAACATTCCTCTCCTAGAGGTAATAACAAGCCACTGCAGTTGGTCTGGCGTTTGCGGGGTAAGGCAGAACCCACTGTCCTCTGCAGGGAGATGGCAAAGTTCCACACAAGTCATTTTCGTCCCACTGTCTTTTTCTCATGTTAACTTAACCTTCTTTCTAATATGGTTCATTTGTACTTTTTATGTTTTGGATCAAATTTGCTATTGGTTTATCAATATTCAAAGAAAAACTGAGGTTGTTAGTTTTATTTATAAATTGCAGTGTAATTTCATTTGCCGTTTTTTTTTTTTTTTTTTTTACAACTTGTTTCATTCCTTTATGTGTTTTTCTTTCACAGTTTTCATGAAATCTTTTTGAAGTACAGTGAAGCTGGTTAATTTTCCCTTTTTTTCCATTGAAATAAATATTTCTGAAACATATTTTTCTTTAAGAACTACCCCCTCTCTGGGTGTAGTCCAGATTTAGTTAGCATCTTTTTCATGATCCTAAAAAAATTGCTCTTGTCATATTCATTAATTCTTCCCAGCATAATTATTATTAAAGTAACATTTAAAACTTTCTAAACGGTCAGATTTTTGTGTTTTGCTTCTGTTTTTCTCATTTAAATCTATTATCACTGCCTTAGGGTCAGCAATGTGGTCTGGAAACATGGCTCCTTTTTGGAGGGAGCTTACTGAGTCCTTGTGCACAGAATGCCTGGCTCTCACCCACAACTATACTATTTATTATGGTCCTTGCACTAATGGAGTTTAAACATTTAAGTAGTCATGATTTGACAGCTTAATTTGGTGCCTCTGCTCTATTTTTAAATGGTATAGTAAAATCTAAATTCTTAAACTCATGTCCAATGTCAACTTTAGCCCTTAAATGAAGGTGAACATATCATATGCCAAAATGTGTAGCATAAATGAGGTAGACCAATGGGGGAGAGGCAAGTCTGGCCAGGGATCAATTACACTATTGGATTTTATAGGGATCATGGGATCTCAATCCAATAGGCAGGTAAATTCCATCTTCCAAGCCTGTTTTCAGATATATTGACTGAAATATGCGCACAGGATTATTCCAGGGAAGACTGAGGCAATAAGCCTTTAGAACTGCCTTTGTTAGTTTGTAGCAATGACATAAACAAGCACATGACATGTTTGGTGCTATCTTTTCTTTATAATGTTTACTCTAGCTCAGAAATGGCCTTGAGTACTGGTACAAAAAGAAAAAGTCATGAGGAAGGTAACTGGGTTATCTACCTGAAGACATTTCTCTTTAAAGTGCTAAGGAGATTGATCACGCTCATCACCACCATGCAACTCAGGAGAGAGGGCAGCAGGTCACTGGGATGCAACCTGAGGCAACACTGATACAAGGGAATCTGATTAGCCAAAGGAGGCACACATTCTCAACTGAATTTTCATAAGCTGGCTACTGTCTCACCATGACATGCCACCCTATGGAGTAGCATCAAAAATTAAACACAGCATTAACTTCTTTCACATTATTTTATCCATCAATGTTAGAGCTCAGATAACCAAAGTCTTCTCCTTTGGCAAATAGAATACAACAGTATTTTCTGCTTAATTTAGGCATTCATGTACCTGAGGGCACTGCCTAGGGAGAATTTCCATGTCATACTTTTTCCCTTCTGTGCCAACTACCACCTATACTCTTACTTCAGCTTAGAAATAACTTGTTGATATCAAAACCACAGAACTAGAGGTTTAGGATGAGATGAAGCCTTCCTTACAGGTTCTTTGGTTCTTCATTTTATAGATGAGAACACTGAAGCCCAAATTAATTCAGCACATGTCCAAAAGGATTATTATTTAACATTCACTGAGTTCATATTTGTAAAAGACCTAGAATAGTATTGGGACAAAGTGTGGATGTCACAGTAGCTAAGTGACTTGTCCAAAGGCCTATGGCCCAGAAATGGCTGAAGTTATGACCAAAATCCCTAAATTCATCATTCAGTCCATGCACCATTTTGCCTTCTCTAAGCCCCTGAAAAAATGCATTTTCTAGCAGTCATTTTATTCTGAAGGAATATTTGAAAGGGGTGGAAGGGAACCAAGTAAAGACATACATGAGGGCAGATACAGAGATAAGGTGATAAATATTGTTTTAAATCTGAAAGGTGATCACAAAATGCAAAAGGATCTAAGATGTTGAGAGCTGTGATATGAGCTGGGATAGTTCTGGGTTGCACAAAACTGTGCATATTGAATACCTACTTACTCCTCATTATTAGCGCTTCTCATTTGTTTATCTTGATATGTATCTGATAAATACAGATAAAATAATAAAAGAGGCAGCCCTCCCTTAAGAAACTCATCTCTTAAGAGACAGGCATGTGAAAGAAGCAGAATTCAGTGTGTTAAGTACTCTGCAGATAGTTACACAGTGAGGCCACACAGAGATCTTATCTCTGGTCTTCTCTCTCCAGGGGCAGAAAGATCTGGTCAGAGTGAGAGACTGTAGTGTGTAAGGAACACCCCAGAGAAAGAGAAAATGGTGTTACCTGCTCCTAGATTGCTCTGGACAGAGGTAAAGACAGTGTTCCTGTGCTCTGGTGCTGGGTCATGTACAAGCAAGTGCTAGAAGCATGGGGAGCCCAGGAAACAACTAGACCACCAGCCTGGGGCTTCTAAAATATGCAACTAACTTCTGGTAACATCAGAGAACGAAGGTCTCCCCACAAGGCAGACAGGGCTCTTCTGAAATTTCTACAAGGAGTGAGTAGTTTTATAGAAAGCAGTCTCGTTCCTTCCATTTAGGGAGCAGTGAGCACATATTCATGTTGCAGAAGCTTCCTCCTAGCAAGCTGCCTTTTACCTACTTCCCTCGTGTCCACCTGACCGTAGATTCCAACTCCTGTTCCCAGAGGCTCAGGACCAGAGGCACTGATACCAACTGGGCAGAGCAAAGCCACCACTGGGCCTCCCTAACATGTTAAGCTGGTCACAGATGAGGGGCAGTGAAACCTCAACCTTCTGCATTTTGACTTCAAATGCACCTCCCCTCCTGGGAAAAGAATTTGATTTTGTTTCCTGAGGCCTGGTGTCACAGGTGACGGGGCTGTGCTAACAGAGACTGAGAAAGGAAGAGAAATGGGGAGAAACAGAAGGAAGGGCCCTCAGGCCTGAGAAGGCAGCAGTGGACTCGGGTGCCTCCAGGATGCTGTGACTCGGTTACACCATGAGAGTCTCAGAGCGCAGGGTGTTAACGCCTACTAAAATGATCCTGCCTCCTTTGTCAGTCCCAGCTGCCAGGTTCCCCAGTGCCAGAGCCTGCCATCGTAAAAACTCACTGAGTGAGAATGCAGCGACAAAGGGCAAAAAGTCAAGTCACGATCCCGAGCGCCACAGGTTTACATGGTATCACCGTGAGGTCCCAAGGCTGCAAGTGAAGCAAGCATCTTCCTTGTTTTGTCTCCCTTTAACTGCGAGCTGCACAAAGGTGTTCCTGAAGGGGTAGCCTCAACCAAAAATGACAGAAGACAGTGTGGCAGCTGGATGGCTCTTGGAGTCTGGCTAGCCCACCTACCCTCACTGACCCACATTTAAGAGGAGGAAGCCGAGGCCTCGACAGGTAGAGACACTTGCATGGGTCAAGCCGATCATGCCAGAGTCTGTGTTTATACCAAGGGACTGGACTCCTTGGCCTGTGCTCGTCTGGGTGAGCCCAGCAGCTCCCGCCTTCTAAATGTGTCCCCCACATTATACCTCAGTACGCTATGAGGAAAGACGCAAGGTGCTCCCCATACAATCACCTCTACTTTTCAGATAGGAAACAGAGGTCCCACCCAGGTCACAGATGGTGCCAGAGCTAGAATTTAGGTTTTCAGATTTCTTGCTTAGTGCTCCTTTTACTAAATGACATGGTCTCCCTCAGGAAATGTCTTTAGTCGTAGCCCAAGCCAGCCCCTGCTTGTTTTCATCGTACAACAAGGCAAAGGGTTCAAAACTTTAACCAGACGATGGGAGACAGACGCGCTCCCCTAAGATGCCAAACAGGCCCTGCAGGAAAGGACTCCCAGGGTAAGGGGTGAGGCCAGAGGCTGGTGACTCTTTACCTTCAAATGCCCGTGCAGCGTCCACGAGGTGGGTCCAATCTAACCCTGTGGCTGTGTCCGGGAGGGGCATCAGGCCAGGGTCTGCGCACTTGGACTTATCTGATAAGGACCCATCGGAGAACCAGAACTCATCTAAACAGAAACAAAACCAGAGAGTCAGTTAGTCAGTCACAGCACCGGCACCATCCCAGAGTCAGTCAGTACACAGGCCTCACTGTCCCTCCCAGAGTCAGTCAGTACACAGGCCTCACTGTCCCTCCCGGAGTCAGTCAGTACACAGGCACCACTGTCCCTCCCGGAGTCAGTCAGTACACAGGCACCGCTGTCCCTCCCAGAGTCAGTCAGTACACAGGCACCACTGTCCCTCCTGGAGTCAGTCAGTCAGTACACAGGCACCACTGCCCCTCTCACAGTCAGCCAGCCACAACGCGGGCACCACTGTCCCTCCCAGAGTCAGCCAGCCAGTACACGAGCATCACTGTCCCTCCTAGAGTCAGTCAGGACACAGGCAGCACTGCCCCTCCCAGAGTCAGTCAGTCAGTACACAGGCAGTACTGCTCCTCCCAGTGAGTCAGTCAGCACAGGGACCACCATCCCCTCCCACAGTGGCCAAGATAATTTTTCCTGCTCTTAATGGAAAAAGAAAACATGAGGCTGCAGTTGCCCAAAAGGGATATAGCTGGAAAAATGGAGGTTTGTAAGAAGCAGCCGAGTCTGTACTAGTGAGAAGTCGGCCAGCACGTAAGGGCAGGGATGGCAGGGAGATGAGAATCAAGCCTCTGTACACTATTGTAATTTCACAGTTTTCTCCAGGGTGCTTGAGTACAGCCAGGTCTGACTGTTGCAGGATAAATTCTCATTTGCTTCAGGGGAGACTTTCCTCTTTTTAAAAGTGTTGCAGGCTTTACGTTGCTGTAAGAAGTATTGGAGCAACTCCATTCTGATTTATAAAGCTTACCGAGCAACACATCTAAGCTGAGCACCACAAACTTGAGATGCTTCAAATACCAACTGATTATAAAAATGCAGTAAGACTAACTTTATTTTTATTGCTACTTGAGATTGAGGATGTTATTTTATATACAAAGCACAAACATAGTGGCTGGACTACCTTTCTGCCTTAATAAGATGGTTTTATCAATGGCTAAAGCAGAAAGCACTCACCCATCCTGTATTCAATGTTGAGTGGTTTTCCTTTGGCTATGAATGGACCTTTTCCATTTCTTTTTCTCCTTAAACTCTCATCAAGGTACTTAAGTGTTTATGTCATTAATAAGACTCGTTGTTAAGAACTTATTATGCATCTGAGGACAAGTTCTAAAAAGGCTTCAACTGGACTTTCTTTAATGTGCATTTCTGAACCTGCCCAGAACATTGCATGCAGCTGCTTGTGAACACATCTGACTAATTAGACCAATCAAAATAATGACCACCTGGCTGTCTGAGCCTGCAATTATGTTAAGTAAGGGGGCATAATTAACCAAATGCACCTGTAATTTTTATTCCCACATCCTTTTGGGTGGCTGTGAAATGCTGGCATCGGGACTAAGACAGCTAGTAAATTTGGCCTTGAAGGAGACTGACAGACTTTTGAGACTCTGGACAAATGCAGCTCTTACCGGATCTCCAACAATTACAGCTACACCAATTTTCCATGCTACCTACCACCTTTAGAAGTTGGGGTAATTTTCCAACTAATTATTCCCTGCCTTTATTTTGAAGGGAACTTAGTAATGGATATATTGTCAACATTGTTTCCGCCCTCCCTTCTCCATATGCTCTTCTTTGAAACAACACTGGTTCTTCCTTATTCTGCTTGTTCTGTGTGTGATGTGCTCGTCCTTGCCAAGAGGTTAACCAGCAGAGGAGGGAAGCAGCAACACAGGAGTGGGAGGTGGGAAGGAGGGCAGTCAGCACTCACTGTTTCCCAGGAGCATCCTCGCTCCCTGCTGGGCAAAGGCTGGGCTGAACTGGCTGTCAGGTCCTGTCTCAGTTGCTTAGGAAGAAAGAGTTCCAGAAAGGTAAAGAAAGACCCTCAAGCAGAAAGGTAAAGAGGCCCAGGAATCTTCCTTCACTTAAAAAACACTTTCTTCTCTCTCTGCAACTCATATGCTGCTTTGCTCAAGGCAGGTTTTCTGCACCAAGTATAAAGAAATCATATATGGAGGCAGCAATTACTTTTGTCACTGATTTCCACACGGCTGAGCTCTTCGGGAAACGGTGCAAGAGGGGCATAGCTCTGTGAGGGCCGCGGGGGTCAGGCAGGCTGGAATCTGGGCCCACTGCAGCACTGTCCTCTCTCCTTCCCTCACTGGAGGAGAAGCATCACGGGGTGGAATGGAATTCTATTCAGATATACGAACATTTCTACAGAAAGTACATTCTGTTCATCATGTTTTACTAAGAAATGCCAACTCGTGAATTTTCCCTGTGTTTATAAAGAAACAATCCTTCACTCCAGCTTCTGACATTCTTGAAGGCTAACATCAAGCCTAACGCACATTCTATGCATTGTCTGCTTTTTCCCCTAAGATCACTACACAACAAGATCCTTACTTGGTGATAACAGGAGACAAGAAAAGAGAAAAATAACACAGTAGACAAGAGGGGTAAAATGCAATGAGAACAGAGGGGACGGCGGCCAGTCCCCTGACTCACAAGCTGGCATGTGAGAATAATGTCCCTTGCTTCCCCTTCCCTGGTCCCTCCTGTAGCTGTGTGCTCAAAGAGCCATCCTTCCCCAATACTCAATAGAGTGGTTTCCTGACAGTCTTGGGTGAAATAATTAAAGCTTTGACAATTCCTAAGCACCTCTAAAGTTCCTGATACGTGGCCATTCATAATTTTGCCAAGGCACAAACGTGAGTCTTAGTGGCCCGGAGTGTGTGAGCGGGCCCAGCTCCCCACAGAGCAGCCCAGCCAACCAGCTCTGAAGGTCTCTGCCCACTGCCCCTACCCAATGCATGCAGAGACCACACACTCAGTGGCACTAATGGCTCTGGGATCTGAGATGGTCTCGGGGTGTACATTTCACAACCAAAGGCAAGCCCAGGCAACCCCGCACCACTTTTAATCTGTAAGGCTGGCAAAGCAGGGAGGAGAAGCAAAGGACATTTGTTGGTGACATTTTTTCTTTATTACAAAATATTGTCCCCCCCCTCCTCCAGTGGTGAATGGGACTTCTATGTGATACTGCAGAACTGGCAAAGAACGTTAGCACAGATTAGACGTCTCCTTTCCTCTAGGGTTTATCTGGAGCGCTGTCCACTCAGCAGTCTATCCACAATGTATTTGGTAAGTGACTACTGCCTGCCATGTGATGGCGGCACAACAGTAGGTAAAAGGCAGACAAGGCCCTGCTCTCGTGAAGCTTTACACCAAACACAAGACAATAAATGAATAAACAAGAAAATACAAGGAGTGATTAAGTCTTCTGCAGAAAACAAAACAGGGTAATGTGACTGTGAAGCTTGGTGGCCCATTTTGGGGAGGGCTGTCCAAGGAGGGGATGCTTGGCTGAGACGCAAATGATGAGAAGCTTCTTAATGAAGAGCATAGTTTAGAAATAAAAGCTGTGAGAAAAATGTGGATTTAAAGCTAAAATCCATCATTTTTCCATAAGCAGGAAGAACCTCATGTTAATGGAAGTCTTATTAGACGAAGAAAGAGCCACCTGTATATCTCCATGAATAATCCACATGAAAAACAGACATTTTCTTTTCCACTGATTAGAATATCATGTAACCGGGAAAATTTACTATTCTGTTTTTGTTTTTTGAGACTCTGACACAGTCTGGATGTTGTCCCCTCTAAATCTCATGTTGAAATGTGATTCCCAGTGTTGAAGATAGGGCCTCGTGGAAGGTGTTTGAGCCCTGGGTGGATCCCTCATGGCTTGGTGCTCGTGATAATGAGTGAGTTCTCGTGAGATCTGGTTGAGTGTGGCATCTCGCCATCAGCTCTGTCTTGCTCCCTCTCTTGCTATGTGACACTCCTGCTCCCCCCTCTACCTTCCATCATGACTGTAAGCTTCCTGAGGCCCTCACCAGAAGCTGAGGCCAGCACTATGCTTCCTGAACAGCCTGAAGAACCAAAAGCTAATTAAATCTCTTTTCTTATAAATGACCCAGCCCCAGGTATTTCTTTACAGCAATGCAAGAACAGCCCAACACAGATTCTAAATCTGCCAAAATTATTTGCAATACTTTTATCACTCCCCTCATCACCCAGATGATGTTTACTGAGCATCTACTATATTCCAGGAACCACCAGGTACTACCTCAGAACCTAGGGACAGAGTAACTAGTAAGACACAAGTTCTATCCTCAAAGACCTCTGTCAACAAACAGACGAATACTGTTGGTCTGAGAGGGGTTTGGATTAAGATATGCATAGTGCTGGCTGAGTGTGTTGGCTCACACCTGTAATCCCAGCACTTTGGGAGGCTGGGGTGGGCAGATCAACTGAGGTCAGAAGTTCAAGACCAACCTGGCGAACATGGCGAAACCCCGTTTCTACTAAAAATACAAAAAATTAGCCAGGTATAGTGGCACATGCCTGTAATCCCAGCTACTCAGGAGGCTGAGGCAGGAGAATCACTGGAACCAGAGAGGCGGCAGTTGCAGTGAGCTGAGATCGTGCCACTGCACTCCAGCCTGGGCAACAAGAGCGAAAGTCCATCTCAAAAAAAAAGGTATACACAGTGCAGACCTGGAGGGGCAAGGGCAATTGATCACCTGTGCTTTGTGATGCCACAGTGGCTGGAACTGTCTTGTCTCCTAAGTTTTTTTACGAAAATGTTTTTTTACGGTTTTATACGAAAGGCACCATTTGCCTCAGGTATCAAAGCCTGTTGTTTTAAATCCAGCCTCAGGAGCCCAAACAACTCTTCTGGCCAATTAAGACAAGACCGTGACCTCTTCAGTTGGGTGGCTGGCTCGCTCGCCAGGTGCCAGCCCAGGAAAGTGGGAGGCACAAGTGTGGGACCCATTTGTAGGCTCTCCACATGGAGCACGGTGACCTCCTGGCATAACAAGTTTCTCACAGAGTTTTTCCAAATGGAAACCTGAACCAATTTTGCATATGGTGTCACATACTAATGTCAAAGATGAGACATTTAGTGAGTAGAAAACAATAGTAACTGAATTTAGTTCATACCCATAATACTTCCTGGGAGTTCTCAGGATGAGTTAAAAAACAGGAGGGAGGGGAGGCCACTGTCTTGAAAGCATTTTTTGGGCACAGTTGGGTAGATTCCATCCTACCTCACTTCTGGAAAAGATGATTCTCTGTGCTCCTAATTCTTACTGCCCATGTTGCATATGGACCTAAGTCAGCCTTTCAGGAGACTCATGAATACTGAAACGGGGGTAATATCAGGGAACCACTGCCTGCGCACCTGCTCTGGCTTGCGACATTGATCTTGTGGCTGCCTGTCTGTTTACCCAAAATCTGAAATCCACAGTAACCATCTTTACTGAGTCTGAGTTTATTGCTATTATTATAAATGCCAAGGAGCCTCCCAACAGCATTTCCTGGCGGTCAGATATCTGAGGTTTCACAACTACACTTTTCAGAAACCAATGTTTATTACAGGGAAGACTGAGGACATTTGAAAAAAGAGAAAGAAGTATTACACTGAATAATACTGCCCAGTCAAATACTGAATAGTCAAAACCCTGTTTGCAGGTGGATGGACACCTTGCCATGCCACCCTTGGCAAAGAATTCTTCTTCTGGTGGTTGGTAGTCCTTATTGTCTACAATACAAAACCACTGAGGCTACACGTGCGGTCTGAAGCAACACGTGCAGCTATTACATTATAACTAAAATACCAATTTATTTTATTTATTCTAAACTCTCCCACCCTCCCACTTTTTAACTTCAAGGGGCATTCTTTGTGATGTGCGTAGGTCAGAACTATAGGATTTGAAACCACACATAATATTTTCTATTTTCATTTTTGAAATCTAAGAATTCTCATTAGTCCATTCTCAAAAGAAGATTTCAGAGTTTTGATCTCTGTTCCATAAAAAAATAAAAAATGATCTTTAAGCCGGTGAGCCTGCCAATGCTTGGGACTGTGCTGAATGAACCCAGGTGTCTACCTGCCAAGGAAGAAAAGGAAAATATGACTACTATTCAGCGTCACTGGTTATGTGGCCTGTGAACTGTGTGTTCAAAAGCCCACTCTCATTTTTTTTTTTTCCCCATCTGGGCCCTTAAATAAATTTTCTTCTGCAATCTACCAATGACAAAAACAAAGGTCCTAAAAGCAAGGCAGAAATGTTTCAGAAATACTCTCAACTGCTGGATTAGGTGATATTTGCACACCTCCAAGTTGAACACACAAAGATAACAGCACATTTCAGTGACTTCACAGGAAATATAGATGAATCATGACATGAATTACATCCAAAATGAGCTTAAGTATGAAGATTAAGATCTTAGTCTCAAGAGAAGAAAGATTGAGACAGATTCAAATCTGTAACTTTTAAAAGCTAAAAATACCTGAAAGAGAAGCCTGTGACCATGATAATTACATGTAGAAAAGGTGCAGAGATTAGGTCTTCCAATATTCACTGGGAAGAGACGGGCAGTTACTGGTGCTTTGCCCTGCAACCCTCCCTCCACATTACATACAAAATCTGATGGAGTCTTTCCTGGTGAAAGATTCTCTTTCCCCTAGGAATGCTCTATGTTTTAAGGTTTAAAAGAAGAGTATCTGCGCTTTCTGAGTTTTCTGCCCGACTCTATCTACACAGCAATTTCAAACCATCTGGAACCAACCTCTGCTCCAAGCTTTAAAGTGAAGCTATGTCTCTCCGAGAAACTAAGAGAAACTGCTGGGCAACTTCAAATATTCCTCATTTCTCGCTCAAAGACATCTTCTGGGCATTAACACTCACATTTCAGCTTTCTGGGCTGCTCTAGTTTTTGACTGTCAAACTATTCTTAAAGAGTGGTATCTTCTTAGAGAGGGTCTACAGAATGGCCAGAAACCATGAAAGGAGGATTATTCAAACCTGTCTTGAGCAGATTTTAATGGTGCAAAAGTGATACATACTCGGTAGAAATCATAATTCAAATTCTGAATTTAGAACTTTTCCCTGGCTAGTGATATGTGGTATGACACTCTGTCGCAATGCTGAACTGTGGCAGTGAGCCACACCTCCCAGTCAGCCACGAGATTCCACGGGTAAATAACCGATATTGTATGATGGACTGTGTTGCAAGCTGATTTTGCCCAATTAGAGGCTAATGCAAGTGTGCTGAGCATGTTTAAGGTAGGCTAGGAAATGCTATGATGTTCAGTAGTTTAGGTGACCATATACATGGTCAACTTACAATATTTTCAACTTATGGTGGGTTTATCTGGACATGGCCCCAGTGTAAGTCAAGGAGCATCTATAATCATGTAGGCGATTGTGGCAGTCAGAAGGCCAGGGAACCAGAGGCCTCCATACAACTAGATTCTAGAAGCTTAAACTTTCCATGGATGGGGGGTTGGAAATCAGAAGTTTTTGGGGGAATAGACTTCAATACAAATTACCTCCAGCCTTCTGATTTACATTTTGTTAGTTCACCCATCAAGCCTAGAGAACATTTTCTGAGTAGTTTCTTAAGTATAGCTATTGGAGGAGATGTATCACTAAATAAGAAGGTTTCTTTAAAGAACAGCAAATGGCAAGGAAAACTCTTAGTGCTTTTTCTAGAGAAGTAAAAATGAAGACAAGTAAGGCAGTTTTCAACTAGGACAGTGAATGAACAGTGTAAACTTGACTATTTCCTAATTGTGCCTTTGAACACATTAAAAAAGGACACAGTTCTCCACGATATGACTAGATAAATAAACTACAGTACATCTAGATGATGCAATATTATTCAGCTGTAAAAAGAAATGAGCTATCAAACCAAGAAAAGACATGGAGGAAGGTGAATGCTTATTACTAAGTAGAAGAGGCCAGTCTGAAAAGGCTGCACACTGTGTGATTCAACTATACAACATTCTAGAAAAGGCAAAACAATGGAAATAGTAAAAAGATTGGTGGTTGCCAGGAACTAAAGGGGAGGGAGGGAAGAACAGGCAGAGCACAGAGGATTTTTAGGGCAGTGTAACTACTCTGAATGATACTGTAATAGCGGCTACATGTCATCTTACATATTTGTAGAAACCCATAGAATGTACACCACCAAGAACGAACCCTAATGTAAACCAGGGCCTCTGGGTGATAACGACCCGTGCATATAGGTTCATCGATTATAACACATGTACCACTGTCAGTCTTTGAAGGCAGGGGTTTGTCGACAGCGGGGATAACGTGTTGGGGGAGGTATACGGAAAATGCCGGTACTTTTTGGTGTGAACCTAAAACTGCTCTAAAAAGTCTATTTTTTTTTAAGTGAAGCTAAAAAAAAAGGGACATACCTCTTTCACATGGAAACAAAATGAAGGGTAGAACGTAAGACAAACATAACACACGCACCACGAAGAGTTCACAGGCACACTTCAAACACCGTAAATGAACTAACGTTTGGAGGAAAATAGAGTTTTACCGGTTTTACAAAAGCTTTTAAGAGGACATTAAAGTTACCTCTTTACAAAAAAGGGAAAACAACTGGAGAAATATTAGGAAAGTGGCCTATGTCTGTCTGACCTCTCACGTGGTTGTCAAGGTTTCTTCATTTTAGGTAAATGGACTCTTTCTAACTGGCAGGTAATTATGTTGCTTAAAGAAATAGCTTAGGCCAGGTGCGGTGGCTCATGCCTGTAATCCCAGCACTTTGGGAGGCCAAGGTGGGCAGATCACGAGGTCAGGAGATCGAGACCATCCTGGATAACACTGTGAAACCCCATCTCTACTAAAAATACAAAAAATTAGCCAGGCGTGGTGGCAGGCACCTGTAGTCCCAGCTACTCAGGAGGCTGAGACAGGAGAATGGTATGAACCCAGGAGGCAGAGCTTGCGGTGAGCCAAGATCGTGCCACTGCACTCCAGCCAGGGCGACAGAGCAAGACTCTGTCTCAAAAAAAAAAAAAAGAAAAGAAATATGTTAAGAATTTTATGAGATAAAGTTCATTTCCCATTATGTTAAATATTAGATACATTCTTAGAACTTTGGTTTCATTTAGCCTGGGACTTCAAAGTGTATTATGAAGTTTGAATTGGTTCTAAAGATATTTTCTGTCATGAAATGAAAAAAAAACTCGCCAATGAATATATTTCTGATTAAATTCCCATTCTTTCTGTACAATAAGAAATAACTATGTATAAAGGAAATAAGGTTAACAGAAAAAAAGTGCCCTTAAAAACTGACATTAATGAAGACTTGACACTATGTAAAAATCAAAGATTTTTAGGATTTGAAGGAAAATCATCTAGAAATCGTCAGGTTGACCTGTGACTAGTAAATTGAAATAAGCGGGGACACAAGAGAACACACGTCATCTGCACAGGAACACAAAACCGCCCACAGGTAAAGCCCAGTGTATGAGCCAGGTCTCCGAGGCACATGTGCCACCTCCCATCTCCAGGTACTGAACTGCAAGAAGAAACTGAAGGCTAGAAAACCAGACGTCCCTCCTTGCTGTCCACCCACTTGAAAACCCACTCCTTACGTCGGACTTTTGTTTCCTTTTTTTTTTTTTTAAATCAGGCTTTAGACATTTTTTTCCTTTATAGATATGATAGTTGAGATATGAGGCAGAAGTCATTATTGGACTTGACAGAAATATCTAATATGAGTTTCTCAATTGCTTTCAAAATAGGTAGTGTTACCTAACTTTTTCAAAACGTCCACTCTGGCACTCTGGGGCTTTTATATTTGAAAATTATTTAAAAGAAAAACACCAAATAAGACACACTGAATAAAAACAAAAACAAACTCCCAAATCACGCCACCCTCAGAGCCCAGTGAGGCAGGAGTTGCGCGATCAGCCCGCCTCTCACTTACTTCTCAGGCTCCCCATGCTGGGTGCGGGGTGGGTCCGCGGAGGCAGCGTGCTGTGGTAGGGTGGGGTGGTGCTGAACAGAATGTCGTTGGGCAGTGCTTGGTCAAGCATGGAACTCCGGGAACTGCCAAAGGAGGACCCCCTCCTGTTGCTGCAGATGCTCTCGTCCGACAGCGTGCGGTAAAGCGACCTCCTTGGAGACAGGTTCCCATAGAACGAAAACTAGGGTTTAAACAAGGTGAGAGGAGGGAACAGACATTAACAAAACGAATGCATGGGCTTGTTTGACTAAGTCCAGTGGTTTCACATACTATTGTGATAGACTCTTTGAGTTTTCTCTCTTAGCTCAGGAATGCCAAATGCGGCAAGCAGTTGATCAAGGCAAATGCACCAGGGCTGGGATGTAGTTATTAGATTTTATGTTTTCCTCCTTTGACATTCTATGAAATACCGTCATGACTTAGACATGCACGCTTCATTAACTCTGAAATGTTAAATAAAACCTCCATAACCCTATAGCAGTGATAATTCCTGGAATTATATAAGGTTGCCATTTAAGGCAATAGTTATTCCAAGTCACACAATACTGGTTTGATTTTAATTTGAAATGACTACACTGTAATATTAGGCAATTTCTCTACCAATCAACTACATGTGAGGTTCAATCTAATCTAAGTAATAATAACACTAATTTTGAACACTGAAGCTTTGTAGGCCTCATAAACACGTTTCAAAAAAACAGTAGCAGTCCAATAAAGTCTTACTGTCCACTTAAAAGTATCACTTGCGGTCAGGCGCGGTGGCTCACGCCTGTAATCCCAGCACTTTGGGAGGCTGAGGTGGGTGGATCACAAGGGTCAGGAGATTGAGACCATCCTGGCTAACACGGTGAAATCCTGTCTCTACTAAAATACAAAAAGTTAGCTGGGCGTGGTGGTGGGCGCCTATAGTCCCAGCTACTTGGGAGGCTGGGGCAGACGAATGGTGTGAACCCGGGAGGCGGAACTTGCAGTAGGCAGAGATGGTGCCACTGTACTTCAGCCTGAGCGACAGAGCGAGACTCTGTCTCAAAAAAAAAAAAAAAAAGGTATCACTTGCAAAAGTCTGTATAACTGTTGAAAATTGAGTTACAATAATGGATCATAACCAGACTTAAATGAACCATTAAAATTATTGTGGTGTTTAATTACAGATAGGGTAAGGAAAATTGTTACTAAAGAAATGAGTGGTCGAATACTCAAGAAAAGTTAAATCAAATTTGAATTTTCAACTACTTCCTTTGCATACCGAACCACATTCCTTTTAGGTAAACAATAGTAAAAGCCAGAATGTTCACATCAAACAAAGAAATGGCTATTTACATTTATGAATGTAGCAGTAAGTCTAAAAATATTCCTATTGTATGTGTTCCTTCCATTCTGTCAAGTCTTTCCAACTGATGAATGGTAACTGGAATGTGTGTGAGCTACAAAGTTAAATTTACATTATGAAAAGAAGGTGATTTGTCTTAGAAGAAAAAACACATGTCAAGAAGTTTAACCCTCCAAAAAGAAAAGCTGTTTACACTCTTTGTACAACAGTCTGCCTTTGCATCCAAGCTTATACAGTATCATGTACATGACTTGATATAAGTTTTTTAAAAAAGACTCATTCTGATGGAGTTCTTATGGGATTCCCTCCTCACACACCACCAGCAGGTTCTTCAGAACTTGATTACAGGCATATTAGATTAAAGCAGCTTTGCAGTAGTGTCTAATTAGTGTTGTTCTAAAAACACAATTAGGTTAATTGCAGAATGATTTTACTATAGGGAAGACAGAAGCACAAAGACCCGCAGTTTACCCTGATCATGGTCAGTATGGTAATACCTGATTTCCTTTTTCCTTTTCATATGAACAAGAGGGAGTGCTGGATTAGAAGTAAGAGACAAGGACTCAGTTGCTGACTCTGGCACCAAATATTTATGAAGAGTTCACATTTCACCATCTGGGGCCTCAGTTACTTGCTAAAAGGGGTGACTGGGCTAAATCGCCTTTATTAAGTCCTTTTTAGTACTTTGAATTGTTTAGCAAAGTGGCTTAAGAGATTGTAATAATAATGAAACTAAAGCCAATAAGCAAGCTAACATTATCGAGGGAGTACTACATTGTGAATGACAAAGGTATGCCATTGAACTTGGGGTTGTGGTTTACAAGATTTAAGCGTGGCCTTCTCTATAATTTCTGCATATCTCTAAACAGCAGTGTGCGAGTTCCAACCCTGTTTAAAATGCCCAGCAGTGTGCTGTCTAACTCCACTCCACTTCTGGAACAGGATTACATTTAAGAACAGATAGCTTGGAGCAGAGGCTAGAGGTCTGGAACAAAAGTCAGGTGGTGTGAATTTTAATAGCTACTGTTCACGATCACCAGTTCTGTCCAGGAGCTGTACTGGGCTCTTCTCACATTACTTCTTATCTTCACTGTAACTTCACAATTCATTTATTATGATCTCCTTTTTTCAGATGAGAGCACTGAGGTCAAGAGGCCAAGTCACTTGCATAACGTCATGCAGCTAAATCATTGCTGGAGCCACGATTTGAGGCTAGGCCAGCCTGACTTTTAGCTCTATCTGAGATTTTAAAAACAGCCTTCCTAACCTCTCCCAGGCTCCCTTTACATACTGATAGAATCAAAATTGACAACAGTCAACTATGTGCAGTGAGTCGTTGGTAGGGTCATGAGAGATGAAGCATGTGGGAGTACTCTGGAAACCCTTGAGTTTCTTTAGACTCTTTTTTTGTTTTCAGTGTTTTTGGTAACTTCAAAGCTCCACAAGTCACTAACCTTTCTTCGCCCCTCCTCCACTAAGGGGCTGTCAGGAAGCATCAATTTCAGAAAATCTTCTTTAGACAGAACATGTTGAGTCTCTGCAACGGCATCTCCCACTACTGTCTGATGCTGAGTTGCTGTGGACATGACATCCATCTCACCATACATCCTGTTGAGAACAATCAGAATGGAAATTAAGCCTCTTTGTAAAGTGCCTGTAGTGGTAAGAATTAAAACCTAGTAACCAGTTTCAGCAGCCACAAATGCATACAAACAATTCTCAGGTCTTTAAGGTCGGTTCACTTTTGCTGCATTTGCTCCAAATTCCCATGCCAGTTCACATTTGTGAAATGAGCTCAACTACAAAGTTAGATTCCTGAATAATTCGGACACAAATCAGATTGCCCAGGATGAAAAAAATACATAGCCAACTTTTAAAACACCGCTGCGTTTTCCCTTTCCTACTCTGTATCAGAAAACACAGTTTCAATAATTCATCAGAGATTATCACACGTCTTTTGATACAGCCCTTGTGTGCTCTCGCGGCTGGACAACCAGAGCCCCGATGGCACCCGGGCAACAGAGAGGAAGCCACACGAGGGAGCCTGGGGTTTAAGACTAATCAATTCACGTGTGTGCGAAGCATGTTTTATTATCAGCAATTTCACAAAGCTGTTTGGATAAATAAAGTAGCTGTCTCCCTTAATTATCAGTATACAAAAATGTATTGACAGATGACAAAAGAGTGTCAAGCTGAATTATTGTTTTTAGCTTTTTTTCAGGGAGAAAACGGGAGTCATTCTAAAAAGGTTTACTCTGAAAATACAATCTGAGCAACCAAATATTCCTGAAGACACAGTAGTCAGTGGCTGTACTGTCAGTAGAGGCAAACGGTCTTTGCCACACAACCTGAAACATCACACTCGAGGAATTCATAGCCCACAGCAGCGAGCTGGAGGACGACCTGAATGTTATTGCTGTGTGCCTCCAAGATGACTCTTTATTTCAAAAGCTAGGCTATCTTGTCACTGTATGACAGCTCACCGGGAAATTACTAGAATAAGAAACATACACAAACATGCTCAAAATTAAGAAGGATTTCTCTAAAATCCTCTATGGCTTTGTTCCTGAGGTAGGACAGGTTTCCCTGTACCTCTCAGTTCTTGAAGCACAAGCTACCGTTACAACATGAACAAACAGTGGCTGTAAAAAAAAAAAAAAAGAAGAAGCTTTTCTTAACTTTTACAACATTACTGAAGATTTAGTTGGTTTGTGGGATGGCATGACATGAAAATGGGAGCTTCAAGAAGAATCCAAGACGCTGGAGGGCTTTTGCATAAAAGCCGCCTAAGGAAAATAAAACAATGTAGTTTTTAACAAGACTGCATCCAAGAAGCGCCCAACATTTGATCCTGAGGTGAGTTAGGTGGTGCTCAAGAGCTCCAGGCCCTATGTGTTTTGGGAAAGATGCGGGGGAAAAATCCCAGGTCCTACCAATAACTGCATGGATAAAAATATTATATCATAATTACGATTACAATGTGCTGTTCTAGTTTCTGTATGTGTTTCAATAAAAATCGCTAGTTTTCTCTGCTACACTAGTAATTTAAAGAAACTATCCAATGATGTGTCATAAATATGCTCCAAGGGTTTACTCTGTGCCAGACACTGTGAGTAGTGAAGTAAGCAGGCCATGGGGCTTGCATAGAAACCCCAGTCCGGGTGTGTGTGTATGTGGTAGGTATGTGGTGTGTGTGCTCTGCAGGCTGAGATGACCGATCAAGTGTGAAGTCACTGTAGGAAGTACTGGGCTAGCGGGTGCAGAGAACAATCCCCTTTGGGAGGGTGCTGGTCAGGCTCAGAAACTCACAAAGGGCATTAAGGCAGAGGGAACAGCATGAATGGGTACACAGAAGCCTGAGACAGAACGGCTCATTTGCTTATATTATTTAAAAATGTAAGACAATATTATTAACAAAATTAACAGTAGGGCTTCCACAATATGATTTTGAGAAATCACTGGTCTATGTGAAACTTCTGGAGAGCACAACTGATTTGTTCTTCAGCGCACAATGAGACACTAAAAATATGATGTACTTGGCTGTTTTCTAAGCAAATCTTTCAGTGATCCAGTAAAACACTATTTTGAAAAAACTCCAAATCTAGTTAGTGCAGTCCTGTGTGATTGCCTTGCCTTAGAAACACTGTGTTACTGGGCAGGGCCTGGGGCGCCTGCTCCATCTGCCGGGATGAGCCCGCACACTGACCAGGAGCCCTGGTCTCAAATCCCAGCACCGGCCTCTTGGGATAACCAGTTTGAGCTCAAATCCTCCCTATAAAATGCAAGTTAGGATGGAAGAACTTCTACAGCCCCCTCCCCTCCCAGGTACACCCAAAAACATGTGTGAGGACTGCCGTTTGCCCTTCCACACCACAGGGGACCTCAGGTGGGGAGGTCCAGCGGAGACACAATCTCAGTCTCCCCTAGTGTGCACACAGCCTGTGACTCAGAGACACAAACCCCCTTCTCACCTCATTCCTGACACTGCCTTGCTCTCACTGAGCGTTAGCGCCATCAAACCAGCGTGTGGAAATGCATAAACCCCAGGCTTTTGCATGAAAACTGTCCAAATGGGCTCCTTTCACACTTCCTTGACTTTCCAAGAGTCTTTCGCCTAAACATAGTACTACGGCGACATATAAAATGCTTCTAAAAATATTTCATAGAACTTAAAAAAAGGCTTGGAATGAATTCCTGTGAAGCACTGAGAAGATTCTTATTAGAAATACCAATGTATCACTCTAACATTTTCATTTATAATAAAAAGGGCTAGTTATCACTATGAAATGCCTTCCTAAATAAGTCATTTGCAATGACTGATATTAGTTTTTTAACAAAAGATTCCATGTTCAATTTAAGCACTAAAAGAATTTTTAATTTAGAAGGCAGAATCATATCAGCTGTCTTTAAGACATAGGATCATTTTTTAAGAGAAAAAGGTGATGCTAGTTCACTGGCAAAGTGCAAAATCTAGAGGTTCTCTCTAAAGAGCCATCCCAGAGTGGGTGCATGCCATGCCCGGCACCACACGCCTGATGACGCTACTGCAGGCAGGTACAGCAGAGCACACAGACCTGATAATTTAGCATGACTATTCTGTTAAGTTTCTTTACGAAAGAAGCAGATAGTTCCTTAGCCCCAACCAGCCTTGCTCTGCATTCTTGAAATGCAATTTCTTTACCTGTCTCTTCACAGAGGCATCAGCATAGTTTTCACAAGTGTTGTAAGACGGGTTACCAGTATTTTTAAATCTTTTCTTTTTCAAACAGATACAAAGCATCCTTCCCTACGTGCCCACCACCGCCCTCAACCTCAAACCTAACAACTAAAAGGAAAATTGGAAGTCATGCTAACATTAAGAAAAATACTTTTTCTTTTAGGATGTCACTTACACGGCAACTTTAAGAAGCACACAGGACTCCGTGGGAATTCGAACTGCCTTTGACCTTGTGTATTTATAGAGACTCTACACTCACACCATCAGTAGCGTGTTACCATGACTCTTCTATCGCAGGCAGATTTGAATATAAAAGCAAAGAACACAGATTTCTTTTCATTTTTTTAATGTAAAAATCAAGAGAAGAATTTATTTATAGAGAAATATAAACATCATCATTTAAAGAGTTTAAGAAAGATGTTTTTAGATTATTCTTCTTTAGTAAATGCATTTCCTTTGGGAGGAAAATACATTTGCTCAGTCAATCCCTACAGTGAACAACGCTGACCGGAGAAGAACAGCAAACCACCTTACCCGGGACATTCAGTCACTTCAGGCTCCTCGGGCGGTGGACTGCCTTCCGATTTCTTCCAGCCGATGACATATTTGTTCACTGCCCCTTGTCTGTGGTAGGGCTTGGACATGGACCCGGGAACCTGTTGTCCGCTGCTGTGAGACACGATGTAGACTTTGGATGAATCCAGAGACCCACTATTTTTTGAACAGTGAGCCGAAGGGCTTCCTGAATGGTGAGAACCACTGAGGAGAAAAACAGACAAAAGCTGCAATACCATCCAATTTCAGCAGTGCTGGCACACGGCCAAATTCAGAGCCACAACGCTTTACTCAAGTCTTTCTCCGAGAGCAAAATCGGGCCCAGTGAGGCAGATGGAGCTTCTTTCTACCATGGAGCTTGCTAGGAAGCCTCATTTTACATAGGCTAAGGCTATTCACGTGCAAGTTGTATGCCTGTGGCAGGAAGGATGTTAAAAACATGGCTGGGGAAATCTGATAGAAAAATGGGCAACATTCCTAAACTGATGCTTCAAAAGAGAACAAACTCAAATGGTGAACATTTTGTCGGAGAAAGTGCTCAAACTCAGTTGTCTCCAGGGAAATGCCAATGCAAACCATAATGGAATACCATTACATACTCACCAGACAGGCAAAAATGGGAATGCCTGACAATACCCAGTGACCCAGTAGTAGTAAGAACTGGGGCACTGGGTACGTTCCTACTGCTGGTGGGAGTAAAAAGTGCATGAAACAGTTTGAGCATTACCTATGAAGGTGTGTGCACCTGCAGAGCTTACGATACAGCAATTCCACTGCATAGGCACACATACAATAAACCCCTGCTGCACGTGCAACTGTCAACATGGAACAATGTTGATTAGAAGCACTGATTTTAAGAACTCCCCAATGGCAGCCACCAAAATCATCAATAGTAGAAGGATATTCGATTAATAACTATGAATGAATACATGGAATACTCTACGAATGAACGGACTGAGGCTACAGACGACTTGGGCAATCTCATGAACAATGTAGAGAAGAAACCAGTGACAAAGAATACAATGATCATGAGCCAGTTTCTTAATAAAGTTCATGAACAGGTAAAACTAAACAACATGTCATTCAGGAAAATGTAAAGAAAATGAGGGGATGATGATCACAAAAGCCAGGTTAGTGGCTACCTCAAGGGAGAAGAGAAGGGGTTGTAATTGGGTAGGATGCAGAGAGCTTCCAGACACAGCAATGCTCTAGTCCTTAACCTGGTGGTAGTTACAGGGGTGTTTGCTGCATTATCATATGATACCACAGCAACAATACTGAAACAGACAGAGGCCCTAAAAACAATAAAAATTTTCAAGGTTAGTCAGTAAGCTAAGGCCAGAAGGACTACCCACCCCCGGCTGACTGAGAAATTAAGTGGACAGTTCACCACCACCAGAAATATCTTTTTCTTAAATTAGAAAGATCAACAATATATGTTTTACGAAAAATGCATAGAAGTTCCTTTATAAAAAATGAAAAATTTTAAGAGTTTAAATTACAGGTCTAATCTCAGCATTGAGAAAGGGAGGTGGACTTCACTTTCAGCAAACTTGACATGCGAGCGCAGTGCGAGGATTCTGGGTCTCAACACCAGCTCTGTCCCTTACCACTGCCAGACCCTGGGCAAGTTTCTTAACCTCAGTGTTCTCATCTGTAAATTGAGGATAATAACAGTATCTACCTCCGAAGGTTTCTCTGAAGATAATCTGAGTTACTATTAGTGAGACACTTAGAACGGTGCATAGCGTAGGGTAAGCATTACATAAATGTAGTTATAGGAAGTGACGCAGGACAGGATTATTCACAAGTAGGAGTCCTGTCTATTGAAAGAGTTTAACACAGGGTTCCTGAGGTAGCAAGCTCCTCCAGTATGCTGAAATACAATCTTATTCTGAAACCCCAGGTGAGCACAGACCTTTTCTGATACATGTATAAAGCAAGTATCATAAAAGACAAAGTATAAAAATAAGAATGATATTAAAATGAACTTTTTTAGAGGTTCCAGAGGAAATAAAGAAACAAAATAAATGGACCCATTTTCAGGGTCTCTGTGTTTTGGAAAACACTGCGGTTTTAAGTAAAATTAACCAAGACCAACAAACAAAGCACCTCGTCTACTCCTATGAAGAAACTTAGTTGCTGGTGGCTGGTCTGGTGCCCTTGAGTTTGACTGGTGGCTCTCTCCCTCTGGGCACTAACTGTGAGTCTTGGGAAGATGCTGCATTGCCTCTTCAACGACATCCACACACACGGAACACCAGGTCAAGAGAACAGTAAAGCAACATGACCGAGGTGACCTGAGGAGTAAGGCAAGCAATCAACAGGCGTATGGAGAATAGGAGCTAATGGACTCTTCCCATTCACTGGGGCGCATGCCAGTTAGGGAGCCCTAACATGAAAACTGTGTGTATAGATAACGAGCTCTGAAGCCCTGTATGTTATTTTCCCAAGTGTATTTTGAAAAATTTCACAGCTACAGAAAAGGGAAAGGATAGTAGAATAAACACCCACATACCCTTTTTCTAGATCCACTAATTCCTCTCTGAACCATCTGAGAATTAGCTGCAAGCATGAAGACATCATACGCCTATGTTTCAGCATTTATTTCCCAAGAATAAGGACATCCCCCCATAGTTAACCAAGTGATGATCATGTACAGGACGTCAGGCATTAATGCAATACTGTCATCTAACAGACAGTCCACTTGCTAGTTTCCCAACTGTCCCAGTAAGGCTTATGGCCTTAGTTTCCCCATTAAGAACCTGATGAAGGACCGTGCACTGCCTTCCACTACCCGTGTGTCTCATGTATTTCAAAGCGTTGGATGATCTCCGAGATATTCTGTTGTTAAAGACTGGGGCACTCAAAGTCACAGTCTAGTTAATACGCTGCACATGTGTGTGTAGGTTACTCACCTTTCCCCCTTAAAATGACCAAAGGCCGCAAACTCTATGTATTTTGCCATTTGTTTTATAACATTTTCTAAAAATTAGATTTCATTAAAAATGTCTTTTATCCCAACTGTAAGATATTTTAAAGTTAACTTGAAGAAATTTGATGAGTAATATGGCACAATTCTTTGTTTAGTAGCAGTCATTACAGAAGTGTTCTCCGATGCTGACAACATTCTGGAATGTTGCCTACAAACTTTTCACAAATCCTTTCCTTCTGGATTAATGCTCTTTTTTCAGAGTTATACTGCCGACCTCCAATCACTTGTACCAGGATAAAGGTATGGTGGCGTGAATGATGATAAACAGCCCAACATCGTATGTGCCATTTACAGGCGAATCCAGAGCATGGGGTTTGTTTTTGCAGTTGATTTACTTCATTTTGCAAAGCCTTAGTTAGGTTAGCATAAATACTGCCTGGTATTCTGAGCTCTTATCTAAATGCCCTGCCCTCGAAGAAAGAAAAACATGTGTGTGCTGAATTACAAGAACTGAGCAGCAGGAGAAAGCAGGCTAGATACATGCTCGTTCTGCTTAATAGATGATTCCTGTTCCCCTACCCTCTTCCTCACAAGAGTGTAACTTGTCCTAAAGAGTTTTAAGTCCTCCCTTTGCCTCCTTAGTACAATCTTGGAATTGTGCCATATACACAATTGTGTACCTATTTAACTCCCGGGTGGCTGCCAAGGAATGTGTGTGCGTGTGCTTGGGGCTGGAGGAGGCTGCTATGGTGTCGGTGGTGAAAAACCACAGTTAAGAATTAAGAGTACACCATATACTGATTGGGACTCCTGACACCGTGAACTGGGAATGGTGGATCCCACATTCCTCCTACTTCCCTATGTTACCCAGGCACTGGTTTATTAACTTCATCAATAAGCATTTATCAAGCACTTTTCCTGGTTTATGTCTTCATTCAAAAAATATTCAGATGCCTGCCATGTGCACAGAACCGTACTGAGTGCTGTGGATACAAGTGAACAAGACAGGCCATGAGCCTATCAGCTCAAAACATGAATGCTCCAGTGAGGGGACGGTAGCTATAAGTGACCTTCTTGTGGGAAGGAATATGCAGTAAACACAAATGATTTGATTTAGGGGTGGGTGCTATGAAGAAAATAACACACAGGTCAGGGGCACGGAGCACTTGGGAGCAGAGATGTGGGTTTAGGCAGGATGGTAACCCATGTCAGTTCCTGAAAGTTTATTCTGCTCTTCTGTTACCTGAGCTACTGTCAGTCACAACCCAGACCCCCCAGCAGCAGACCTTGGCTCCAGGGGACTGCAAGGCTGCCTGAACTGGGACAGGAGAGGAAAGTACAGTGCTGAGGGAGCCTTCCTCATGGCTGCCCATGCCCCAGCTGCGGTTGGCATTTCAGAGTTTGCAGAATCTTTCTGTGGCTTGATAGGTTGGTCCCTCATGCTCTAATGAGTCACCTGCCTTTCACTCAACACACAGAAAACAAGGCAAATGCTGTATATCCCATCCCTCCTCCTCGCCTCCTGTGCGGGTCGGAGGGCAGGCAAGAGGAAGTGTTAAAAAGATTCCATTCAATGACTGAATTCCACGCTGAGCAAAAGCCTAGGACGCAAGTTGAAATGTGGCTTCAAAGCCACCATCAACGAAGAATTACAAGAAAAGGGCAGTCAAGTGGTAAAGGATTCTTCTCACTCAACATCTATCACTTATACAACAGCTGGGCCACATCCAATTCAGAGTGGTGGAAGAAAGTAAAATCAATCAGAAATCCAATCTAGCACTGTCATATACTTTCTAATAGTCTAGCCCATTACATTTGCAAATGGTTAAGGTAATCATGAAAACCCATTTCAAATGCCGGTAAATATCCCTACCAAATATCAACAAATGAATGTGCTCCGAAGGCAGTCTCCATAGAAATTTTACTTAATAATAATAATACAAAACTCTATTTGTGAGGTCAGTGACCTCTGTCCAAAAAGGTGTCATGAAATTGGCTCTTTCACAAATCATCTAAACTTTGAACTAGATGTTAGCAGGTTGTACAACCCCGAGATGGTTTCTGCAGTATGACCACTGTCCCTGAAATTCAGCCAGGAATAATTCAGATAACCAAATTCACTGATAATCCTTAATTATTATATTAGTTATTAGTACTAAACTTATTTTAAGTCAAATTATTAAATAGAACTGGTTAAAAAAAAAAAAGTAGTAGGAATGTCTATTTTGAAAAGAATCTTCATATCCTAAGCTCCCTCTGCATGGTGGACACGCATGATTTCTACTCTCTGGCGTCCACTCCCCCTTCTCTAGGTCAAATAATGCCCTGCTTCTCTTCTGGGGCAGTGGCTGTATTTGCCATTCCTCGGCTGCATGGCTTGGCGAGAGGGACTGACCCCCCAGCCCAGGCTGAGGGCCCCAACTGCCCGAGGCGACGCTACCCCCTAACCACATGTTGGAGCTAGGAACATGTGAGGAGATATGGGGGTGGGGGGGTTTGCTTTGGAGATGGCAGAAACCTGTTTCTTCTGTAGAAACTAGGAAAGAACCACTTTCTTCCTGGGGACAGAGGACCGTGACTGTGGGAGGTCTGCAGGTGGCACAGCTGTTTTCAGCCAAAAGAAGAATGCTGAGATTTTGGGAAATGGTCACACGGAGTGGGAAGATGGAGGCAACCTGGTCCTGGGCAGTATCATTTTGAGCTGCTGGGTCAAGCAGAACCTTGCAAGTGCTCAACTTGTTGGTTACACGAGCCCCAATATGACCCTGGTTGCGTGAACCAATCAGCATGGAGTTTCTTTAACTTGTAACGTAAAGGTCCCTGAATGACACTCAGTATCCCCTAGCAGTGGTAGGGTGAGGGGAGACTCTGAAGGGGAGCCTAAGGAACATAAAAAGCCTTTCACCGTGATGGCTACAGGTCTGCCTTGAGCACCATCATTTGGAGAAATGCTCCCTCACAGCACTAGGTACCTGCAAGAAATATTCCCATTCTTAGTTCAACTGACTCTGCCCTCCAGTATTGTGGGCAGGAGTCAGAGTAACTTGGAGCTGAATCCGGGAAGGCCTTGGAAACAAGCAGAAAAATGACACTGGTAGTTGCTGTAGACAGTTAAATCCTGTCCACAGCAAAACCGAATAAATGCATTTCTTTGTCCTTTGCCTAGTCTTTGAAAGCGAAGGCAGAAATTGCAAATTAGGTATTTTAAAACCACTGCAGAGAAGTATGTCAAACAGGAGTTTAAAACCACTCATAAGGAGATATTAAACATCCACACTTTTAGAGTACTTAGAACGCAGTTGCTTTACACTTAGCTAGTCTTTACTGAATGAACCCCAGCTGCAGAGCTGAACACACTTCCATTGTTATACACATGATCTCAGGTCTCCCCTGCTGTCGGGGCTGCAGGAAGAGGGAGGAAGTGTGTGCACGCCCTCACGGCAGGGAGCTACATGTGCTCCACGCACACGCTGCCCTCATGGCTTCCTACCACCATGGTCTGAAGATTAGTGAGTGCCTCCAAAACATGTAGGGACAACAGGTTGAATTAGGAGAGAGACGTAAGTGGCCTGACTAGAGCAATTAATATCTCTACTGACTTTTCACTCAAACTTAATAGGAAAAAAAAACAAAATAAAACACAAACAAGGGACTTATTAACATGCAAGCTTTCACATTTTCATGTTGTAGAAACAAGCCCTTCCTCTGATGTCAGACAGCTAGGAAAAATAACACCAACCTACACGATGCCCCTACTGCTTATAGTTCAGGCTTCTGCTCCATCCCAGCAGACAGGGCCCAGGTGGCACCAGCAGGTACTACTCTGCAGTGCTGTGGGGCTTACCTGGAATGAGAGGATATCTCACTGAGATCGCCCATGCTGCCTTCCGCAGCACTGCCGGCGGAGATGGCGGACGCGTAGCCATGCACAGAGTATAGCTTGGCCGGCTCGTCGTCAGGCCCAGAGACGTCAGCAGCGTCAGCCCACTGCTCGGCCCGGCTGTGGATCAGGGACCTGCTGCCTGCCAGGTGCACAGGGCCGAGGATGGTGGCGGGCATGCACGGGGCCGTGTCGATGCCACTGTCGGTGGAGGCCCCTTTGATGTAGGTCAACCCCAGTAATTCGGGGTCCATCAGGTCGCCAGATCCAAAGTGCTTGTCGTCACTGTTGCTGGAGGTGTTGCTGGAGAGTGTGTTGCTGCTGGAGTGACTGGAGCAACTTTTATCTCCAATCTTGAGAAGAAAGAGGAACAGAGAGTCTTCAAGTGAATCTTGAACTCTGCTGCTTCTCACCCTGACTCAGGGAGCTACAGGCCATGGGATCGTACCTGAACCCTTTCTACTCACTCTTCAATGTGGGCAATGACGGGATTTCCTTTTTCAAAAACAACCTGGTTTTGTGCAGAAGTCTCTGATTCATACTTCTTCTCATAATTTATCTAAGTTAAATGGACATCTTTAAATCTTTAATTATTTGTGCAAGAAGCACAAAAGTACGGCCACAGTGTCACTAGCAAAGAAAACAATAAACAAAGGTGATATAAACTGGGAAGGAAATGGAAAATTTATACAAGGAACAGAAGGGCCACTTATTAAGAAAATGCTTCTATGACAAATTATAGTGCCAGCCTTGAGTTTGGGGGAGAAGACTCAGGTTCCAGTCACAAAGGTAGAACTTTCTGGTTAATCACTTAACCCTCTCTGTGCTTGTAAGACTGAGCTTACATGATTCTTGCATGAAGCAAATGAGATAATATATGCAGATGCACTTGGCTGCTGCAAAGTACACGGTAAACACGAACTATCTCTCTGAGACAGCCCCAGTCAAACTGCGTCCCAAGCCTTTAAGAAATGGGACTCTCTTTAGAGTAAATAGGTCTGAAAAAGAGTCAATGCTTTTGGTTGGGGCGGGGGGTCTCTAGAAGACAAAAAGCAAATAGAAGAAATGTCACTGTCTGTACAATGTGCTCATATAGACATGGCCTCTCTTCACAGTCTGGGAAAAGCAACAAGATCTGAAGCACTGGCAAAGGGCTTTGGAATCATAAGAACGAGCCAGGCCCTGGTAGATTTTAAAGCAGTTTGGCCTTATCTTTTTTTATTCCAGTCTATCAGATCCTTAAGCAAATCACCTTGACCTTTTCATCATACACTGATATTCTCAAAACTATGCCCACACCACGTATCCCTTTGCTGAAACCAATATGAGAACATTGTAAAGGTAGATTTAAATAGATACAGCAAGGCTGACTCAAGACAAGGTCGTGGTCACAGCTGAGGGAAGAAATGTCATGTGTGTTTGCTAAGGGACAACTGCAAAGCTGGCTGATGACACATTAAGAAAGAAGAAAGACATAACTTAATTCAGGACCTTATAAATTATCTTCACCTGAACATTTTCAAAAATAAGCCACTTTAAAATGTTGGCTTTATGTTAATAACCAACAATTCCTGTTTCTACATTTCAATGGAAGTTTTGTTTCACTGAGCTAGTCTCCCTCGACGCTCACCTCCCAGGGTTTCTTCAAGGGGTAAACATGGCAACACATGCAAAGGACTGAGAACTACCACGTGGGCACTGCTCTACCATGACATATGTGATGGACAGCTGCCGCCGTGATGATTAAATCGTCTGTGACTGTACAGTAAATGGCTGCCTATGGGCAGAGTTCCTCTGGCCACACACATCACTTAGCGGTTTCTGCTTCTGTTTTCAAATCGATAATGCTTCTGCCACTAAATCGATAAGTGGTTAACAGATTACAAATGGGAACATGATTTAGTAACTACTGCACTGGATATTGAGGATCAAAAGGCTGAGGATATAACTTTGGCTTTGTTTGCCACTAATTTGTTGTGCAACCTTCCTTTGAGGTCCTTTATAAATCAGGAAGATAGTTTCCTTTTTTCACCTCACCTCTAAGAGCCCTGTGAGGTAATGTGCTCTTGAGCATCCCCAGGAAGCAGGCTGTACCACTGTGTGCCGAGAGAGATCAGTCCTGGCTAGGCCAGTGAAGGGCTTATGAACAAAGGACTTACGTGAGAAAGCTTATTGGGGGAATCTTTGCAGCTTCCATCTTTCTGCAGAGCTCTTTCTTTATAGGAACTCAGGACTTTGGAAGGTGGGCCATGCCATTTGGTTTCTGTCACATAAAGAGAGAGGAGTTGAATTTCCAATTTCCAGTATTACCAAAAGAGTAAAGAAAACCAGAAGTCAGACAAGTGGTTTGGTAAACATGAACATGCTTGTGGTTCTAGGCCTTTCTGGTCTTACCAATGGATATGCCACAAAAGTAAACAGAACCACCACCATAAAGTGTTCAGTTTCTGCAGATGCCACAACCACAACCAACCATGACCACACCCCCTCCGGCACCTGGAGACGCAGCTGATCACCTCAGCCTGGTGCACATAGGCTGAGTGAATGAATGAATCAAATGAACAAGTGATGGGAGAGGAAAGGGCAGGGAGGGGGCAACAGGGAGTAAGGGAGGTCAATTTCCAGGAGTTCCTTATTACCCGGGTGCCTGCTTGTTTCCATGGTGTCTTCCCTCTCCCTGGCTCCGTCACATTCCAAAGGGCCTGAGCCCTGGTGTTCGAGCAGTAGAGGGGACTGGCACCTGAAAAGAACACAGAGCTGAGTCTGTCGCTTCTCACCGTGCCACCTGCCAGCATGCACACGGGAGTGCTGGCTTCCAAGTGGGCTATGTGAGGGAAAGCCCTATCCAGGAGCTGGTTTTTTGGCAAATGAAAATGCAAATTGTCAGCTCAGCCCTGCCAGAGAAGCTAAAAGCATCTGAAATTGTGGGATCTGGTTTAACCAGAGGGTCAGAAAAAGCAGCTGGATGATAGCCATTTACAGATAAAGAAGGGCTGCTGAAACCAGGAGAGGCTGAAGGACTGTCCAGGATCAGACATGTACCTGCAAGCTAAAGAGGAGGTTGCATTTTTACGTTATGCTTAGAATACACGGCACTGACATATCTTTACATTAAATTTTTCTTAAGAAAAAGAAAGGGCCAGGTGTGGTGGCTCCTGCCTGTAATCCCAGCACTTCGGGAGGCCAAGGTGGGCAGATCTCTAGGTCAGGAGTTGGAGACCAGCCTGGCTAACATGGTGAAGCCTTGTGTCTACTAAAAATACAAAAATTAGCCAGGCGTGGTGGCGTGCACCTGTAATCCCAGCTACTCAGGAGGCTGAGGAAGGAGAATTGCTTGAACCCCAGAGGCGGAGGTTGCAGTAAGCTGAGATCATGCCATTGCACTCCAGCCTGGGCGACAGACTGAGACTCCATCTCAAAAGAAAAAAAAAAAAAAAGAGGAAAAAGATTAACTCTAGACTACATCCAAGTAGACTTTGTTTTATGAAAACCCCAAATATGAAAGAAATAAGTAGAAGAAAACTTATTCACATTACAAAGTGATCCTTATTTACAGAATTCTGGTTGAAGACCTTGATTTACAAAAAAAGCCAGAAAAGGTTTTACTGTGTATACAAAAAAGAAAACCAAAAAAGCCAACATCAAAACCTCTCTTCTCTTAAAATGCAATGCAATTTAGAAAGTTGCTTGACATACAACCTTTAAAAACTCCATCTATCATCTAAGGGAAGGAACACGTATAACTCAGACTACAAATGGAGAGAGATTTCCACATGCACCTGCCAGAGCAGTGGTGTAAGCTGCTCCTCCGAGTGGAGTCCTTCCCACTGACCGGCCATTGTCTCCTCTCAATCAGTGTGACCAGCTCCTAACTCCAACCCAAAGCAGCACCAAGTCACAGTAGCCCCGGCAGACCTGGCGCTCCTCAGGGGTGCACCCTGGCGCCACGCTCTCTCTTCTCTTCCCAGAGGTGGTGGGATTGGTCAATTCGGTGTCTTTGTTCACGGAAGTTCTCAGGCTTTGCCTGAGCTGTTGCCTCCTGGGGACTGTATGGATACTACAAAGGGCAGCTCTCAGCTAGGTGTGCTGGGGCAACCTCCCAGTGCTTCTCAGACAGGAAGCAAAAAAGCCAAATGCTAAACCCACTTCTCTGATTTTGAGCGGCATTGCCTCATCAGCAATTTAAGTCAGGGGGCAATTAAGCCCTCACATCCTTAATTTTCATGTTCTGAAAACCTTTCCTCATCAAAAACGAAAAAAGCAGGCTGAGAACTAGACAAGTGAGCACCACCTATATAGAAATAATGAGCTTTCCAACCCGGACAAGTCACTTATTAAAAGCATGTCTGGCATTATTATATTCCCCAAATGGCCCCGGGTACAGCAGGCACACAGTAAATGCTTTTGAATGAGTCACAGAAACAGGTTCTTCCCAGTGGATAACTAAGGAAAAAATGAGTGGTACCCGTCATAGCCCACGTGTGGTCTCCAGGGTCCGCTCCCGCCGGGTCCAGGGTCGCTGGAGGATGACTGGTTGCTGGGCGAGCTTCTGAAAGGTTGAGCACAGTCATTAACACGGCACTGAACTATCTGCCAAGCCCCTTGACCTGGCCTGTTTTGTTTCACAAATAAATTTATTTTGGGAATGACAAGGAAAAGGAAGAAAAACATATTGCCATGTGAAACAGAATAAATCATGGAAAAATAAACTAAGAATCGGTGATGCCAGGGGATATCAGGTGGTTTATGATTGGCAATTTGTCCTAGGAAAGAGGTATGACAGGACAAGCCTTCACTGTCTAAAGATTTAAAGCACAGATAATGATTCCCTCCCAGAGAAATACAGAAGAACAGCAATACAATTCCCGAGAATACAGAATTATGAAAACATTACTAATTCTTATTATGAGAAATTTAAAACAAGTCACGTTTTAGTTCTATACTTAAAACTTATGCAAAAAGAAAAACCTAAATTTGGCAAAACCATTTATTTTCACACATCTCTTGAATGTAATCCTATTTATCTTTTTTTCAGACATGCAAAAATGAAAAATACTCATGAAAACTCACTTGATGAAGACGTGCTTGCCAAGTTTCCCTTTTGCTACTAGAATACTTCTGGTTTTTTCCTATAATTTACTTAAATTAGAATTATTTAATTTTACTTTAAGTAAATTTTAATTTAATATAATTTACTTTAAACTATGATTATTTAAATTTACTTAAATAAGGGAGGTTCTTCAGACCCCCTTCCTTCTACATGTTGCCCCTTTTACTAGCGCTATCTATGTATATTTCTTTGAATATGGGAAAGTTATAAACTCAGCAGACTTTTGAGTTAGGAGACACAGAGCCAAGATGACTGAATGTTAAATTAAATTAACAACTCCCCTGCATTCACTCTGGAAAGAATAAAAAATTGGAGAAGGGAGAGGATGACCACGAGTTTTATCAATTAATTCTGGTTAATATTTATATAAGCTTATCAATTAATTCTGGTTAATATTTATATAAGCTTATCAATTAGTTCTGGTTAACAGTTACGTAAACTTACTAAGTGCCAGGCCCAGTTCTAAGCAGTTTACATACATTGACCCACTCAGTCCTCCAAACTTCCTGATGCGGTTCATCAGATGAAGAAACTGAAGGTTCACAGAGGATGAGCACCAGGCCCATGGCTACAGTACATCAAGTAAGTTAGAGCTGTGATTCCAGCCTGGCTCTCAGGCCATGGTCTATCAGACCAGAGCCTGACATGTCATAATTGAGAAAACTCATGGCATTACTGTGGCCTATATGTTACATAAAGTTAGAATAAAAGGAGTAGGAATTAACAACAATAAGCAATTTATTATTTTGCTTTGTTAAAATGATCTATGCAAATTCGGCATCGGAAAACCCTCACCAGCTTCTAATGGTATTGGATTTAACTTTTAAACAAGTGTATGCATTCTTTCTTTGAAAAAATAATTTTAAACTCAACTCACTTTGCTTAAAAGGAGAAAAGCAAAGAGGAAGTCCTAACGAGCTTAGAACCTCTTAAAGTATTACTCACATTACGATGATATTTAAGCACTGATTGTTCAGTTTTGTTTTATTTATGCTCAAACCTGTTCACACTTTTCTAGAGGCTCCAGCAGAATAGTTTCTGGGGTACCTTTCCCATCTTGGGGAAGAGAGCCAGTGGACATGGAGGAAGGCTACCAGATGAAGAGGAAAAGCTGTGGCCCTGGTGGGCAGAATCTGCATTTTACTAGCACCATCCTGGGCCCAGGAGAGTGCCTGACCTCAGGCGCCACTGTGTCTGGGGCCTGCCCTGCTACCTTGCTTGCCAACTTGTTGTGAACAAGCTAACTCAGAAGTGATTACGAAAAACCCTCCCTACAATGTCAAGTTCTCACCCCAGTGATTTACAAGGGCCGCCCTTGAGGAAACGGAACCAGCATTACCTCGTGCCATCGGGCAGCTTCCGGTCGAAGGAGGTGCTTCGAGGAATGGCAGCCTGGGCCTGCTGGAGCAGCTGTTGGCATGGCAGCCGGTCGGGCGTGCCGGGGATGGGGGAAGCTCTAGAGAGGGGCTGCAGGGCAGGAGTGGGCACCCGGTGCCACGTGGTGTTCCTCCTGAAGGGGGTTTTATACTCGCAGGGGGTGCCCTCGCTGTCGAGTTTATATTCCACCATGGGGATCCGGCAGAGCTCTGAACACCCTCTGTTGGGCCAAGAAGAGATGGTGAGAAGGGAAGCTCGCAGCTGAGCCGTCAGCATGGCTTACTCACAGCTGGGCCCATCAACACACATCACGTGGTGTGTGCCTCTCCCAGCTCCAAGTCAATGATGCAGAGCGATCCACCCTTAGGAGCATCTCACCTATAATAAAACCACATTCCCACACTATTCAATTCCTCTTCTGCCAGCAATGACTGCGTCTAGAAATTAGAAAGGCTGTTTGTGGCTTTTTTCCTGGCTGCTGTGCAGCCACACACATCATCTATGCTGGTAACCTGCTAATACAGCTGTACGGTTATTAAAATGTTCAACTACCAGAGCGTAAGGAGCTGCTGTCCCAAGACCCCCAATACACAACCAAAAAAAATTAACACCTGGCACAGCCGAGGCCTCCAAGACTTGTAGGTTAAATATTTTAAATATATTTCTGGAGATAGCAAGTACTATCTCCGGTAATTAGAAATCGAAAGTCCAGAGACATTAAACACCTTGTTCACAGTTACTCAGCAGGACCAAGACTGGGCCTCTGGTCCTCACATTCACTCCCAAGGACTGTAGAAATAAGACCCTCTAAGCAAATGTTCATCACTTTTAGGGATGATGGAAATGTCCATTATGTTGCTTGTGGTGACTATTTCACACATGGGCCCAAACTCATCAAATGTATGCTTTGTATACATGCAGTTCATTATGCATCAACCACACCTCAATAAAGTTGTAGAAAAAATCTTATTAAACAGAAAGAGAAAAGCTTCCTTTTGTCTGATGCTTTATTCTTCAAGAAAGTCTTTGGTTAAATGCAGCATAACCAGTCTTAGTGACCAAAAGAACTAGGCCATGTCTGTGTTCAACATATGGGAGTTGGTGGATTCTAAGGTTTCTCTATCTTTCTCTGGCTGTAGTTCCTCCTTATTACAAACTTTGTATGAGATTTATCTTCCTGAAAACTTCAATGTCTCCTTAATGTCTTTCAGGCACACTATGTGCCTAGCACTGTCTTGCCCCCAGTCCCTCCATAGTCACATTGCCCACACAGCAGACGCCAGAGGTGGCTCAGAGAGCCACTCAGAGTCCTCCGAGCACCGGAAATGGGCTTGTGTTTGGAGGAACACAGTGATTTCATTTTCATTAATTTAACTTTAAAAACTGATACTCTGATTCATTTTTTAAGTGTTTAGAATAACTTGGGTATGTGAATCTATGTTTTCAACTTTAAATTTTATGAAATATAAACAGCAAGTACTCACGATAAAATTTAGCATCTGATTTGAGATATGCTGTAAGTATGAAATGTACTCCAAATTTCAAAGACATAATACATAAAATAATGTAAACTAATAATCGTTTAACATTTTTTGGATGTTGAGATGATAGTATTTTGAAGATATAAGGTTAAAATATATTACTAAAAATAATTTCACCTGCTTCTTTTTACTTCTTTTAATATGGCTACTGGAAAATCCAGATAAAATCTTTCTATTTGACAGCCCCCTGTGGAGGAACCTGGCCTGCCACAGCTCTCTGCATGTTGTCCATCTAACCCCAGCTGGCTGATCTGTTCCAGCCATGCCTCCTGGCAATCATATCTCCCAGTTTGACCCAAATCTCGCCTTTTCCATAAGATTTGCTGATTGTGCTGCAGAGTGCAAAGGATGGCAAGCCATGGTAAAATTTAAAACAGGTGTGTGCTCTGCACAGATGCCCTGAGAGATACAGGCCCCTGCGCAGAGAATGGCTGAACTTCGGTGGTCCCTCACCACTGCAGGAAGGCACCTTTCTGACACAAGCCATGCAAGTGCATGCAATAACCCTGTTCTTGGCTATGGGGGCCTTGTCTATTTTCAACCAAGATGGATCAGTATGATCCAATATCGTGGTTTTGGGCTCTGGTTAGTTGACGGATATTGCTGTCAGGCATTTCATACATAAATTCTGTCTTTCCAGGTAATTAGCAAACTTCTAGGACAGAACTGATCATATCTTTAACTAATATGCATATGTAGAATCAAGAACATTGAACATGGGTGATAAATAAGCTTTAATAGATTAAAAATACTTCACGTATATAATCTGAGCAGATATTTTAAATTATAGTTATATTAACATAATCAGGAATCAGAGTTACAAATCACTTTCTAATTGCGTCTGAAAGAAGTGAAAAGCACAATTAGTAAAAGCCATCACAATTCAGGGAAAACCTGAGTGTCCATTATGTGAAAACCTGAGTGTCCATTATGGTAACTTTGAGTTACATAGTTACTCTCTCAAACAGGTATCACAGCTTCCTAAAAGGTCACCTGCTAGACAGCTTTCCCATATGCTCAAGTGATTAGTCAGGTACTTAAGACTCTTTAGCCTAAAATATACGATTTAAGTCAGCTATCCCTAAGGTTCCTACCAACTGCACAGTACAAAGCGTACTGTTAACTTGACCAAAGTCAGCCCGCAAAGCTAATTGGTGCAATTTGGCAAGGACACGGGAAGACTAGATAAGTCTCAACTTTGAGTGCTGGGCAAATCATTTCAATTTACCCTGTTGGCAAAGCAGTCAGCATCCCAAGCCAGTGCCTCTGCCTAGACATTCCAGAGTCGTCAACAACAACAACAACACTTACTAATATTTGCCCTTTGAGAAATATACTAGAACAAGGGATCACTCTTAAAAAGCAGAATTCCCTGTCACCATGGTATAGTAAAAGTTTCAGCCTTTTCTGAAAATCATCACAACAGAACAAGGAGGACAGGGAGGACGCGAAACAGAAACAACCTCAACTGCCAGCTGAATTTGGAGATCCCTGAAACTCTAATACACAGGATGTAAAGTTGGAGGTGAACGAAGAAAGGTTATGGTTTAGCAGAGCAGAGGAAGGTGTGCAGAGGAAATATCAGTAGGAAGGAAGATCACTCACTGTCCTTGAGAACCCCAAAATGGTGCAGGGATGGGAAGCACCAAGCACTGCAGAAGGCCAAGTGAAAAGGGAGATTTAGGCATAAAAGTTACTTAGAAAGAAGGAACGGGAGTTCAGCCCTAGGCCCTGGGGTCCACACAGTGCCTGGCCTTGTCAGGCAGTAACCAATCCTCTACCACGGTGGGCAAGAGCAGTGGTTTTTAGAGAACAGAAAAGATGCAGAGTCAAGGGCGTGAGGTACAGAGAACAGGGATGAAAACGACAAGCCTAAGGCAGAGGTGAGACCCAGGGTCACTTCTTCCTCCAAACTTGGCCTCAGAATGCTCACCACCCCACAGAGATCCAAGAAGATGGTTCTCTAGAGAAAAGACAAGCAGATGTAAACCATCCAATCACGCTGCAGTGAAGCTCATGGAGCAACTAGATTGCTGAAGAAGAGGAGGAACTTATGAGAGTTAAAATTAAACATTAAAAAATCCAATAAGACAGCTGGAAGGGAAACTGAGAAACTCTCTCAAAACAGTTATGAGAGAGAAAAACTTAAGAAAACTGAAGTTCAATTCAAAAAGTCCAACAACTACCAGACAGAGCTATCACAAAAGAGGAGAAAAAAAAGGGGAGAAATTATTAAGAAATAGTATACGAACATTTTTAGAACTAAAAGATATGTAAAACCGAATTAAAAGGTCCAGAGAGTACCCAGCTCAATGAATAAAAAATGGTCCACATGAAAATACATCATTGAGGAATTCAGACTCCTGGGTTAAGGAAGTAAGCCTATGGTTCTGGGGACGGGGTGGGTGGGAGCCTAAGTGTTTAAGGACCTGGGCGTGGAATAGTTCCATTCTTCTCAAGAACAATACCAGAAGGTACAAAATATAACAAAGGAAATGCTTGTAAAATTCTGGGTGAAAGTGATTTCTAACTTGTCAAATCCATAATGCTTGGAGCTTGGGACAGAGAAGGAGAAAAAAATAAAAAACAACATCCTAACTTTTGACTTGGGAAACCAAATTGATGGTAGCGCTATCCTTTGATGGTAGCGTTAATAGAGCAGAGTGGACTGAATACGCCCTCCTAAAGAAATCCTACACCTGTTTATAGAACATGAGATAGTGATTTCTCTGTGCATCAGTAAACGTTAGTTCTTACCCTTTATTTTAACTCTGTTTCCCTTCCTGAAAGTAAAATTCTCCTCTCTTATTTAGTTTAAGTTACTCTGGATTTACTGAGTTTAATAGTTACATTATTGGTCAAACTGAGTAAATTGCAAATTACATTGGGTTGCATTATTTTCTTATAAAATGCCAAGGCTCTACAAGTTTTGTTCATGGATGTATATGGTTTCCAAGCGTTTTCTGTTTATTCAGATACCACATCCCTAGGGCTACTGATTCATCCCCATACCCAAAGACCTAAGCAGAAATCAAAGGTAAGATATGATAGTAGATAATAAAACATCAAGAAAACCTACTCACGTCTTCCACTCAAACCAATGATCTAAGGGTCACTGGATGTTCAGGTGAACACCAGGCTTTGGTGTCTCACAGGTTCCAGCTGCCTGAGTAGTGCGCATCAGGAACTGTAACTGACTACCATCGAAGTTAAAGATCCTGGAGTTATGTGTTGAGTGAAAGGAATGTGAACCTTGAATCTTGTGAACCAAAAGGCAACTTTGCATTTCCAGTGCTTGTTTGGCCTTCAAGTTTGTTTGGTATGGTTTTTAAGAGGAAAAAGAAAGAGAAGACAGATGGCTGAGTAGTGTGGCCTACTTAATTCATGCCCATAGACTGTAGTCTTTATAAGACACTATAATTTAGCTTGAGGGTTGGAAGGAAACATGTAATATAAATGCATAATCATGACTCATATTTTGAGAGAGTGCTGGCAAAAGTCTGTGCAATCTATTAAGTTGAAGAGAGAATCTGGGTGGAATGATTTTATCCCCAACCTTGTGCAGAAAGTCATATAGGAAAGGTCTTTTAAAATAATAAGAACGGGCATCCTTTTGCCCTAATAAAATTTAGCTATTCTCAAAAGAATGGTTTTATTTTAAAATCAAAACTAATTTTGTTATTATGTGACACTTTTACAGTAATACTCTTGTGAACTAGCTTTTGCTTTGTTTACTTCTATGACTAAGATACCAAATTAGTACTACTGTTATAAGTGATCATCAAACCTAGTCAAACTCAGTTCTGTTCCATATGTACGAGAAATTCCTTAAAGGATGCATAGGGAAAATTCAACCAATGCTTAGGGAAATGGGAAAAGGCATAAAAGAATGACAAATGAGCCTGGAGAGGTCCTCGTGCTGCAGTGCCCATCAGAAATGGATCTGCGTCCCCCTTGGCACGCATCGTCTCTCCCTCTTGAGGGGTTTTAGCACAGGACACCAGGCACGACACCCCGGCACATCTGGAGTGTCAAACTCGGGGCTGCTATGGATGGGGCACATGGCAAATAGTTCCATGAGTTAAATAAAGGCTAACTGAAACCCCAACAGACCAAATGCCCAAAGACCTAGCACAAAAAGACATTTGTTAAAAAAGCAAGCTGCTCAACCTGTGTGTAACTGCAACATTCTTGAAGAAAAGACTTTTGCTTTCCTGCTACAGTAGAAAAATTCAGACCTCATTGATACATACACTTGGCTTCCTCTCGACATCCCAAATCAAGTCAAAGGATGGAAATTGCATTTCTAGCTTCTGGCACATGCCTTACAGTTTGCTTGCCAATAAGAGATACTAAAAAACCTCAAGATAAGGCTGTGGGATCACTTTTATGTATGCATATTGATTTCCTCTTTGCTTCATAACAAATGTACACATCATCGACTTATGCTCCTAATTACCACACTACGTAGGGATCAATACAAACTCAGCTTCAGGGTTAAAAATAAGTGCAATTTTTCACATTTCTTCTCTAGCCAATAACTTTTCTGAGTCTATTTTCTCTTCTCACTCAAAAACATATGCTGGAAGGCAAAACATTCTGTAGACCAAGAAGGTCATTGAAAATGTGCTAGTTAGTTAAAAATGTGGCATTCTCAAACTAAGAATAACAGGTAATTCCATTAGATGGCATCCTCAGAGGATCTTATATTTTACTGGTATATTCTAAAAACAGTACTACTTATCCTTCTGAACTCACAATCATGGACTTCCTGGGATGGCTTAATCCTGTAAAAGGGACACTCATTAACTTATTCATATTCATACTCATGGGCTTTCTCTCCTGCTTCCTGATGCCTAAAGCTAAACTTTCCACCAGAAGACTTCTTGGTTACAGCTGCCACCACTTCCTGGCTTCCTGAACATGATCAGCAAAGAGGGGGTGTCCAATCTTGCTCACAGTTAACAGATACCACAGTCACTGCCAAGTACTGTAGTGTATGGACCCCTCAACTTCAGAGCATCCAGGAAGGCGCCCAAGATGGCATCTACCCACCCAGGCTCATTCCTTTCCAATGACACTCTGAGTTTCTCGGAAGAAGCTTCCATTTACCATCAACAATTTGGACACAGGAAGGTAGAATCCCTGCAGGCCAGGGTATGGACTTGGTTCTAAATCAAGGCTTCAAACTCTGCAGGCTGACCGTCAAGACCATCACTGTTTGAGTCCAGTCAAGCCATACAGTTTTTTCTATTTGTTCCCAACAGGAACCCTAGACACCAAACTGTCTCCATTAAAGACAGAGTTTGAGCTCTAGGCTCAAAACCCAGACATGACTATGTGTAGCTTAGAAATGTGATGAACTCTTAGACCCTCCTCTTGAAAATAGAATAGTAACAGCAGAGGGTGCAACAAGATTAAATTACACAAAATATGTAAACTTCCTCAAGTGACAGCTTCAAAAGAAAGAAGTTCATTACAAATAGACATTATTACTTTCTGTTTCTCCAAAAAGGGGGAAACCAACATTAAACTGCAAAAGGCACATACAATTTTATGAAAGTTCTAGATAACAGATGTTTAGAGTTCTGGAATTTTAAAGTTTAACTTTCAAATTGAAAAAATCTTTAGAGCTGTAAAATTCCCTTCATCTACATTCATCTGTAGAACAATATATCATTATCCTATTATTTTATTCTTTTCATCTTACATAAAAGTAGGACACATGACTTTGTATTACACTACTTCGAAACTAAGAAAGGGGAAGAGTCCTAAGGGAATCATGAGCAGCAAAACAAAACCAAAAAACCTAGAGAACCAAGGAAGTTCAAAGGGAGGAATGTATATTCTTATCAAAAAAAGAGAGGGCAGTTGAACAGTTAGTTGGACCAGGTACCATAGACTGTGCAGACACAGCTTCACCTAATCTCATGACTGGAACTTGCATTTACTGGACTCTGAAATTCCCTATTGGTTTTACTTTACTTGGCTGCATCACAGAGAACCTTTAAGTGAATCCAGTGATCTAAGGAAAAGCCTTACAAAGTACTGCAATGCTATCCTTTAATTCCAATCCACCACCTTAGCATGTGTAGCACTTTATAGTATTCCACGTACATCATTTGACTTTCACAAAAATTTGTGAGGTACAAAGAAAATCTACATTTTTCAGAAGAAGGGCCAGAGAGGTTGGAAAGATGATACAGTTAATCAGAGATAGGGTTCACAAAAGAACTCAGGTCCTCTGACTCTAAGTTCAGGACTCTTCCTAAAACACATGGCTATTTTTTTTTTTTTTTTAAGAAAACCATCAAAGAACAGTTAATGCAGCCTATGCTATGTCATATTTTTCAGTAGGTGCTAAAAGAATCTTTGGAAACAAAAGCCGATCCTCTAAAACAAATTAAATGTTTTTTAAATATTATGCATTTTGTAAAAGAATTCTTTTATAGCCCTAGGGATTAAAGTAATCACTGATATTTTAATCATTTTAATGCCTGTTTTGCTAATAGCCTGCTAATAGCTAAAAAACTCCAAATTATCCAACAAGGTGATAGGGGTAATTGATGCTCATTCACTTGAATCACAAAGTCTTTCTGGTACATAAAAAAATCAAAGGCTTCCAACAGGGAGATAACCACATAGTATAACTTACTGTAAAGGTTAGGGCAGTGTCATACCTGAAATAGGCACTAAATGAAATAGTAATTCGCTTTTCAACAAATTCCTTAATTTACAGAGAGAGAGATACCCAGAATAGGTAGAAAGAGAGACATCTGGACCATAATCACACTTGACCAAGCCCTCTTATAAAGGTCAGGAATCGAAAAGGTGTCGTATGAAAAAGGAAGTGAGGCTATCTGGCACTGACTAATTCATCAGCTTCCTTCCATCCTTTTCCTCCCTCACGAGAAGCAGACACAGGGGCAGATGGTGTCTTTGTATTCCCAGTACCTGTCAGAGCACTAGACAGAAGCTCAGCATGTTCTTATCAAAATCAACTGCTTTGTTTCTTAGAAAGCTTGAGAGCAGGAACAACATTGCACTGTAATACTTCAAAATTATACAGAGAAGATCTCAATAGCTAGCTATCTGATGCCTGATTTCTGAAGATTGTATTTCTATGGGGGAGAACATCCAATGGCTGTCCACTATGGTAGCCACGGTGTAACCAGTCAAGCATGAGATGGTTACTGGTCTAACACAATGCTCATGCTTTACTGCCACCCTATGCATTCCTCTTACTGTGATGGTAATATCCCAGCATTCAAAATGAAAAAACACGGGGGCACTAAAGTGTAGATTATTAATTGGAGAGGGTGACAGCATTTTCTACACTACTTTGAGACATTTATTATTAAGCAGTAAGTTGTTGCTATAGTTTGAGAAAAATCACTTTTAAATAGCTAAAATATGAATAAGTCTTATGGCATTTTAGAAAGCCAGAAAGACAAAAAGGAGTACTTGAAAGTCAGATTACATCTGTCCTATCGTTTTAAAAGCCCTAGTGCTCAGCACAGTTCCTGGCACAAGCTAGTTAAGAGTGAGTGAGTGAATGAATGAATGAATGAGTGAATGAGTGAATGAGTGAATGCAAGGCAATCAACCTTCAATTCTATAATCCTATGTTCTTACTTTAGGGAGTGAGAGAACAATCTGAATGTTATATTGGAGGAACTGGCCAGAGGACTCAGAATAGTGATTGTACTTTAGGTTACCTTTGTTCTGTATTGTTTTCACATTTCACATCAAAATTCATTCCTGGAGGGTCCATAAGACAATACCAGACATAACTAATTTTTATTACCCATGCAAATAAGTTGGAACTCTAATACAAAAGCTCACTTGAGACACATGCACGCACATGTTCTCTGCAGCACTGTAACAACAAAGACATGGAATCCACCTAGATGTTCAACAGTGGTCTGGATAAAGAAAAAATACTACACAGCCACAAAAAAGAATTGAAACCATGTCTTTTGCTGCAACACGGGTGGAGCTGGAGGCCATTATCCTAAGCAAATTAACATGGGAACAGAAAACCAAATGCTGCCATGTTCTTGCTTACAAGCAGGAGTTAAACATTGAGTACACATGGACACAAAGAAAGGAACAATAGACACTGGGGCCTACTTGAGGGTGAAGGGTGAGAGAAGGGTGGGGATGGAAAAATTACCTGCTGGGAACTTTGCTGATTACCTGGGTGACAAAATCATCTGTACACCCAACTCCCAAGACACGTAATTTACCCACATAACACACCTGCACATGTACCCCTTGAACGTAAAAGCTGGAAAGAAAAAGAAGTCTGCTTTGTAATGAATAATAAATGGAATAAAGCATGGAAAAAAAATTTTTAAAAAGCAAGCTCATTTGAGTCCAGATTTCAGCCTACCATTTATTTTATATATGTATGTGTGTAGATATCATACAAAAATAAAAACTGTTAAACTGACAAAATTGAGTTTTCCTTCTATTTCCATATTCTCCTCTCTGCATACTTCAGGGGGTTGAATGATTAGGCAATAGACAGCAAAACAGGAGATGAGAACATAAAGTTTTAATTTTATAGAATGATGAGAGAATAATAATGTAGACTCATGATAACATGAGAAAATTTCCACTGTTTTGCATTATATAAAAAATGCTCTGGATAGTGTATCAACAAAGTATGAAAACATTCACACAAAACAGATGCACCGTAGCAAGGAATTTCATTTCCATATTTATTGGACATATTTACTAAATTCACTCACATCATATAACAACTCATGCATAATTCTGATGAGTTGTTACTTCCTTCATATCCGCCTTTTAGGCTGACTTGCTTTCCTTCAAATGACACTGATAGAATGTCAGTCACCTCTGAAGGCCAGAGGCTGGGCCATACCAGTGGCTGTCAATTATCCCTTGCAAAACAAGAAAGATCTTAATTAAGCATTTCTGGCCTGAGCAACTCTTCATCTTTGCCACAGAGACTGTCTGCTTGAGAAACACCGTGGTTCCCCTTTCAAACCTCATTTCCATTTGAAGAGTGCTATTCCCAAACTGCTTCTTGCCACTCATTCCCAATGTATATGAATTCACTCCAGGATCCAATCCCAGCATGAGATCAGTCAGTAAGTGTCCCTCAAGGGGGATTCTCCCTGCTCAGCGTTCCCTGCAAATCCACAAGGAAAACTAAAAATGGCTCTGACTTCCTTTCAAGCTGAGGGACAAGTTAGACTGTCACCTCCCTTAGGCTGGCAAATGGGACTTCAAAACACAGGTGGCTTTAGATTGAACATAAATACTTTTCTGGGAATTCAAAACGCAGGTGGCTTTGGATTCAACATATTAATAAACACTTTTCCTACTAAAGACTGCATTTAATCCAGCAGCTTCTGAGTCAAAACCAAACACCTTTTGACCTGAGGACAAGAGACACTGTCTATTAAATGACAGGCCACTCATGTTGCCCACAGGAGCAGCTGGGTTCCCATGTCAAATGATGTCCTCAGTGATATCCTGGTAGGAAAAAATGGGAGTTGATAAATGGCAAAAATGAACCGAAGCATTTTTCACAACATTTATGAGACTAAAATATCTCATAATTCCTTGATTTGGCCATTTTTGTAGTCTTCATAGTGTTTATGTTAAAAACTACTTTAAAAAATGTATATGTATATATACACACATACACACAGAAACACACACATACATATACATGTCCATTTAAATATTCCTCCTCCCTGACAAGCACTAAGAGCCAGTTTGAGAAAGACGGAGGTCATTTTCCATGCTGCAAGTCAAATGTATAGCTTTAGTTTCAGGCACATCCTGGTATATGTTACTATACAGTTAAAGGTACTAAAGGTTGTTTGGTTTAAAGGGTTTGTATTTTAAATTTTAAAATGAGTGAAGTGCTACCCATTTCCCCTTAGTCCCTCCTCTATAGTTTCTTAACAAATCTAATAATACAGAAGGCTAAACATGCTGATTGCAAGGGTGAAACTGAAAATGACATTTCATACTTACACTTGCGGTCTAAAGCAAAGGGCTGGTATTGCAAGGGTGGTGTCTGGTTATGAGAGGTTGTCTGACAATACCAAGTACTTTTATCAGGGCACCCAGACAGTTGCAGGCAGAAAACAAATCAAAACTAACAAAAATATGGATTTAAAAATTTACAAATTCAGATTCACAGAAAATTGGAAAACCGAATTGAAAGAGTTTTAAATGATACAGGCTAGGCTTAAAGCCTTCACGACTTGCAGTAATGTGGATGATGGGTATGCCAATTCTGGAACGTTGCTACTAGGCAAATAGCTAATTCTAATCCTTCTGGCTAAGGTTAAAAGACAGTTATTACAGATTAATTGGGAAAAAAAAAAACCCTGTATGTTTAGGGAATGACATTAATGAGACTCCTAGGAAGCAAGGGCAAAATCTTTAAATAAATATCTTGCCTAGTTCCAATAAGAGAATTTGCATTTAAAACAAATAATTAATTATGTAGAGACCAAGGCAGATAACTGACTCCTTAGAGGAAAAACATGTCCTTGGATAAAAAGATAACAGCTGCTGGAACTTTTAAATTGTAGTTTTTGTTTGTTTTAGCTGAAAAACAGTTCAATATTTTGTAGAAAATTCTATTCTCCTAAATTATATTTCAAAATACCAAATATAATGACAACTTTACCATTTTTATTAAACAGATCTCTTGAAAGCTTTAAAAATTTCTTACTAACAGTAGACTAAAACTAAAAATAGGCAAGAAATGTTATTTTTTAACCCAAAGGAAGCTCATGGTAACATTTTTGTCCAATTCTACAGTAATCGGCTGCTAGGACAGATAAAGGATACAAAGGCAGATAAAAGACTGATTCTTATCATAAGCATTAAAAATCTATATTTCTACTAAGGAAGACAGAAATCTTACTGTATGAAAAAATTTCTAACAAATGCTGGAAAATTTACAAGATTTTTACATATACAGTACTTTAGCTTTTAAGGTCTTAAGGGTTTGCCTTTTGCTATTTCCAAGATCCATTTTTAATGAATTAATTTTTTATTTTCTTTGGACTTATAGTAGTACATGTGACTCATGGGACTCTGAAAAAACAGATTCAACCAGGCAGAATCAAGCAAGGCAATAAGAAACATCTTCACATGGGACTGATACTCTACACAAAAATCTTAGTTTCTTAAATCCTTATTTTATAAACATACTGGGCAAACACAGGAAACAAGGTCACAGAAAGTGAGGCTGGAGGCAAATGGTAAGATAACTAATAGAGAAAGATTTTTTTTTCTCTAAATTCTAAAAATTTCTCTAAAAATTCTCAAAATTTTTGCAAGATTTTGCACATTAACCATAGAGGAAGACAGTGTAAGCAGCTTTTTTTCCTAAAAGGAGATCATGGTTTAGCTGATCTATCCAATACGGCAGCCACTAGCAACATGTGGCCAGTGAAATATAAATTAATTAAAAGGAAAAATTCGTTTCCTAAGTTGCACTATAGTTCATGTACGTAATAGCCACTTGTGGTTTGTGGCTACTGCTCTGAACAGTACAGACACAGATCATTGTAGAAGTGCAAATGGAGAGTGCTGGCTTAAAGGATGAAGAAAGGAGATAGAGAAAGGAGAGAGCATGACCTAGGTTAGTAAGTCCAGAAAGTAGACCCAACAAGCCTACTATCTTTGGATAATAAGAATTTCTTTTTTAATATGAAAGAAATTAAAATGAATATGCTAAAGTTTTATTTATTATTATTACTTGAGATGCAGTCTCACTCTGTCACCCATGCTGGAGTGCAGTGGCACGATCTCAGCACACTGCAGCCTTGACCTCCCAGGCTCAAGGGATCCCCTTCTGAGTAGCTGGGACTACAGGTGCACACCACTGCACCTGGCTAATTTTTGTATTTTTTGAAGAGATGGGGTTTTGCCATGTTGCCCAGGCTGGTCTGAAACTCCTGGGCTCAAGCAATCTGCCCACCTCGACCTCCCAAAGTGCTGGGATTACAGGTGTGAGCCATAGGGTCCAGCCTAAAGTTTTATTTTTTTAAATTAAATGTGTGGGGTAATTATGCTAAAAAGTTCTACGTGCTTTACATACATTATTTTATTTCATCTTCATTGAAATCGTAGGAGGTAGGCAATATAATCATCCCATCTTATAGAGAGTAAGTGAGACTTAGAGAGAGTGTGTGAATTGCCCCAGGCCACACAGCAAATTCCTGGATTCCAAGCATACTTAGTCTCTCACAAGCCAGAGCTCTTAAGGCTGCCTGTTGGAACTCCATTTGGGAATGAAGACAGAGGGAAGGTGCTCTAGATACTACCACCAGTCATGCATTACCACAAGTAGTGGGCCACAGCCTGAATGAATGGCTCCTTCTTAATTAGCATTATTTTTCCTTTTGGCCTAATATTTTATGTTGGGCATGATTATTTTCTATTAGCAATGGAAGAGTATTGCTTTCTAACCCCATTCTTATCCCAGCCCTCCAGCTATCTGCCTCTGAACCTTCCAGGTCTAGCCATTCCTTTTCATCTTTCTCCTGACAGTTTATGACAACACCCTGAACCAGTACAACATCTCTCAAGCTCCACTTGAGAATGGAGTATTCACCACACAGAGTACATGCGCTGTTCCAACATTCTTTCATACCTACAAGTATTGGTTTATTAAATATTTTTTAAATAATCAATGGCTTCATGTTATGGGAGGAAATTCTAACTGAACGGTTATTTAATGTGTTCAAGGCTGAGCTGTGATGCAGAACTATTTCCTCTTAGATATAAGTCTGACTGGTCCAGGGGAACCAGGCAGGTGCTCTTCCTGTTAGTTCAGAATAGCTCAGCTTTTATGTAGTCAATGTCCCAATAAATTGCTAAGAAAATTACTTTTTATCATTTATTACATATTTTAAAGCTCCTTTTCAATTCCTTGAATGAGAGACATCGCAACAACATTGTACCAAGATGCACCTGACTGCATTTTCTGAGGACCTTGCAGGGGCAGTGAGGACAGCCACCTGCTACAGAGGCGAAGGAGGAGTGAGCATTACTTGGGCCTGGCACGCCTTACCTTCGGGGGGAGCCGTCGTCGTGGGGCTGGATGATGACCACCTTCACAGTCACAGAAGTGCGGAGCAGGTCGATCATCTGCTCGTGCGTCAGAGTGGCCACGGCGACTTTGCAGATCTCCACGAGGCGGCTCCCTTGGCGAAGGCCAGCCTTCCAGGCAAAGCCAAAAGGTTCCACATCTGCGACAATTCCTTCAAAATTCACATGGAAGCCAAGCTGGCCCAGCCCATTCCTCCTCAGGGTCATTTCCACAGTCTCGCAGCCTCTCGTCACTATCTAAAGGGGAAGGAGACTGTTAGAGATGCCCTTCCTGCCCAAGCTGTCATGGGGCTCTACCAAAGGTGCACGTATGGGCCTCCATGCCAGCCCTCTCCCTTGGGCCCTCACAGCCTGTCTCTCTCTGCCTTTTCCTTAAAGTGTCCAAGTGACAAGACGAGGACATATTTAAGTTCAGAGCTGATCACAATTAACATCAGCATCAAGTGCAAAGAAAATAATAGAAGCACAACAATGGTTTCACTCTTCATTCTAAGTCATATATGTTCTTGATACAGGTGTCCTGCTTTCTTAGATGTCACTGACCCAGAGCTTGGGAGCTTCAGATGGACTGAGAGAATTCCCCTTTTTCTTTTATTGTGTCATCAAGTGACTTGGCTTTTAAGCATATAAATTCCATTGTTCTAGATGGATTTTTGTAATGTAAAACGTAAAGATTTTGGAGACCATTACAAGTTTCAGTCAGCAAGCCCTAAAAATCATTAGACAAGTTAAAGAAAAACACCCCAAAACACTCGAAAGCTAACGCTTAAGAGCCCACTCTGAGGTTCAGGAAGGGCAAATGCAGAAAGTCAGAGCTTTAAGAAAACTCTAAATGTTCTCTGCGCACCAGCCCTGGGGACATACTGTGGAGTGTTCTGTCCCCGAGGGTCCTTGTCTTGTGCTTGCCCGAGTGGTGAGGACCATTCAGATCCTCGGTGGGGGCAGGCCAGCCAGACTCCTTGGCCATCTGTTCACAAGACAAGTGTGCAGGATGGTGCTCTGGCAGGCAGCAGAGAGACCCTCTGTGCCTATGGGCTGCCTCTCCTCCACTGGGCCTGTCTCTCCTGGGGCTGAGGACAGCCCCAAGCACTGGAAGCCCCAGTGTATGTACCTTATTCAAGAGTGAGAGAGAGTCAACAGCAGTCCCACAAAAAGGAACATGAAAGAAGAATGGTGGTTTGCATCCCACTTGGTACATTAAAGCACCACTAATGCAGTCTTCAAAAGCACTCACTGAGCATAGTTTACATGCAATGAAAGAAAAACATGGGCTCATTAAATATCATCTGATGACTATGACATCACCTATCTGTGGGAATTTCAAGTTGGGAGGTATCATACTCCTATCCCCAAAAGCCCAGAGGCAATGTATGAAGTTTCAGTTTAAGGAACGCTCTATTTCTATGAAACATGCTCTGAATACACAGATACCTATTTAATAAGACCTATGACAGTAAGTACAGCTGCGGGACTGGGGCTGGTTCATGTATCACCACTATGTCTGATGTTTCCATGGTAACCACAAGTGCACACAATGCCAATCAGCTTTTCCCAGACAGCCATGACAGTTCACGACTCAGCAAAATGTGGAAAGGGGATTGCTGGTTTTAGTTAGTGGCGACGTTTTAGAATATTGACGTTTCTAAAGTCATGAACTGAAGTAACTTAAAACTTGAAGAAGTAGTTCTGTAATACGCACAACACAAATACATTTTGTTCTCTTTCAACTTTGTTCTAAGCAATCCTATCAAAAGACGCGTAACATGTACCCAGCCTTCTTTCAACTATCAATGCGATTATCAGGTGAAACTTATCATCCATGTATCAGGCTGAAGAGTTATTGGCTGAGCCTTTCCAGAGTCCTCCAGCTCTGGCTCTTCTGCTCATTTTCTCCAGTCACCTGCCATCTCCCCTACTTTGTCTTTTTGCTATTTCTTTATCCCCTCTGTTTATTGCTTCCTCACATCCCCAAAGTCTGAAGGAAAGTGTTCTCCATGTATTTGGACTTCCTCCATGGACCCAATTATCACATGAAAACTGTAGTCTCCTAGCCAGGACTGGCTATGTAATTTGTGGGGCCCCATGAAAAGTCAAAATGCAAGGCTCCTTATGAAAAAATTATGAAGAATTTCAAGATGGCAATGGCAGAGTATTCAGTCAAGCACGAACTCTTCTGAGAGCGGGTCCCTGAGCAACTGCACGGGGTGCACATCTGGGAAGTGAACCCTGACTGGCCTTCTAGGAACAAACTCTCATTTCTCTCCTGTACTGTTACCTGCAAGACGGACACCTTTAGTTCCACCTTCCACCACCTGAGAATGGACACTGAGTTAACCACCTGCCAAACGGGCAGGCATTTCCAACATCTCCACGATGACTGCATTCTTCTCTTTCTTCCCATTTCTGTTACTACCACCCTGTACCAACCCTTACGATCTAATCCCTTCAACAGTCTTTGGTTTGGCTTGTTTCCAACAGCTCATGTTGCACATCATCCTAGACACAGAATATAATTCTTAAAATAGATTTGTAATATTGTGCATCTTGGTCACACTGACAATACACTTTTCTAGCAAAATAGGATGGGGTCCATGGAATAGCAAATGTATAAGAGCCCCTGTGTAAATATCCAGGGAAAGTACATTTTCGTGGTTGGTGAAGTGGTATTTGTGTTGTATTTTCAGAAGCACAGATTATAATGATTTGGTGGATATGCTGAAAAGAAGTATTTGTAATTAGCAAAAGCACAATGCATCCAGAGACTCATCAGTATAACTCAAGTCAATTCTCTAGGCATTTAATCATTTACTTAATCACCCCAAACCTCTTATCTAGGCTTGCAAACATATACCTGATAATACTGTTGAACATACTGAGGCCCTTTACTGTAAACAGTCTCCACAAATAATGAAATTACTTTTCCGAGGCCAGCAGACACTGCCCTGATTTTACCTTCTCTTATACATGGTCTGTAACAACAAAAGGGTAATTTATATTTGGTGGGAGGAAAGGGGACAAGGAATGGATATAATTTCTCCTTTTTTCATGATCCATAAGTGAACTAAACCTTTTCTAATTAAAAAAAAAAAAACATCCCTTTTGGGGGAAGATATACACACAAGAAATTCTACTGTCAAAGCATGTTTTTTTCTTATATTACCAAAAATAAAAACTGGAAATAGTTTGATATATTCTTACTACTTTATTTTATATGCTCAAACTAAAATCTAATTCTTACTTTGTTAAACTTGGGAGCAGAAATATGACTACTGAACACCATGGATAAAATATAAGGGTTTTGCACTAAAAATCACATACACAAAAATCTTTTTTAAGTCTGACTTTTTAAAAGCCTTTCTAAATTAATGTGTAATTCTGAAAAACAAGGAAGCCTTAAGAAACAGTGGCTCTAAGATTAATAATATATTTAATCTGGCACATTACACAAAAATACCTGCTGTATAAACATGCAGGGTTGAAAATGCAAATAGGACTCATCACTCATACACTCAACAGCAATTCTGCTGTTAATTACCCACTGGGAAGGTATGTTATGTCAGCCTCCATAAACAGACATTCTACCCAGATAATTCTGTTTTTCCTTCAAATGCTACTAAAATACATCTCAAGGTTCTCTTCTGCAGGTTGGCTTAACTTTTCCAATCAATTTATGATGGTTGCTTCTCCACTGTTCATGTATTCAACAACTCCTCAAAAGGACCCAGCATTTAAAATTAAGCTCTGTATCTGTAAGAAATAGTAATGCATTCCCTAATTGCTATAATCATGGTAGGATTTCCCCAGTGAAAGTTATTTTGAATCTGGAATTGAAAACATAAGGGAAAATAGAAAACATGTACTTACTACTAATCGCTGAACAATTTCCCTGATATCTTCAGCACAGTTGTCTACCGAGGACAGGAGGACACATTCTCCTCTTTCATAAAACACTTTGATACTCATTAATCCAGATGTCCACCCAATAACATCCCTGCAGGAACAGTTAAATACAACATTCTTGGAATCCTTTTCAATCAACATGATGAACTCATTGGAAATCCCGAGAAGACATTCAATGTCAGCAGACTGGCCGAAGTCCCGTGCTATCACATGCCACATGATGGCTCCAATGCTGAACAAGTGGGCATCCTTCCTTGGCTTTACTTTCTCTTTTTTCTTTGCACCCAGTGTAATGAAGCTGAACTTCACAGAGGTATCCACAGTGGCGGTTGTGACAAAGTTCTCCGCCAGATCTTTCAAGTACTCTTGCCTCGTTCGAGTGGCCATTGCTCGAAACTTTTCCGATTTATGGGCTGCATTTTCTGCATTGATTACTTTGGCTAAAAGGAAGTCCCGGAACACAGCTGACTTTGGAAAAGTTACACCTTTGGGAATCGGTGGGCCAAATGGTGGCACATCTTTTGATCTGGAAACTCCAACACTGAGGAAGTAAAAATGGAAACAAAATGAGATAAGCTGTGATACCATAATGTGTATCTTCCCGAATGTGGCATATATACACACTTTCAACTTAACTGGTCTATTCTACAGGCTTGTTCTCCTAATTTCTAGATACCCAGGGTTTGTTGTTGTTGTTGTTTAAGCAAAATGTTTTAAAACTTTACAGACAGGAGGTATAATGGGCTGAATTCTGTCCCTCTCAAAATCCACATGTTGACAAGATAACCCATAGTTCCCGGGAATGTGACGCTATCTGGAGAAAGGCTTAAGGAGGTGACTGAGTTACAGTGAAGTCATTAGGGTGGGCCCTAATCCAACAGACTGGTGTCCTTATAAGACGAGAAAATTTGGGCTTATAAAGAGATACCAGGGATGTATGCACACAGAAAGAAGACCATGTGAAGACACAAGGAAAAGACGGCCATCCATTAGCCAAGGGGAGAGGCCTCAGGAGAAACCAACCCTCGCTGACACCTTGATCTTAGACTTCCAGCCTCCAGAACTCTGAGAAAACAAAAGTCTGCTGCTTAAGCCACCTAGCCTGTGGTATTAGTACAGCAGTGCTACCAAACTAACATGGGGGTAACACATCCATAGCATGTGGAATAAGCAGGTTGGCACTCTATAACTCTGTGGGGCTGGTTATCACAGGGAAAAACAGTAACGCTTCTGACCAAAGTGGGTTTAGCCCAAGTTAGCTGCAAGGGATTCGGTGACATAGGACAGAGTGATCATACTTACAAAGGCCAAAATTTTAAGTGTCACTTTTTTAAAGGAAATGCTCACTTGGTCACATGTTGAAAATCTAAATGAAGCTTTTATGGGAGCAAAGTTTTAAGAGAACTCAGGGACTGAAGAGATCAAAGGCATAGGGTCAATAATGAGCATCTTAATCTATTAAAACCAGTAATGCTCCCCTACATCAGAGAGTTGCTTTAGTTATCTCATATCCTTTTCTGAATAAGACAAATTATAGAGTGGACTAATGAATTAACAACAGAAGGACTAAGACGAGTGAGTGAATGAATGGATCCAGTATCACTGGCAGCATTGAGAGCACCCCAATTACTGAGTAGCTACCACAGACCAAGAATCTGTACTAATCCCACATGTGCCCAGGCTGACGCTGGAGTAAAGAAAGGAAGCAATCTTTGTTTTCATCATTGAGGAAAATTCTAAAAAAAGTAAATTAAGGAAAAAAAACCATTCCATCCAAATTTGTTCTGTCAGATGCAAACTCCTCTTCCCAAACGTGGTTTGTTAGACTTTAGAAAAACTGCAGGCTCTCTCACTTGTGCTTTAATCTGCAATCTCTTCAGCAGTGTTAATTACCTATAGCGGCAAGACAGACAGCTGGCTAGATGGGGCCTTCACCAATATGAAAGGGAAGGAATGACTGCTTTGCTTTGGGACAGATACACCAAACTCATGAATAGCACCCGGTGATGCTTTACGGTAGTATATATACTACACCAGAGGGTATGTGTGTGTGGGAACTTGACTTATGTCCTTAAATGAAGGGAAGGTCCTTAAAAACATCACAGAGGTTGACGCTGCCAGGGATCTACATCACGTGTGGCCCATTTTCCCCTCACCACCATCCTCAGGATGGCCATTCTAGACTGGGAATTAATTTATCCCTTACAATCCCCCATGTTAACTCTGAGAGAGTGGTCCTAAAGCTCCTGTTTGAACTTGTGATTAGTCTAACCACACCCTGTGGCTTCTCTTCTCTACACTGTCAATGAGCTCAAAGGGCCTCTCTGTGCACTGCAACCTGCCCTGCAAATATTGGGTACGGTGGAACCAGTGTATCACTGCTCCTAAATTTGGTTCTCTCTTCCAACAATGAGTACAGATTTCTAGCAGTATTTTACCCATGGAATGCTGAGGCGGCCAAATGTCATCTGGCACTCTAGTGCATTACTTCTCTGCATTAACTCTGTAGATCTCATGCTACCCTCTGACTGCAGCTTGTATGCACTTAAGCTACAATGTCAGGGGAAACTTTTTATATCTAAATATGCTCTACTGTGGTGTCACATAGTGAATAAGAGAGACATGGTGACTCCATTATGTATTACAGAAATTCTTTTTGTATCCAATTATAGACCCTAATATCTACTTGGAGATTCTTTCTACAATGTATGCCATATTCTTGTTCAATAAACTGTATTCTTGCACATCTCAAAGTTGTACAAGAAAAGCAGCAGAATGTAAGCACGGCTATTCCATGATTATGATATTCTGGGTATGGGAATCAATTAGAAATCCTTGACTACAAAAGCTCATATGATCCTTAACTTTCCAAAGAGAGTCAAGTTCAGAAGAAATATTCTTTTGCCAGATTCAGATAATTCCCAATGTGTGGAAACGAGAACTTATATATATCAGAGCTCCTTATTTCACCCAAATGATTCGATAGCATTTATTAATGATTTAGGGGCCTTAGATATTTAAGGCTCCTCCAGCAAAAGCAAACATAGAAAGATAAGCATTCCTTAATATGCACATGAAAACGTTTCGATAAAGCCTGCTGGCCAAAGAACAATAAAGAAAGGTGAGGAGCAAACTGGAGTCAGGTAACGGGAATCCAGCTCTACCACCTCCTGAGTGACTGAGCTAACGACATAATCCCTCAGTGCCTCACTGCCCTCATCCGTAAAATGGAGGGTAAAGTAGTATCATACCCAAAAGTCCACTGTAACGATGATAGAAAATAATGCATGTAAAGCTTTTATTATCCGAATTGTTGCTGTTACTGTCACTATTACTATCACAGTTGTTTTAATAAATGATTTAACCCTGTCACTTAATTTTTGTCAGAAGATGTTACATATTAAATTTTCTTAAAAATGGCAGTCATCATTTTCTGTAGATACCTCTGCACTTTTAATTCACTGTTAGCTAACAAGCCCATTCTCATTCCGTTACTGAGCATTTTGTAAAGAGTTTATCTTGGAAAGCACATAAAAACATAAATCTCTCAAAGTCAGCTTAACATCGGCTACAGATTAAAGAGTCTTTTATAAAGAAATAGGCAATTTGTCACGTCTGCTTTTTAAATATTTTCAGGCTAAAAGCGAGATGTTTCGTGAGGCTTTGGGTGTGTTGCCTCATTTCTCCTAGTTCCAGTGGACCCAGCATAACTGCTTGAGCATTCTGCTGAGCTCATGGGGGAGGCCTGACTCCCTCTGTAGGGTGAGAGTGTGGTCTTCTGCTCAGGCAGGTATACCCGACAGGCTGCACACTTTTCATTAGAGGAGGTGATCTCAACCGCGCAGTCCCTTCTGACAGCTGTAAGGCCTATGAATTGGCGTTGGTACTGGGGGTCCACGTCAGCAAGAATACACTGCCACTCAACACCCGCACAAAGCTCAGGAGAAAAACAGCTTTCACGGGAGCTTGCCACCCTGGATGAGGACACAGCAAAATTTAAGAAAGCTGTCGAGCTGGACTATATCATTTCCTTGGAAATTATTTTAATACATTTATTTCTCCATTGGAATATTTAGAGGAGTATCACATGAAACAGACCAATAAGGTGTTTTTAGAAAATGTGGGCATGCCAACCTTATTCCACGAGACAGAGTCAGGACGGTTTCATAAAATGTTATGGAATTCATGTGACTACAGGATTACTCAAGATTATTTTTGATTGTTTAAGAAATACTAGCGATGTTTTTAAGCAAGATCAACGAAGCTGATGAGGCACTTCCAAAAATGTTAGGCACCTGAACTGATGTTACATTTGAATCTCATCAGCAAAGGTTAATTTAGTAATAGCAATGTGGTTTCTTAAAAACCAATGACTCCATCTCTGAATGATTGGCATATGCTACCTTCATCACAGAAAAAATAATGCGATGTACTTTGTTTATATGTAAGATATCTCCGTGGTGTTTTCAAAAACATTAAATACATTCAAAACATTTAATTAGATTCAAAAATATTTAATTAAACAACTCAGTTGTTTAATTAAAACCAGAAAACCTAAAAGAAATAAACTGAACAAGTATTGCCTATCTTTACAATTTTTCCTGCTAATGAACTACCTCATGATATAAGCATAAAGATAGCAAGTAATTTAAAATACTTGATTTGACCTAAAGATAGCTACCCATAAAATAACACCAAATACAATACAATAAAGCCTTATATTTCCGTTTTCCCAACCCATTAGGAAGGTTCATTTTACTCTTCAGAATTACCATTCGCTGGATGAGCTCCCAGGAAAAAAGGCTAACTCACCAGGTTTGTACCAATATTATCTACTTTAAGCCTATCATTTGTATAGAGTAGATACTATATTCTTTCAAATATCACTTTTAAAAAGTAGTTCTGAGCATTTAGGCCAGTGGTCTCAAACCCAGATGTGTGTAAGAATGAAAATTTCTCTAGAAGAAAATATAGAGATGCCAGGTGTACTGCATTAGAACACAGCTCAGTGGAGCCATAGACTAGGGCTATGTTTAACATGGTGACTGGGAGGTAAAATTCAGGGTAAGAACTGCTGGTTTTCAGACTTTGTTCTAAGATGGCTTGGGCATCTGTAGGGTGGGATGTAAACTGGCAACTTCTCACATACGGACTAATTTCTCTTTTGCCTTTAGGCAGTAAGCTCTGTAGTCTTTACTTTCTTACAAGGAATAGTCATGTCTCTGAACTAGGCCCAGTGGGCAGCTGAATTGGCAACTACTGTTTTAAGATGATAAATGAAAATAACCTTGGATGAATTCCAGGAACTCTAATAGGTGTTTTACATAATTTAAGCTATTTATTCATCATAACCACATACTGAAGTAGGTACTATCATTACCATTATCTTCAATTTTAAGATGAGGAATCAAATGCTAAGACAAATAAAATAAGTCACACAAAGCCCTATGATAAGTGGTAAAGCTGGTTTCAAACTCTGGTCAAAGACCCATTGTTTTACCAATACCCCACATGATATGATCACTTGGCTGCAGTTATTTCCTAACACAGAGTCTGGGAGTAGCAGTTAAGCATAAAAGCAGGCCTTGTCAGAGCCAGTCTTGGGATTCCAAGGCATGCACGTAGCCTTTTGAAGTCACCCAAGTGTCAACTCCTTGTTTCAGCAGTCCTGCAAAGATCCAAGATCTCTGATGAAAAGAAATGTTTTACTGCCACAATACTTACTTCTCCTAGATAAGCACTTAATCAGCCACTTCATCCAACTCAGAGGAGGACACCAATTAAACTATTGGTTCTGGCTGAAGTTTTTAGGAGAAAAACAGAGGAAACGTGTAATTCACCATTTTAAAGTGCTAGGCATTTCCCTTTTTCAAGGGGGCAAAAAGGGAAGAAGGCAATTATTTCTTACAGAAAGTGTCTCAGTAATCAGAAAATCACGAAGTTGGAAATAATAATTGGCAAACAAAGATATTTTTGGGAAAAGATGCCCTGTTGAAATAAACCTGGGAGAATGATAGATCAGGGATTACTGACTCACCTATAACACACATTTTCGGTACATGGATTATGCACTTTGACTATGACAAAGACATGCTGAAAGTGAGACCGGATGCTTTTTGGAGTAAAAGGAAGTGCCCCAGGCTCCTGGAAGACGATGGTCACGATGTCATTTCCTATGTGCCTTTTCCTCAGTAGCTGTGGTCAAGAAAGTGAAGAGTTACAAATAAGTTTTTCTTTAAAACAAAATATATAAATATATGCAATTCGCTCATCTTTCAACTTGAAGGAGTGATTTTAAAAAAGCACAGTCATTCTTTGGAAGTTAGTGCTCAAATTTGGCATAGAAAAAGCAAAATGGACTTCATCCAAAAGACCCACGGGAAGAAAAGCCTAAATATTTATCTTTTATTTTAAAATTCAGTTTGTATTCTCTCTCCTTTTTGTCTTTATCCAGTTCCTCTTTTCAAACCCTTAAAATAATAGCACATCAGAGCTCACAATGCTTTAAAAAAGGTTGCAGGTTAAGCTCTGGAAGATGAAGTCCAAGAGAGGGTACAGGTTTGCTGAAAGGTCCTACACTATCATACCGGCAGGCCTCAGCTTCTAGCCTGTGCTCCCACAGTAACATCCATTTTTGCAACAAAAATACAGAACACTGTCATTTTGGTGGGCAGTAATACAAACCAATTAACTGAACCCTGGCCGTTTAAAATGTAATTCAGAAACACAGAATTCCCCTGGATTAATAACCAGAAGCCCAATCGTTCGCAATTTTATAAATCACAAATCTGGCAGGGGGAATGACGCTCAGAGCAGTAACACTTGAACAATGCCTTTACTTTTGATGTTCCTTCTGCCACGAATGCCCCTTTCACTCCAGGTTTCTCCCAGACAATGCAGTTGTCTCTGTAGATCCCACCTCATCTGAAAGAAACTTCCTATTTCCCAGGCCTATTTCTATCACACTGGTTGTTGCACGGTCTTCTAATGGTTGGTTTACTTCTTGTGCATCAGGTCATAACCTTCATGAGGGCACAGAAGTGTCATACTGACTTTCAGTTTCCTAGTTTCTAATGGTGTGCCAGGCAAAGGAGGTACCCAATACACATTTGTTTAACAAATAAACAAATAATCCAAATATACATTTACTGACACATCACATCATGCATGACAATTGTGACCACTTCTTTCCTATGAACACATGCCCATAAATCCACATAAAGGCACTCTGTAAGCTTATGCAAGTGAAGGCATAGATCTGAGCTCTCAAAGTTTGTGATCTTCAGTTTTAATACATAAAACAATCCTTATACAACTTGGTGATGTCATTGCTGGAATGTGACAATCTCAGATAGTAAATCTCTTTTTACTAGCAATATGAAAGACCACGACCTTACCCTTAAATTTATTTGGCACCCACAGTGCATATTGCACGTAAAGACCATTAAGTTCAACTTTTAAAGCCTTTTAAACCCAGATACAAAAAGGATTTCATTGTCAGGTCCCTGACTTGTGATTTAGCAAGATAAAGGGCCTGGAAAAATGGGAATGTAATGTTCATTCTTTCAGAGTTTTCTACAGGCCAGTCAAATTGCTGATTCATATGCTGAAAAATTCCTACTTAAATCCCCATGGTCAAAGTTATAAACACACAAAAATCATCTTACTGTCTGAATGAGGTTTGGAAACATATATTAATACATCATAATACAGACCCAATGAGCCACCTCATTTAAAAATGTGGTTTTAAAAAAGTTTGCTAGATATTTAAAATGTGCCATTTCAAATGCATGTAAATAATCAGTGAAAACTGTATTTGGCAAGGACATTCTTTGCTCCTTTCTCCCAAAATTGAAATACATGATTCATATGTATTGTAATAAGACAAGGAAAAATCAGGAATAGTTTTTAAAAATATGCCCATCATTGTGTTCAATGTATTTGTAGACTACAAAACACAGCAGTTCACACTCTACTTTATTCAATGCTCTTGAAACACAGGAATTCTCAGACTGCCAAAAGATGGAGCTCACTTTGGCCAAGGCCAAGCAGTGAGTTCAGCACCTCCTACTTCCTGAGCGATTGCCAGTGTGGCTTCATGTTGGCCAGCCCTCTCAATTAAACACAGGGTGCAGGGAGGGCCTTGTTAGTCAGTGCTTCATGGCTGTTAAGACTGCAACAGCAAATTGGACAGTTATTCCAATTTCTTTTCCTCCTAAAGGAAGATGTTGGGTCTGATTCTCTACTTCACCACAGGACTATTTAAAGCACAAGTTAAAGCACAAGCTAAAGTCTGGTTACCTTGACAACATGCCAAAGCACTGTTGTCCCTTTCTAGACACATTCTTTTGCTTTGTAAAATGGGCCAAAAAATGTTTTTAAAAGTCTAGTTAATTTAGCCATGGCCACATAATGCATTCTGTAGGAAAAAAATAAACTATTGGGGGTGGAAACAAGAAGATTCATTAGGAAGGGTAAAATCTAAAGCTCTTTGAAGGAGAATAAAATAAGAAAAATGAACACTATCCATTAGTAGGATGCTTGAATTTGTTTCAGAGATTAAGAAAATAATCTGGAAAATTAACAGAAATATTATTCGTTTTTCTGTTTTAGGACTTTGTCAAACATGAAATAAGTAATTTCTTACCCTTCTTAAAGGCAAATGTTTTCTTTGGTAGTTTATGCTTTTTTCTAACTGGTCAATGAAATTCTATACAATCAGAGTCTGTAAATTCGGAAAAGGGATGGCAAACCAGAAACAAACGCTGCCTGGCAAAACCTGACGGTACTATTTGTTTGAGGGAATTATAGGAATGACATCTTCTGGGGCAAACTTCTTTCTAGGTATGTAAAGCTAATTACAATTTTCAGTAATGTCAAGAGAACCAACTTATTAGTGCTTTCAACTGCAACAGTGAGTTAGTAAATATTGTATTAGATAGATTCACATAGTCATTTCTACAAAATTTCTAACGCTTGATTCCAGCTGTGAAACAGGAATAAGCTCTTGTTATGACAAGGAAAGAGAAAATGTAAGTCTTCACCCATTTCCATGGCAAAAGCATATAGATGCTACAGAAATATCATATACGGCCACAGGTTTAGTGTCAGTTCCTTAAACAAACTGGGATCTCATAAGACCAGTTTTGACTTAGTGCAAAAATACAGTAAGATAGAAGGAGTAAGTTCTAATTATTCGACAGTACACTAGGGAAACTATCATTAACAGCAATTTATTGTGTATTTCAAAATAGCTACAAAAAAAATTTGAAATGCTCTCAACACAAAGATAAGTGTTTGTGGTGATAGATATGCCAATTACCCTAATGTGATCAATACGCATTGTATGTAGGTTTCAAAATATAGCATGTAACCCCAAAATATGTACAATATGATATATCAGTAAAAAAAAAAAATTTAATGAGAGGAAAAAACTCAAAAAGCAAACTGAGAAGAAAAAAACCAGGAAGTGAAAATAAGTATCAGATAGCACACTTGGATGAAAACTGAAAGCTGAATGAGATAGTATCTGCTGGCTTCTATGTATACGGGGTCATTTGTTAAATTATTATTTTTTTAACCCAGTAAGACAGAAACAAACTGTTTTACACCTAATGCTGGGGGAAAGCAGGCTGTACAACATGAAAAATAACAGTCAGGATATGATTCAGAAGCTCGTAAGAGTCAGAGAAGAGGAAGGTCATCTGAAGTTGGAGAAGGCAGGTCTCCTGAGAAGGTCTTTAGAAAGAAGCAAATCCACATACTCTAAGAAAGCAACCACAGGTTCTCAATCCTGGTCCTTGGGTTTGAATCTAAATCCTGTTACTAAAAAGGGGGCTGACAAAGACTCCTCTGACATGACTGATTCCTTCCTGCCTCTCTGACCTCATCACCTGCTCCTTACCATCTAGACAGCATCTTGTCCCTCCTACAGGACAACTGATTCCCACCCAAGGAACTTTGCAGTTCCTAATCTCTTACCTGGAAAGCTCTTCCCCTTCACCCAGAGGGCTGGCTTTTCCTCCTTTAGGGAGATGGCCCTAATTTTGCACTTATACATACACCTGCATGTACATAAACACACATATCCCTTCACATACACTGTCCTCAAGAGTTTGCACCAGTGGTTAGAAATATGCCTTGATTTTTAAGAGATGTATAGAGTTTCCTACAGAAAAAGTTAATGTAGAAAAGCATTCTAAATAATAATTAAGGAAGGGCAACTTATACATCTTACTACATAAATACAAAAGAAAGAAAAGTCTTGCCCACCTTCTGCAAAAAAAATGAATGTTAGTGAATTGTTCTTACTTCTAATGGGCAAGAAGAGGATATTACATTTAATTAATGTTTGAAGGATTTGTCACTGATTTACCATTTCACATAATCATGATATTTTACTAATAACAAGAGTAAATGTACAAATAAGTTAAGAAATGAACACTGTGCAAACGAAGAAACAAAATAATCTAAGAATGCAGATTTTTAATGACTTCATAACAAAGTAAAGATGATAACAGGATTGTGCAGATATAAATATCTTTCTTCTTTCTGACACTAGGCAATATCAACCCTCACTCTAGGTAACGATCTTTGTGATGTAGTATAAGTATATGCTCCTACTGAGGGTCTGGGAATAAAGCTACTCATGGAAAACTAAATAAGCATTTTATCCTCCCAAAAAATTCTACAGTATTATGCATAGGTGAACCCAAGTATAGTCAGGACCTAAGGGTTCATAGCACTTAGTGAGGCAGGTTGTTCCAGTATTCACGTGAGTCCTTAGTAACACCAATTAGGGACATAAGGAAGTACACAAACTCTTAAGGCAGGAGCTTACAATCAGCCTACCCACTATGGAGAAAAGGGCTCCAGGCTTAGCCCAAATATAACATCATTACCTCTGTGGTGTCAAGCCCATTACTAGAATAAGACCAGTATCCTTTAATTAGCATCTCAGAAACCTAGGGGCTTGGTCTTACTCATTAGACACCTCCATAAGGCATCAGGTACCCCTTTACAACAGAGCAGCTAAAATGTTACGCATACATTAAAAAAGAAATAGGTTACTGTGTGCCAGGCACTGAGGCACGTCTACTTTACATGCCCACTTTGAAGAAAGAATTTCTTTGCCAAAGTGAAGTTTAAAGCTAATTTGTGAAGTTCTTCCCATTGATGACATCCCACGATGGCTTAACCATGACTTGTCTCCAGGGCAGGCAGAAGGAAAGCACACAGGGGAAGACAGCCCTGGGAAAAGTGGATGGACTGCCAGACAGATGCAGAGAGACTTGCAGGACTTAACTTTTGAAGAGAGAAAGTAACTCCAAGAGCAGGGTTTCTTATCATTCTTTTGGTCTATTGAGTTTTTCTACGCAAGAGTCAGAGACCATTCCAAAGATTAAAGCTCTTTTGCAACTGTGGTAAACTCTCTGAAGACTTTTAATACATCCTGGAATCGGCATCCAGCTTAATTTATTACAAGAAGGAACACAAGAAATCACATCTGATGTGGACGAGTCTGGACCAGTTAAATGGTCACAAACTGTAGTGTAAGAAGCCAAGGTTACAGGCATAATTCATGTAGGGGCCAGTTAACTTTGCTAAGTCCTGTGGCTTCAAATTGCACTCATGAACCCAGCTGGTCATTTCAGACATTTCTGCCTTTGGTATTAACATAATTTGTGGGCATGGATGGGGAGGGTGAGAGAAATGGAGTCAATACAACTCATAACAAATTTGGAAAATACATGTCCCAAGATTGCAAGTGGCATTATTTATCCACAAACAGAACACTCTGATGACAACCTGTGATTGCAAAATATTAAATGTCAAAGAATAATTTTCTGAAATAATTGATAAATTTAGTCTCTCACTTTCTCTTTTTTTTTTTTTTTTTTTTTTTGAGACGGAGTCTCACTCTGTCGCCCGGGCTGGAGTGCAGTGGCCGGATCTCAGCTCACTGCAAGTTCCGCCTCCCGGGTTCACGCCATTCTCCTGCCTCAGCCTCCCGAGTAGCTGGGACTACAGGCGCCAGCCACCTCGCCCGGCTAGCTTTTCGTATTTTTTAGTAGAGACGGGGTTTCACCGTGTTAGCCAGGATGATCTTGAACTCCTGACCTCGTGATCCGCCCGTCTCGGCCTCCCAAAGTGCTGGGATTACAGGCTTGAGCCACCGCGCCCGGCAGTCTCTCACTTTCTCAACCATTCAGAATCTTAGTTTTTCATAATAGATCTTTAGGACTGGATACAGGAAAATAAAATGCAAATTAAGTCATCCAAAATATGAGTGGCTCAATATCTAATGAATTATAAAAGAATAACTAAAACTTAGTTCTATGCCTGGAACTACTTTAAGTGCTTTACATGTATTAATTTGCCTAATTCTCTATCTCCTAAGAAAGGTTCAATCATTCATTCATTAATCATTCAACAAATGTTTGTTGACTTTTTACCATGTTCTGGATACTGTTCTGGGCACACAGGGACACTTCGGGGAACAAAACAGATACAAATCCCAGCTTTCACGAGTTTATAATGTATAGCCTCAACTTACAGGGACTTTTCTTTTACTTTCCAGTTGGGGAAGTTTAACACACACACACGCTCCTCTACCCCCCAGTTGCATCTATATTTTCACTGCTTTGCTGTCCTGATTTTTGTGCACACATTTTTTCAAGGCTAGTTTCAGTGAAATGAAGTCAGGTACACAAAACTCTAATGCCTACAGATTTTGATTACTCTTCAACGAAAGGGGGTGGGAAAGCCAGTTTTGAGTTCTGGTAAAAGTAAAGACTTCAAACCTCTGGAGGTTGCCACATGTGAAATGCCAGGGCCAACTCAGCCTGAAGTCCAATGACTCGAGTAATTAGGGAACTGGAAGGGCTTTGTGGTTTGAATACTCGATGACGGGGGTCAAAAGTCACTGGTTCTATTTCTGCTAAAGTACTGACAGATTTTCTTGGCTTGAGTAAGCCCTATCGGTTTTCTGAGCAACAACTCCCACAGAGTTTAATTACTGAATGATTCACAAGTATTTGCTGGACAACTGTCCTGGTCTAAATTAAGCCTCTTAAGATCCAGTGAATCTGTCTGGCATTACTGCAAATAAATTTTTGAGAGCTAAAATCCCTTAGGTTAAAATATACATAAATACATACACGTGAGCTAGTGATTTTAAGTCTATCTTTAAAAATACACAGATGTGTACTCTAGAGATAGATTTTTTGAAGGTGGTAGGAAGAACTATGATTATTAGAAAACACTAGAAAATTCAGAAAGGACAAGAGATTGAGATAAGCATGAGATGGAAAATGGCAAGAAAACCCAGCTAGCAATTACCATGAGAAGAGACTGGGGACCAGGGGCCTGCTTTCTCATCCTAGGTGGAGGATCTTAGGCTAAGGGGCTTCTTCCAACTAGTGATGGGAGAAGGGGAGGTAGTTGGCTGGTTTCCTCTTTAGGAAAAAAATGCAGAACTAGACTAAATATATATACACTTTTATGAGTGTTTTTAAAAAAGGAAAAATTCTCTGTGACAATTAAATTTCACTCATTTGACAAATACCTATTGAGCAATTCCTATGTAGTCCTTGGTACTTTAATATATTTAGAGCAAAGGAGTATCAGTTAAGTGACATCCAGAGAACTATCTCCTAAATGTGAAAACAAACTTTAACTCTGTATTTAATCTAAATACAATCAAATCCCTAAAATTAAATTATGTCAATGAATCAGTTATAAGATCCCAGTAATTCACAAACCTTTCTGTAAACAAATCTTCAGAAACTCAAGCAGTCAATATTCTTTAAAAAATCTTCAGCATAACATGGGCAGAGCCCAGAAGATTCTAAACAAGATGTGAAATGGAGCCTTAGCTATCCCACAGATCCTCTATCCCAAACGTAGGTCCTTTCCTATCTCAAGTGATCCTCCAAGTCTTCTCAAGCTCACAGTAGACAAAGCATTTCAAATATTTCTAGCATGAAATAAAAATGGCCATAATTTCTAGTAATCTTTGTAAAAAAAAAAAACTTGCTCAACCAATTTTACAGTTACACCAAAAAGCAAATTATTTTATAATAATTTATGCATCATTCAAGTTTTCAAAGGTTCTTAATTCTTACTGAGTGGCTATATTCAGAGCATGATGCACTCTGATTTTTTTCTCTTTAAAAGGGTCAAGAAATTTTGACCAGTAAATCCATTTAAAACAACAAAAACGAACAGGAGAGGAACAGCTGAAAATAGCACCAGTAACAACTGCAAATAGTATTCTCTATAAATAAGATATTTACCCATACGCAAAAACCGAGGTCAGGTCAATATGGTTGGCCTTTTCGTAATTAACATAGTTGAGACAAGTTTCTCTTAAGAAAAGATTTTGCCTTGCAAACAATAAATCTGAGTGCAGAAGAATTGCTAAGTTTTACAAGAAAAAAGTGCAACAATACGCCCTTTAAAACTCAAATAATTCCAAATGATCAAAGAGTCAAAGATGATTAACGCTATTCAAGAAAAACCCTCACTGATTCTTTGCAAGTTCTAAACGCATCAGTATCATCGTGGGCCCACCTCAGATCCCATACTCAGGGTAAAAAGCTCCAGGCTGGGGAGGACATACCTGTTGTCTGTTGTTGGGCATGTAGGGAAGCAGGGTTGACACGTGGAACATGAGTTCGTAGTCCTTGTATGTAGTATAGAGAGAGTGCGTGCCCGTGGAATCAGCTGAAAACAAAGATGAATTACAGAAGCAAGGTAAGCCACTACAAAATTAGTGCTTTAATATTTAAAAGGTTATTGTTGCAAAAACAAAAAACAAAAACACCAAGCTCTACCCAACCAGAATCTGGACACTGCCCATCCAGCTGTCACCAAGCACTGTTACTACCACCTCCCGCTCCAGGACTGCGGACTGACGGGCTCCTTTCCTTCCCCATCGCTTTCTACTGTACCTTCAGTTTCTTTGCTTTTCTTCTCTGTTCTCGCCCTCACAGTGTGGATTTAGGTGATCCACTGAAAGCGAAGTGCTTTTGCCACCAAGTGCATAGGTGAGCAGTCGAGGAGAGAAGCTATTGCAGGTCTGGGTGCAATTATCTGAAGAGTGTGACAAACTGGCAGATGGCCTGGCCACATCCGTGTATGCATGTGTGCGTGTGTGTGTGTGCGTGTGTGTGTGTTTACAGTTAATTCTTAGTTATTCTTGGGCACCTGATCTTCCAGAACCCAGAAAAATGAAATAAGATTGATTGAATATGGAAATGAAAACAAAAAATGTTATTTAGAATATGTCTTTCCCTGAATGTAATTAATTTTGTTCTCCTTTCAAAAGGAAGTGCAGTGATACATCACGTGAATGAAGAATATGGAGAATGAATGTGATCACTTAGAGTATATTATCCAGTGACATAGATGTTAAAAAACTATGACATTTGAACCCCTATTAATCATAAAACTATTCATCTTTTGAAAAGGAGAATGATTCCTTGAAAATTCAAATTCCATCTGTATTATCAATAAGAGTATCTCAGATTGAGAGTTTCACACATTGAAACTAACCTGCTGACTATAAAATACTGAAGTAATTTTGGAGTAAATTTCTGAATGACTTTTTGCACATGGATAATGAAGACAAAACGATATACAAGAAGGAAAATGTAAACGGCATTCAATTTCTTTGTCAATTCTTGATCTATACATAGTCTTATTTCTCTACTTTTTAAGCAACAAGAAACAGTGCTGCTAGCAGCATTTATTCCATTGTGTTTGTTGGGGAAACCTCTATGTAGTCATCTTAATCTTTTTTTAATCTAAAAATCTAAATCTTTACTTTAAAAACATGCAAACATTCAACCTTCATGGACTTAATATTTTCTTTCTGAACCCTGCAGTATGTCTTTCTTTCCAATATTTATATCCAATTCAGAAACAGATCTGAAAACTCTCCAGAAGAAATACCCTATAGAGATCTTAGATGCTCCGAAAAGTCATTCATAAAAGGCATTTTCATGAATAAGGCGAATACTTAGTGTTTACATATAGTTACCAATAAATTAATTTACAGATGGACAGAGAATATTCATCTAAAAAGTTATATATAAATCAGTCCCAAAATTAAAAAAAAAAATCCTTTGAACTATTCATTAAACACATATTTGTTATTTTCAAAGGACTTCTTAGAAAGTAACATTCCATTTTAATTCTCTTGGCTTGGAACCTTGACAGTGAACGTGGCTCTGGATGTGAGCCAGCACAGTCCCACAGCAGGATGGATGCTCCTTCCATGAACAATGGACTCACTGATGACAAAACCAAAGGCTGGATGATGAGAAGGCCTAATATGTTCAGTGACACCCATCACAACACTGCTATTGGGGTGGTTCAAATTCGGAAAGAGAAATGCTGACTGATACTAGGTTTCAGATTTAGGAAACTGCAAGGAAGAAAGAAAGATGCACTGGCCGGGGCGTGGGGAGCGGGGGAACTACTTCTTAAAATGTGATAATAATTTGTCTATCTCAAGCCATACTAAAACAAGAATTTCTAAAATTAAATATTCTGAAAGTTTTTATGTCTAATAATCAGTCAGATAATGGAGAATATACACTAACAAGGCTTGTTGTTCTGGGGTTTGCTATAAATATTTCTGTTCAAAAAGGGATATAGGTTATCAGTTTTATTATTCTCTGCACCCAGCTCAATAAAGGCTTTTCATGGCTGGGATTCTGTACTCTGCTCTCGTGAACAGAGCATCTTAGTGGCTCAAATCCTCTATGTTCCTATCCCATTTCATTTTATGTTCGAGAGAGAAACAACCCATTTTAGAGCTGAAAGGGAAATCCCAGATATTCTAGCCCAACATCCTGAGCTTTCCTTGTGAGGAATCTGAGGCCCAGATTTGACCTAAGTTTTATGGGCAGACAGAGTTCTAACTAGAACTTAAGTCCCCCAAATTCTAGAAGGAAGATTTGTACTTGTCTGTTCCTCAAAAGACATCATTTTTATCTGACCATTCTCCCATACCTAATTCTTACATATCTCCTCTCTACTAAAAGAATATCAGACTTCTTCGCAGCTCACAGAATGCCTTGCTCATAAAAATAACTTACATATTTATTATTAAAGTCAACATATCAAACTCTAGTTGTTATGTTCTCATCTCCTTGAGCTAAGGTGCTTAATACTACATCTGCAATGTATCAAAGATAAGGCCTATGTCATAAAAATGCAAAGCCAATGTAAATTCTATATGTAGGAAAATACTTGGATTATCTATGTTGCAGTTTTACAGACGACACAGACCAGAAATTCTTTAAATGTTTTCTCAATCCGATTCACTGAAGACAGACGACACACAATCACAGTAATAGTTCCCATCAGCAGTGCTTTTCCTGGAGGGACATCCTTAAGGACAGAATATCAGCATCTCTAGGGGGTGAATGGTTCTTCACAGAAAAGAGGAGTTCGAAAAAAAAAAAAGGAAATCAGAGAAGATCTCATTCATCTTTCTTAAAATACATGGATATTCATATTTTGGGTACTATGAATTATTTCTGAGGCATGGGCATTATACATATTTTTTTTTTTTTTTTTGAGACGGAGTCTGGCTCTGTCGCCCGGGCTGGAGTGCAGTGGTCAGATCTCAGCTCACTGCAAGCTCCGCCTCCCAGGTTTACGCCATTCTCCTGCCTCAGCCTCCCGAGTAGCTGGGACTACAGGCGCCCGCCACCTCACCCGGCTAGTTTTTTGTATTCTTTTAGTAGAGACGAGGTTTCACCATGTTAGCCAGGATGGTCTCGATCTCCTGACCTCGTGATCCGCCCGTCTCGGCCTCCCAAAGTGCTGGGATTACAGGCTTGAGCCAACGCGCCCGGCCCATTATACATATTAACAGTCCAGCTCCAGCCCTGGTGTGTGCAGGGGACAACTAGGGGCCCCATGTGTGAGTTTATACCATCGCAAGGGCTTGTGAACTATCCTGTAACTGCTACTTTCAAAAACAGGTCTAACAACAGAACTGACTATAGGTGCCATCCTCATCCAGACGGAGTATCAGTGACAGTCCCAAGTTGAGTAGACTTAGGGACAGGGATTGGCGACTAAGGAGAACAGAAGGCAGGAAGACATGGCATTAGGCCACCTCGGTTCCAATCGCAGCTCGGCCACACCCTGACGCTCCCACACAGAAAACCTCCACGTCACCATTCCTTCTAGGAGTCGTGTAAAGAAGCTCCTTCAGATCCTCCAAGTTTAGACTCTCTGTTCATCTCTTTTCACTCAAAGAGCAAGCACTTGTTTGATAATAAGCAGAATTTTCCAGTATGCATCAAATTACTCTGCCTGGTATTTCAGATACTCATAGCAACTAAATAACAGCACAAAGATAAAATATATAGAACTTACAGACATCAGGAGAAACATGATTATCTATGTGCAGATATTAGACAAATTCATGCATCCTAGGAGGGCATAAAGCCCATGTTTTGGACTGGCCAGTCAATCTGCCACTGTAAAGCTAGTAGGTGCCCCCGCTCAAGGGGATCCAAATAAAATCCTTGAAAAATAAGACGCATCAGCTTTTTTTTTAAAAAAAATTTTAGATCCAGGGGGTACATGTGCAAGTCTGTTATAAGGGGATATTGTGTGAAGATGCACTCGCTTTTTAAACACTGCTCCACCTCCCTGGTTAACATCATGAATCTAGAAATGAACAAAATAAGCCCAATAACACAGCATGAATGGATGTGTTAATATTTTGTCTCTTAGAAATAAATGCAGTGCTTGTCCTTGGTATAATGAAACAAGGGTGTAATCGAAGAGGTTAGGGTAAAAGAAAGAAGAAAATATTAAACAATTCTTCATGAAACACTGGGGAATCTCTCTGCTGGTGTTACAAAGGAAAAAGAATTGACCCTTTGAGCTTACAACGTGAAGCATATACCTCTTGAGAAATGTGTTTCCTTTGTTCATCTGAGGAAATCTAAACTCTATTCCAAATAAGCCTTCTAGGCTGCTTCTGGGGTCGGGAACAGGAGGGCATGTGACCACTTACTTGGATTTATGCAGCATGCCTGCCTTCGGAGAACTGAAAATGTGCACACACACCAACATCAAACTTACTCTTATTGTCCAGCTGAGCTCGATATTTACTAAATCCCTTCAGTCGGACTCTCTGGCCCAGAAGATCAAGGAATTCTTCAAAAGCTGGTCCCGCCGTCTCATTGTTATACATCTCTTCCTCCGTGCTCTGGCCTGCCTTGCAATAAAGGATCCCGATCTTGTGCTGAAAGCTCAGCTGAAATGGGGGAGAAATATAATTACTTGGCAAAGCATATCAGACAAGCTAACTTCCAGTAAAATTAAAACTACAGAAGCTGAGAGTTGTTCTAGGAGAGCATGCCAGAACAATTCCCATGAGTGAATAAGCAAAAGAGTAGGCAACTGCTGGAGACATGTAGAAACCCTAACAAATTAAATGCACGGCTACAGCCATGTGGGATTTGCCAGGTTTCCAAAAAGGATAGGAAGTCAAGGTTCAAGCATCTACTTAAAAATAGAACTGTGGAAATACTTAATCTTACACACTTCATATAGTAATTAGGATGATCTTCTAAGTTGGAAAGAAAAAAGGCTACAAACTTTTAAAAGTTTCTCTCTCTAGTAATACCTTTTACTTCTTTATTTGAATTTTATGTATTTCTTATAAACATGTAAGACTATAAGGAAAAAACAAACCAAATTAAGGTCTGGTAAGGGTAGAAATTCCAATGGAAATTGTGATATATGTATATAAACATTAAAATGTTTTGTTGCCATAAAAAAGTAACTCTGGCTATACAATTATATTCATTTGTTACATTTTTTACTATCTTGAAAACATCTGCTAAATATACAGTGTACCACAAAGAATCTAACAGCAGTTGAGAAGCTCCTGCTGTAGTCCTATCTTACAGTCAATGCCACGTTCATGCTGAAAGCCATGGGACTTCCTCCCAAGGCCAGTAAGAAACTGGAGGCATTTTTATACCTTTCTTATGTCCCCCAAAGAGGAACTACTTCTCACTCATGCAATCAGAGCTCTTAATCTTACTACCAGCAATCTGAGCCTGAAAGGCTGACAGATTATCAGACACTGCCAATTCCCTGAAGACATCAATCCATAACACTGTTCACTTTTATTATCAAGCTGTAAAATAGAGCCTTTAATCAAAATTCATAGCTGACTCTCTTAGTAAAATAAGGCAAAATGATACTCATTTCCCTTGAGCAGCAAAGTGATGACAGCAGTCTCATCCATATTATTACCCTAATGACAACATACTACGCAAGAAAGGCAGGTGACATCTGCCTGGGTGACCTTAGCAGACATCAGGAAACATTTACTGCATGCTGGATAAACTTAAGAGTTGAGCAGGTAGAGTCAACTACCCATATATCCTGAATGTATTCGGATCTTGACTAAGTGCTGAGAGACCATAAAAGGAAATATCACCTGTTTACAATCTGACTGAATCAGCTACCTACACTGATGGATGCTATGGCATTGCAGTTCATGGGCCTTGGGACCCTGTCAAGGCCGGGAGATCCCCAATTGCACAGCGAGGAAAATGATCTGTACCTTGAGTGTGGGGATATGAGACGGTGTGCATATCCTACTCAATACCTAACATTATGAATTCATTGAGCTACTACTTTAGCAGGGTCAAAAAGAAAAATTTCTATTCACCCAGAGATTGAGGAATCAATGTTTCTGATCAACTCAATTATCTAAATCAATGAGATACCACATTTACTGAGAACAGACAATCATCTTCAAAAAATATTAAGTACAATAAAAATGCCTAACCTCATTTTATTGTAAACATTATTTGCTCCTGAGTGACTCAGAAGACATTTCAGGATCTTAAAGTGCATCAGAGAAACTACTATGATTACCAATTATTACATAGATGTTGGTGACATCTTTGACTGTTGGAATCTATAAGATTACTAAAATGTGGCCTGAAAATGACCACTTCCCATTATGGACAACGATGTTAGTTGATTTCTCGTTCGCTGTGAGAGGAGGCTTTCAGCTCCCCAGTTATTTGGCCCTGGCTGTAATTAGAGTCCACCATGAATACCGCAGAATACTAACTCACTCCAACGCCTGTGCATCTCAGTGCCCCCTGCTTCCTCTGCACCCAGTAGAATTGCTGCACCATCATCCTCAGCCTCAGAGGTCACTCTGCCCCGGTGGCTGCTGTCCCTGTTTGCCCATCCTCTGCTCCTTTACCTGCCGCTTATCTGAGACCACTGCCACTGCCATGTGCCACATCATCTGAAGGCCATCTTTGTCTCCATTGCCCCAGGACACAAAGGCAGCTTGCCTCAGTCCGCTCTGGCATCTCCAGGAGGAAACCCCTTCCTCTTCTCTTCTCCCATCCAGCTCTTGAATGGGGAGTCCTGGAATAGAGCTGTTCGGGAGCCCAGGGTGTGCATGGTATGCCAAGCAGAGCCGTCACCAGCCTGGCACACTTCCTCTCTGACTCGGAGAGTCTTATGGGCTTGCTATTTCTGTGAACTCTCATTCAGGCAAAGGCCAAACAACTGGACAACTGACATTTCATGAGACCTCATTACTGACTGTTGTACTGTCAACTTCACACCCCTCCCTTCCCAGCCATCGGACACACCAGCCTGTGTCTAGATCCTAACAGGATCTAGAACAGGATTTGCATTTCCATCTAAGAAGCTCCTGGGCCCATGGGAATCAATGGATGTGACTAAAGCAGATTTCAAGGCCCTCAAGTGTCTTAGGACAGCTGCCATACTCTGACTCCAAAGAAAACACCTTGCTACACACATGGCATGGCACAAGTTTACCACTCACAGGTATTTGCCAGTCATGCCTACTTTTGACAAGTTTGCCAGGTGAAACTTAGGAGACAGAAATATCTCCAGTGAATCACAGTAAAGAACTGTAGCTTGTTTACCACAAAGGTGATTCCAGTAAAACAATAATGAAATCAATAATGAAACAGAATGAAATGTTCAGTAAAGATATCTCTCTCACCAGAGTCTCTTTCAGAAACCTGGAAAAACAACTGAAATGTGGTATCAACTACTAAACACTCCCGGGGTATATCAGAAAGCTAGCAACATACTTCTTCAGCTCCATCATAATATAAAGTGAAGGAGGGACTCCAGATTCCATACACTAACATTCCTCATTCTCTCAGACCAAGGCTTCGTTAAACCTCAAGCTAGGCCTAATACTTATGTCTACTGCAGCAACCTTTATTTAATGGATCTGATAAGAGCTGTGGCAGTCCCACAGTCCCGGGATAGAACTAGGCTTGCATTTGGACACAAGCACTGCTGCAAACTAAAAATATTCACTGGTCAAAATTCCCTATGGCTTCAGTGCTGACAGCTGGACATACATACATACTGCCCAGACAGCAGAGGATCCAACCCACGTCCCGTTTTCTTTCTGAGACAGGATAAGAACTGGCTGCTCTATTTCCAAGGCCAGAAGCTTTGTCATTATTGACAAGAAAATTTACATTCAAATGAAGGTGAGAAAAAAACCAAGCCTCAGAATTGTCTAGAGCATATATTTGAGTGTGCAATAAATCCCTTCCCCTCCATTCTCCTGTCTCAGCCTACTTGTTCTAAGTATGTAGTCTCATTTATTTAGACCTGCTTGACTTCAGTTGAAACAAATCTGATATTTGAGTAAACGTATACATCTGGGGTGAGAGGACAAGAGGGGAATCGGGCAGTTGGCCTTAAGAACCAATTAATAACTCTGTTAAGGATTTCATAATATTCTAAGATAGTGAGCTGTCATAATTCATCTAAATAACACTTTGTTTACAGTCAACCTCTATAATTTTGTGAGTTTACCTATTAAATACATTGGGATAGTCTTTTTAAAAAGGAAAAATGGGATTTTAGAACTAGAGAAGTGAAATTATGTAGATAAAGTAGCAAAACCATCAAGGTCTTGTTTAATATTTACTTTCCTGAAAATTCTCCATAGTGTTCGAGTCTTCCTCCTCAAAACATCTAACCAAACTGAAGGAACAGAAGGAATGATCTAAACACCCACAGAATCTCCTACTTCTGAAACCTATTTTGTACAGAGCACATATACTCAGTGGCTACATGACAAACCAGGATGGTTTGCAAACTACAAAAGAGCAGAAACTAACAATACATGTAATTAGGTTACACACACATACACACACACACACACACACACAATTTTTTTGAGACACAGTCTCACTCTGTCGCCCAGGCTGGAGTGCAGTGGCGCGATCCTGGCTCACTGCAAGCTCTGCCTCCCGGGTTCACGCGATTCTCATGCCTCAGCCTCCCTAGTAGCTGAGATTACAGGTGCCTACCATCACACCCGGCTAATTTTTGTATACTTAGTAGAAATGGGTTTTCACCATGCTGGCCAGGCTGGACTCGAACTCCTGACCTCAAATGATCCACCCACCTCGGCCTCCCATAGTGCTGGGATTACAAGCATGAGCTACCATGCCCGGCCCATAATTAGGTTGTATTTTAAATATATTTTCAAGATTAACAAACCCTTAGAACAATAACAAAATTGGCTCATCCCTTCCTGGGAAGATTTACTATTAGGAAAATGAATAAAGAAACAGCACTGCTTGGAATAAACTCTCCACCATCCTAACAGGTTAGTGGCAATTTGTAAGGATTCTTTAGAAACTGGGATGTTAAAAAAAGCTGCCCAATCTCTTTCAGAGATGAATATGAGCAACATGTTTTCCTCATGTATAATGGGAATCTGATACCATTCAGAGTTTTAGGGAGTTAAAATGCCATCTTGTGCTTAAGTTTGAACACCATTAAGAAAGTACACCAAAGCCAAACGAATATAAAATCTAAAGAAAAGCCCACGAACTACTACTAGAGATATGACATGCAGTGGTTTTATCAAAGCAGACTCCAATTTGCTAAATTCATTCTTTGACATCAGACTGTAAATAGGTGTTCAGTAAACATACTTAAAATGCCTGGTTTTTACAACTGCCTGGCTTCTAGACCTATCTGACTACACCGACAAAATTCCAAAGGAGCTTGCACTTGATTCAGAAGGCAATAGGGGGCCATCGAAAGTTTTCCATTAGGATGTGGCATGATCAGAGCTGTATTTTAGGAAGATTATTCTGGTAGAAGAAGAAAGGTAGCCACATTCACCAATGCCTAAAGCAGGCTCATGAGGATACAGACTGATGGTTACATCAGTCAATTTGCAGCTGCCATAATGTCTCTTTTCACTGGTTGGTAAAAGAAGCCCTAGATGGTGGCAGCGGCAGAGCCCTGAGGGCTTCTGGGGAACATGAACCATCTGTGAAACTTTCTAGAGTAGCCTCGGGGACCAAATGAATGCCTCACCCACCAGGTGCCCGACCTGTGGGACAGTGATATATTTTAAAGGGAGAACCGACATATCCTACAAAGGGATCAAGAACCACCTAACACATGGGTGGCAAGTTCTTTACACCAACTGTCTTACAACATGCAAATGAATGCTATTCTTCTCATCAAGCCTGCCCGAACTCTGAGCACTTTCAACCCACCCCAATGTATCCTCTCTATCCTGCCATGTTTTCATCAACTGTTTCATATATTATTCATGTATGCTTCATGAACATTTCATATATTCCACATACTTTACCAGTCATAATAGTCATAATGGTAAATCTATTCGGTATATTACACAATTTTAGAACTCACCCGCACAAGTTTAGAGCATGGTTTGTTTTTTTTTGTTTTTAATGTCAGCTTTCATTCCTGAGACAGATCTCAAGTTTATTCATTCTGGGTGTTACAATATCTGCTTCTTTTTGCTAATAATGCACTGTTAACCTGTTAGACCAATTAGGTTCATCACCTTTAGAATTCTAGCCATCTGAGATGTCAAATATTCAACTTTAACCACAGCATTATTTGGCCAACCAAGAAATACTTCATATTCCCTCTAAAACGTGCAGAAGAATGCTACTTGGGAAATTCTGAAAATAGACATTGTCACTGTCTCTTTAAAATCATGGATTTGAAAACAAATCCACTCATTTAAAATAAATTGCATGCACTTGAGCATGTAACGCTCGGTTTCCTCTATGAGTTATTTTGCACCTGAAACTTAAAAGACCTTTTTTCCATATTCTGAACCACCACTTCAATCCTGTTCATCATTAATTCCCTCCTGGACAATGTCAATAATCACATAATTGGTCTCCACACAGCCATCAGTCTCTATCTTCATCAGCCTGTACAATTCTCTTCTACCAGAATAATCATCCTAAAATACAGCTCCGATCACATCACATCCTGATGGAAAACCTTCAATGGCTCCCCATTGCCTCCTGAATCAAGTGTAAGCTCCTTGGCCTAGCATTCCAGGTCTCATTCGTTCTAGTCTCAACTTACTTTCCCCACCCCAACCCACCTCAAAACCTCTCTTTTCTTTGTAAAGAAACTAGTCATAGTTCCTAAAACAGCAACTCTTCATGTCTCCCTCTTAGAATTCCATCCAAGTCCAAAGGCCCAGTTAAAATGCCACCTCTTCAGGAGAGGTGCCCAGCCAGATGTTATTTCTTCTTTCCCCAAATTACTCACTGCCTTTACACCTCTCCAAGATCTCTTACCATATTCTGCCTTGGAGAGGTCTTTCTGCTCTTAGTCTTACTGTTCCCATAGGCCAGGGACTAGGTCTTAGTCAGCTTCAATCTTCCTAACGCTTGCTGTTCACACCCATCTGTCAGCATCATGCCTTCCACATAGTAGAGAAGAATAAATGTTGGTTCAGCGAAAGGGCCAACATGAGATTTTTAAACCCTGGGAAAAAACCACTATCGACTTCTATTAATCATGCAATCAGATGCACTCTTGCAAGCTGGGACACACCAAAACCTTGGTAATAACAAAAAGTCACAACTCAGCAGGAGGTGTGTTACACTATAATGGCATCATGTTTCCAAACTAGTATAAAAACATATTTGGGAAAAACTAAAGAGAAAATGTTCTAAGGCATTTAAAATAAATGATCTTACAAGACAGATGGGAAAACTCCAAAACTTTTAGAAACAGACACAAACTCACACACAAACATACAATCTCACATTATACCCACCCCTTGTTCATCAAGCTTGAGCAGCTGCTCTGAAACCTTGGGTGAGTTGGAAGCCTGTCGCAGACATTGAATGCTCAGCTCTGGAATGACGTATTCCAAAACTTCTTTGAGAGGTAGTCCTCGTGCGGTACCATGCCTTGCAGTAGAGGGTATAGCATCTTCTAAAATTGCTCCTCTCAGTGTTGTAAGCTGCAGGGACAAAACATAAGACTTCGGTTAATATTGATTCTCAATTACCTACTCATAGCCTAACTGTTTGGCTGCCTTAAGACAGGAAAAAGAGAAGCAAGGCTCTGATTATAGCGAAAGGGGCTAAAGTGTAACATGTAAGGAAACAAAATCAACACTCAAGGAGTCTTTAAACAGTAACAGTATACAAAGATCAGGAACAAGCCAGGCAGAGTGGAAACGAGCAGATATATGCTTAAGAATGAGGAGAAGCAAGGCAGAGCAATGCTATGAAAATTAGGACATTCCTACAACTCTGAACCCACATGAAAAGGCTGAAACAGAGAAGAAACCAGACCTGATGATCCTGGACCTGACCATGATCCTGGACCTGAGTGATCCTGGACCTGATCACTCTTCTTCCATCCTCTCTTTCTCCTCTCTCTCCATCTTCTTTTCTTCCACTCCCTTTCTTATCTTAAATTTTCCATAATGACCATTCCTGAGGCTGAACAGGGGAGCAGCAGCCAGTGGCATCCATGGGCAGGGTGATTCAGGGCTGAGAAAACTGCCACTAAATTTTGTCTCATGATTTTTTAGGTGTCCTCAAACTCACCACAGAAACTTGCAATCAGTATCTGGAGCGGGTGTCTAAGACCTCATATGATGAGAGAGAAAACTCCAGAACCATAAATCAAGAGACCTAGTTCTAATCCAACCTCTCTCTGACTCTGGTTAGAGTCCTCAGACTACTAACAACAGGAGCTGGGTTGACGGCAGTCATAAGGATACCTAACGTTTGCATAACGTTCCATAACACTGGCCGACAGAACTATCTGCAAATGAGGACAATGTTCTCTGTCTATGCTAACACAGGAGCCCCTAGCCACATCAGCTATTGAACACCTGGAATCACTAATGTCACTAAGGAAAAGGATTTCTAATTTTGTTTAGTTGTTTTAAATTTAATATTTAAATTAAGGATTTAAATTTAATTTAAGTAGCCACCTGCGGCTAGTGACTACTGAATTGAACAGCATAGATCTATAACTTAAAATATGTCACTTCAAGAAAGGGGCTTTATCTCACATACACCTAGAATAGAGCCTAGGTCACCGGGACACCTATGGACTAGGTAAGATGAACAGAGGTACACATGTTCATGCAGCTGGAAACTAGAAAAGGGCTCTGTGTTTTCTCTGATCTAGAAGCAGTTAACCAAAACACGTATTCTGGATATCTGCCAAATATATATCCCTCTAATTAAAATGAGCTAAAAGGATAAAATCTAAAGTGCTGGACAGATCTAATTATTTTCTTTTTTAAGAGATAGGGTCTTGCTATATTGCCCAGGCTAGAGTACAGGGCCTATTCACAGGTATAACCATACTGCACTACGGCCTCAACTCCTGAGCTCAAGCCATCCTCCCACCCCAGCTTCCTGAGTAGCTGGGACTACAGGCATGTGCCACCATGCCCAGCTTCAGACTTAATTCTCTATATAAATCAATATCTACCTATTTAGCTATACATGTTGTATAATTTACACAACAATCTCACTTTCCACTAAAAGCAAGACAAGCAAGAATCTAACCTGGGTCCTCAATGTAACAAAGCGTGGGTAGTAGTGACTTTCCTGCTGGGTTTTGGACTGGCATGGGGTCTGCCCCTTCGTTCTGGGCAATTTCTCCCATTTGGAATGGGAATATTTTGCCATCCCTGTACCCTCACTGCATCTTGGAAGTAACTAACTTGTTTTGGATTTTACAGGCTCCTTAATGGAAGGGACTTGCTTTGTCTCAGATGAGCCTTTGTTCTGTGGACTACTGAGTTAATGCTGGAGTGAGTTAAGACTAGGGGACTGCCGAGAAGGGATAATTGTATCTTGCCATGTCAGAAGGACATGAAATTTAGGTGGGGCCAGGAGCAAAATGATACGGATTAGCTTTGTGTCCCTGCCCAAATCTCATGTCAAATTGGAGAAGGGGCCTCATAGCAGGGATTGGATCACAGAGGTGAATTTTCCCCTTGCTGTTCTCATGACAGTGAGTGAATTCCAACAAGATCTGACGGTTTAACAGTGTGCGGCTCTTCCCCCTTTACTCTCTCTCTGTCCTGCCCCAGCATGGCAAGATTGTTTCCTCTTCACCTTCTGTCTTGATTGTAAGTTTCTTGAGGCCTCCCAGTCAGGTTTCCTGTTAAGCCCGCGGAACTGTGAATCAATTCAACCTTTTCTTCATAAATTATCCAGTCTCAGGTGGTTCTTTATAGTAGTGTGAGAATGAACTAATACAGCCACGTAATATCCACGGCATGTTTCCAAATTTTTCATTTGGAATAAAATACTGCAGTGCCCTTTTTAATTATCTTAAATGTTGTCATCATTAAATTTAAAAAAATAATAATAAATTCAGTACCCTATCTAAAACAAACTGAAGCAGTAACATCAAAGGAGATTTAGACTTTAGCCCAATAACAATGGCAAGCAGCCCCATTACCTCACTTGTCCTGAAAGCCACCCTGTAGTTGAACTGGGATCCTTCTTTCTCCTTGGCATCTTCCACCTTCTCTCTCCGGATGCTGACTGCCACTGGACCAAGGTTTTCATCTATTCCAAAGTAGTTTTGGTGCTCTATAATGGAAGAGAGAGGGTGGCATCAAAAGAATGAAAAAGGAACAAAGAGCAGGATGGATATCTCTTAGTTTGTGTATCAAATCTCTGAAGAAACACCAATTAGCTCATACACAATGATTTCCTTGTATTTGTTTGATCAAATCTTCTGGTTTCCAGTTCAGATGCACGTCTACATCTCATTTTCGATTACTTCCTCCTTTCATTCTGCTTTTCACTAGTTCATGAACAGCAAAAGCCTCCCTAACCCAAAGTTATTATTTTGTGATTATGTGAATGGCATCACCAGAAAGAGGTATTGCCATTCTTAGAAACTGTCAAAAGAGGAACATGGCTACTTGTAGAATCAATATTGAAAATAGTTTCCCTCTGTCTGGGAAAGTCATCATTTTTGACTCAATGAGGGCACCAGACATGACCTGAGTAGCCACTCAAGCCAGCCAGATTAATCTTGGTGATCAGTGGTGTAGCAAATGTAGCAAATACCGTCTTTTCATTACAATGTCGCTAAAACAGCATAATGTTTACAAAGCTTACAATGTTCATAAAGTCTAGAGCACAATTTAGCAATAGAAAATACATAAAAGATCAGTTTCTAAAGTCAAATTTTATCCACAAATCCTATAACTTGGTTTAAAACGTCATCAGCTAATCATCTCTTTCACATAAAATCACTGGTCTTTGAGGGAAGTCATACCATCCACACGGAAAGGGTGGCACCCGAGGCCATACTGTCCATCTAACACAAGGATCCCTCCAGGACATCTTTCCTAAGAGAAGGTCATTCGTCTCTTCCTCATATGTGCAATCACTATGTGTGGGCATTGTTTCAGCCGTGGGAACATGGGGAGAACATTCCAGAAAACAGTCGCTACTTATGAAAGCAAATACTCTATTCTGAACCCCTCGAATGACATGAAGCTTACTGCTCTGTGAGCAGCTCCCTCTAGACTGCTGGTTTCTTGTCTGTGAGCTCTGTTAAAAGGAGCCAAAAACACCTCATTGCAACTTTCAAACTTTTTAAATGTTTCCTCTGAAATGACCCGAACTTAACATTCAAGATATGGTCCAACCCACACAAAATAGTGGGAGCAATTACCCAAATGCTTATTAATGCAGCTTAAAAATTTATCTATTTTTAGCAGCCCCATTACACCAATAATTCATATGAGCAGGTGGTAAATGCAAACCTCCAGGTGTTATTCATTTATTTCTTAATGAACTGCTGCCAGGTCAGTTCTCCAAGGTGTATTCTCATACAATCGATTTTTTTCACCCTGACTTAAAGTTTTGACTAAAAAGAAACATAATACAGTGAACATTTGCAAACCTGAAGAAAACCTACAGGCATTCCAAAGGCTTTTGGTTATGCCAATGCTTGCCACAATGATTGCTGAAGGAACAAGAATTGTTGCTGAGAAAGTAGAAAACTGAACCTGAATCACTCAGAACACACACTATCCAAAGCCACCAAAGAATACGGGCTAGACCTTGAAAAGGCAAATCATTTACCTATTTGCTGTTTGCAACCAAATGGGATTAGTACAGACATTACGTCCCTTTAGAGTGAGGGACAGAACCAGCAAGTAAACTATTTTAAAAGATAAAAGGTGAATTATTGACATGGTATAGTCCTAGACTTGCACAAAAGGAAACTAGCCTATTTGTTTTAGTGAGTAATTAATCCCTTATGCTGCATAATGCTGCTTCGGTCGGCAATGCAGCACATGTACCAGTGGTGGTCCCATGAGATTATCATGAGGCTGAAAAACTACTATCGTCTCGTGATGTTATAGATGTCATTACATGGGAATCCAACATATTACTCAAAACCAAAAAAAGTTCAGAAAATAAAAGTAAATTCTTTTAAGTAGAAAAAAGCTTACAGAATGAGATATAATAAAGAAAGCATTTTTGTACAATTGTACAATGCATGCATTAAGCTAAGTGTTATTACACAAGAGCAAAAAAGTTAAGAAAATAAAGTTATAAAGTAGAAAAGTTACCCATAAGCTAAGGTTAATTATTATTAAGTAAATTTTTTATAATAAATGTAGTATTGCCTAATGTACTGTTTATAAAGTCTGCAGTAGCATAATGTCCTACATTAACTCACTACTCAATCACTGACTCACGCAGAGCAGCTTTTAGTCAGTCCTGCAAGCTCCATTCACGGTAAGTGCCCTATACAGGTGCACCACTTTTGATCTTTCATGCAGTATTTTTACTGTACCTTTTCTATGTTTAGATACAAAAATACTTATCATTGTGTTACAACTGCCTACAGTATTCAGTACAGTAACATGCTGTGCAGGTCTGTAGCCTGGGAGCAATATGCAATACCACAGAGCCCACATGTACAGGAGGCTGACCCATCTAGATTTCCAGAAGTCCACTCTACGGCGTTTGCAGAATGATGAAACTGCCTAAGTGTGCATTTCTCAGAACATAATTCTGTTCTTAAGAGATGCATGGCTGTATTGTGTACTGATAATGGCCAAGGTAACTATTACAAACATAAAAAACTTCAGCGACAATCAGCATACATAAACAAAGATCTGGGTTTAAGAAGAACTGATCCAGGAGCAGGCCAAAAACAAACAAACAAAAGATATTCAATGAAATCAAAGACTAAAAGTTAATTGTCTACTTCAGACTACTAAGTACACTGTCACTATATAAGCTGGCCTTAGTGACTATTGGACCCATGGCAGTAGATCCAATGGAAAATGCATCTTTAAACTTAAAACTAAATCAGTTTAGAATATTCTTAGTTGCAGTTAGTTAACTATCCTGACAATAACTTCTGCTTTTCCCTCAATGGGCCAAATGCATTAAGAAAAATATTCAGAAAGCACACAAAAATACAACAGTCTTATAAGACAAAAGCTTCCTTCTTATAACACATTTCAAGAAGTTACTTGCAAAAATACTCGATTCTATATTTGGCATTTGATGAGCCCCATAACAAGATCCAAAAGAGTTTCAAATTATTGTAGGGAGTACAAGAGTAAATACACAAAACTACCTCTGATGGGAAGATTGAGAGCCCCAGGTTAAGAAAATCAAATCACTAGTTCTAATACATGACAGCATAAAATGATACTCAGCAGGTGCCACAAGGACAGAAAACAAAGCCGTGGCTGCCAGGGGCTGGAAGGGAGAGCAAGGGGCCGACTACAGAGGAGGCATGGGAGAATGTTCTGGGATCACAAAGCTACTCTACACTGACTGCCGTAATGGTAATACCGTATTTACTTCTCAAAACTCTCAGAAGTGCACATTAAAAAAAAGTAAATTTTACTGTACCTAAAACATACCTTCAGTTTTAAAAACTGGAGGGAGGCTGAGTCAATAGGAGGAAGGGCCAGTGATCCTTGCAAATGGACGAGGCCTTCTGCACAGACAGATGCCATGACCATTTCACTCCCCCACAGCCTATCAGTGCAAACAGTACCTGTTCCTCAAGTCATCATCCTTCTCTCTCACTCCTGTTTCCTTTGTTACTATTTAATCCTCAATCTGCGTCAAACTTTCTGCCACGCTATTGCTCCACTCAAGGTCTTGTTGCCAAATCCAACTATCTTCAGGCCTCCTTCTGCCGGAGCCGTCTGCTGTTGTGACACCAGTGGCCACTCCCTTCTTGTCCGGGGCCCTCTACTCCTCCACTACTATGGCATCTCCTTTCCAGGTGAGATTGCTTTCTGGTCTTTCATTCTGGGTGTCCGGCATGGCTCCTGCTCTGGCCTCTCCTTACAGCATGAGTGTTTCCCAAGACTCCAGCCTTAGACCTTTCTGATTCTGTCTCTGTCTTTATACTTGTATGAATGTCTATTTTCTGTCTTTCCATCTACTCGCCCATCTTCTACTTTACATTCCTCAGTGATATCATCCCAAGCTTCCTCCAGGTTCTTCTCTCGCAAATCTCCTGACTCACAAAGGTCTAGGGAAGCACACTCCACTGTTCATGGCACCAACCCTGTACTTCCACTTCCTCCCTCTGCCTGGAATGTCTTCCAGTTTTCTTCGCTTGACATTCTTCTTACTCATCATTCAAGACTCAATCCAAACATCATTTCCACTGGAAATACTCTCCTCACCTCCAAAAAGGCCAAATCCTTCCAATTTTACATCCTGAGGCCCTAGTGTTATAGTGCCTAATAGATGACAGGTGCCTAATAAACTGTTCTTGAAGCACGGAACTAAAAGTAGCCTCCTCTGGTATTGTCCAAAAGCAATGGTTGTATCTGACCTCAAGCAGGAATATCAAAATAAAAACAGGGAGGTAACTCATTTCGTGCCAGGAAGTGGTAAGACAGTGTGAAGCATCTTGGAGGCTGCAGGAGGCATTTCTCTCAGTGACCTGAGCAATACAATTTCTTGAAGTATTTATAAAACTGAGAACTTATATATCTATTGGAACTTACACGGCAATAGACCTATCATGTCCTACTGCTGTAACAAATTTCCAATAAACTTCTGGCTTAAAACAACTCCATTTACTGCACACAGCTCTGGAGATCAGAAGTCAGTTTCAACAAACAAAAGTCAAGGTTTTGGAGTGACTGCATTCCCCTGGGCAGCTCTAGAGGAAAATCCATTTCCTTGCCTTCTCCAGCTTCTAGACCTACATTCCTTACGTTTCGTGGCTCATGGCCCTCCCTCCATCTTCAAAGCCAGAAGCCTAGCATCTTGTTTCAGTGGTCACACTGCCTTTCTCTTCTGTAATCAAATTTTCCTCTGTTTTCCTCCTATAAGGACACCTGTGATTGCATTTAGGTTCCAGCCAGGTCCCGCCCGGATAATCCAGGATATTTCCCTATCTCAAGATCCCTAACTTAACCACAACTGCAAAGTCTCTTTTGCCATATGAGGGAGCGTACACAAATTCCAGGGATTAGGACCTGGACACCTCTGGAGGCCATTGTTTAGCCTTCCAAATATACTTAATCCACTTTAATTCACTCATCCAAATGATGAACAGGGGATGTTTCAAGTGTGTGCCAGAGACTGATAAATAATGGGGATATAAACACTGCCTGCTTCAAAATGTTGGACTGCTGTGGGGGCAATAGTATAGGAAAGAGACAAAAATTACACTCCTCAATTGCCCCATTTTCCCTGGAGACACAGTAACATTGAAATTAGGCCAGATAGTAACCCTACAATGGCCCCTAAGAGTTAAAATGAAAGGAAGAATCACACCTCTTTCACTTTAAATGAAAAGCTAAAAATGATTAGGCTTAGTGAGGAAGGCATGTCAAAAGCTGAGACAGGCTGAAAGCTAGGCCTCTTGCGTCGAACAGTGAACCAAGTAGTGAATGCAAAGAAAGAGTTCTTGAAAGAAAGTAGAAGTGCTACTTCAGAGAACCCATGATTAAGAGGCAAAACAGCCTTACTGCTGATATGAAGAAAGTCAGAGTGGTCTGGATAGAAGACAAAACCAGTTACAACATTCCCTTAAGCAAAAGCCTAATCCAGAGCAAGGCCTTATCATTCTTTAATACTATGAAGGCTGACAGAGGTGAGGAAGGTGCAGAAGAAAAACTGGAAGTTAGCAGAGGCTGGTTCATGAGGCTTAAGGTAAGAAGCTATCTCCACGATGTAAGGGCAAGGAGAAGCAGCAAGTGCTGATGGAGTGAAGCTATACCAAGTTGGCCAGCAAATTACTTAGGTAAGATAACAGATGACAGTGGCTATAATAAACAACAGACTTTCAATACAGATGAAACAGCCTTCTAATAAAAGAAGATGTCCTCCAGAATTTTCATAGCTAGAAAGAGGATGTCAATGCCTAGTTTCAAAGCTTCAAAGGACAGGCTGACTCGCTTGCCAGTGGCTAAAGCAGCTGGTGGCTTTAAGTTGAAGCCAATGTTTATTGATCATTCGGAAAACCCTAGGGCCCTTAAGAATTCTGCCAAACTACTCTGCCTGTGTTCTATCAGCAGAACAACAAAGCCTGGATGACAGCACATCTGTTTACAGTATGGTTTACTGACTATTTTAAGCCCACTGTTGGGTACTAGTTCTGAGATAAAAAACATTCCTTTCAAAATATTACTGCTTATTGACAATGCATCTCATCACCCAAGAGCTCTGACGGAAATATATGAAGAGATTACTGCTGTTTTCATGCATGCTAACACCACATTCATTTGGTAGCCCATGAATCAGAGTATTTCTGACTTTTAAGTCTTATTATTTAAGAAGTACATTTTGTAAGGCTATAGCCGCCATAAATAGAGATTCCTCTGATGGATTTGGGCAGATAAAACTGGAAACCTGGAAGAGATTCATCATTCCAGATGCCATTAAGAACGTTTATGATTCATGAGAGGATGTTAAAATACAAACTTAACAGAAATTTAGAAGGTGGCTCCAACCCAGGGATTCAAGAGTTCACTGGAGGAAGTATTACAGATGTGGTAGAAATAGCAAGAGAACTAGAATTAGAAATTGAGCCTGAAGATCTGATTGAATTGCTACAATCTCATGATCAAACTTATACAAATGAGGAGTTGCTTTTTATGGATAAGCAAAGAAAGTAGTTTCTTTTGATGGAATCCACTCCCGGTGAAAATGCTGTGAACATTGTTGAAACAACAACAAAGAATTTAGAATCTTGCATAAACTTGGTAGATTCAACAGTGGCAGGGTTTGAGATGACCGACTCCAATCTTGAAAGGTGTTCTACTGTTGGTCAAATGCTATCAAATAGCATCGCATGCTACGGAAAAATCTTTCCTGAAAGAATCAGTCAATGTGGCAAACCTCACTGTTGTTTTAAGAAATTGTCACAGCCACCCTAACCTTCAAAATCTACCATCCTGATCAGCCAACAGCCATCAACGTGGAGGCAAGATCCTCTATCAGAAGAAAGGCTGACTTTCTGAAGGTTCAGGTGATCGTCAGCACTCTTTAGCAATGAAGCTTTTTTTTTTTTTTGAGACAGAGTCTTGCTCTGTCACCTAGTCTGGAGTGCAGTGGCGCAATCTCAGCTTACTGCAAGCTTTGCCTCCCAGGTTCATGCCATTCTTCTGCCTCAGTCTCCTGAGTAGCTAGCTGGGACTACAGGTGCCCACCACCACGCTCAGCCAATGCAATGAAGTATTTTTAAATTAAGATACGTACACTGTTCTTTTAGACATAGCACTATCTGCACAGTAGACTACAGTATAAACAACTTTTATATGCACTGTGAAGCCAAACACATTGTGTGACTCACTTTATTACAATATTCATCATATTGATGTGGTCTGGCACTGACCCCACCATATCTCTGAGCTGTGCCTTGTTAGGCTGGTCAGGCAGGACCCAGCCATCAGACAGGGGCATCTTCTTCTTGGGCCAGTGAGTGTCCCAGGGAAGGCACCTCCAGTCTCCTGTCTAGAAATATTGAGCTCAAATAATGGGGTGGGGCTGGGCACCTCACTGTGTTGACTTTCACTAAGTCCCTATTTTTAGTTAAGTGCCTTAGTCCTGCCCTTTGCTGGGCCTGCTGTTCCATTTCTCCAGAATAAATCTTATTTCCCACCTGGGAGAGGGGCACATAGTAAACTGGCTATGGGGGAGGAGAGAGAATCCGGCCTTTTATGAAGCACGTAACCAGCCCCGTTTTCACTCCCCTAAGCCCTTCTCCAAGTGTGCCTTGCTCTGTGGCATGCCCTGACTCACTTCTTGATGGCTTCTACCCTCTTCCCATGCTAGGGAACGGAGGAGGCTGGTTCTCTCAATCTACTAGGAGTAGTCTTGCTCTTCCACCTGCTTTCATATACCCTGCCTTCCTTCAGTTGCTTCTCCCTGGTGCTTTTTTACTTTTTGGCATTATGCCCATTTTTAAAATTCCTTCACTGTCATTTTTAGTGGTATTCTGGAAGGGGAAGAGATAACATGTTTTCAATTTGCCTTATTTAACCAGCAGTCTCAAACCCATTTACTGTGCAATCTTATAATTATAAAAAGCTTCTTACTGGTTGCCTAATCTGGGCTTTGATGCTTATCACGTGCTTAACCTTGGGTTAGTTACAGAACCTTTCTTAACCTCAGAATCCTCCCAGCTCCTAATATATCTAACCCACGTAACACCATCATTGACCTGGGAGGGGTATTATAGTTGACAGCAGGAATGTTACTGGCCAAAAAAAAAAAGAAATCAAAACAAAATGGAATGCACATAAAGTAAATTGCATCATCAAGTAATTTGATTTTAAGCCCAAAAATCCGGCACAGTTCATAGGTCAGCCTGAAGGTGATTCCTACTTCTAATCTCAAAATGCTGACCCAGAATCACTTGGAGAGGTCACACTGGACTCGCAGAAGTCTTTTTGAAGAGGTGGTGTATATACTTCATGGAGTAATCTCTATCATAAATTATACTTTTAAAAGTTTGGGAATCCAAAATTTGTATATTCCCCTTTTTATCAAAGATGGCAGGTGAATTAACTAAAAACAAAACAAAACAAAACCCTTCATGCCTACCTTGCCAATCCATGTCGCAGACCCATTTTCCTCTCTCTGTCTCACACAGACATCCACTTTCTTATTGCAAACACAGAGATGAAGTTCCTGCTCTTTACAAGCATCACACCTGCAGACTTACAGCTTTTATGTCTCCTAACCATCTACTAAGGGCTTGCCATGCTTTTGGTTTCACCAAGGAATACAGTAGGTTACCTTGATGTGTTTCCAAAGAAATCAAAGTCTTCTATTCAATAATGTAAGACGCTGCCTAGCTTTTATAAAGGGCATCTCCACATACCAGTAGGACATACAGAGACTGTGCCCCCTACCATAACCACCAGGAGGCAAAACGTTGCCCTTTTCAAACGATATCCCACATCCCCTCCTCGGGAAAGACCTCCTTATTTATCTGCATGGCAAGAAGCCCTTCCCATCTTGGGCAGAGGACGGTGAGCAAGGCTTCCCAGGGTTGTATGCATTCAGACCCTCACCCACCCAGAGCCTGTCCTCATTCCAGGCAGATGATTTCCATAAAATTGCTTCAAGGGTGAATCAAATGAAATCCTTCCTTGGCAGAACAGAAGCTATGAAAAGACTGTTGAGAAGCTGAATGAAAACCCACCTATCATGCAAATACAACAGGGCAAGATTAAAAAAATCAGCTAACAAGATTGCAGAGCAGGAAATCAAAATGAGATTCAGTGCATTTCTGTGGTGCGTTGTGGCTATTCAGTAAGAGATAAAAATTTTAGCTCAGGGAGAAAAAAAATGGGGGCAGGGGCGGTACATTGGACCCTAGCCCAAAAGCTGTTTCTAGATACGGTGATATCTTAGAAGAGAGGTTTAAGTGGTAACTCACTAATGAACTGACCGGGTAAGGATCACATCTCTGCAGGGCCTCCTGAGGCCAGGTATGTAAAAGACATTCACTCCCAGCTCTGCCTGACCGGATTTTATCCAAGCTGTTAGCATCCAGTGACCACAGCACCATTTATAAGAACACCAAGGCCACAAACAACTGTGCACCTGTACCCTCCAGTCCTTTACTTTGTTAATATGCACAGCAGAAGCTAGCTGGCTATTTTGCCATTAAATGCATTTTAACGGTTCTTTGTTCTCTCAGCCACTAGTTGATGATTTAATTGCCTGCTCTCTGCTGATCTGGGTTACACAGGCCGTTAAATGTTCTTTCAATTCCTATCTATGATGTATCTTCTTTCACCTTTCTCTCCAAACAATTATGTGTATTTTAAATCACTTCCCTTTTTTCCAACACTCTAGGAGTTATTTTTTAAAAAGTGAAAAGGGGACAATAAGTAAGTAAATGAGGGCAGGGCATGGTGTCTTAGACCTGTCATCCCAGCACTTCGGGAGACAGAGGAGGAGAATTGCTTGAGGCCAGGAGTTTGAGATCAGTCTGGGCATCACTGCAAGGTCCAGTCTCTACAATAAACCTAAAAAAACCTAATAAATAAGCTGAGTGTGGTGATGCATGTCTGTAATCCCCGTTACTCAGGAGGCTGAAGCAGGAGAATCGCTTGAACCCGGGAGGTGGAGGGTGCAGTGAGCCAAGATCGTGCCACTGCACTCCAGCCTATGAGATGGAGCAAGACTCCATCTCAAAAAAAAAAAGTAATTCAACAGGCCGAGAGCAGTGGCTCACACCTGCAATCCCAGCACTTTGGGAGGCCGAGGTAGGCAGATCACTTGAGGCTAGGAGCTCAAGACCAGCCTGGCCAACATGGCAAACCCCATCTCTACTAAAAATACACAAACTAGCCAGGAACGGTGGCGCGTGCTTGTAGGCCCAGCTACTTGGGAGGCTGAGGCACGAGAAGTGCATGAACCTGGGAGGCGAAGTTTGCAGTGAGCCGAGATCACGCCACTGCACTCCAGCCTGGGCGACAGAGACAGATTCCATCTCAGAAAGAAAAAAAAAGTAACTCAACAACCTCAAGAAGTATCAAACATTTTCATTAGTGTTTCATGGATTAAATGATCGAATTTACCATGAAGGAAAAACATAGATTTTTGTCATGTAAATTTTTGCTCTTTTGACCCAAATTTAACCAAGGTATTTGCTAAGCTTGAAAAATCCAAGGCATTACAGGGAAGACAATAATATTAAATATCTTTCACAGGCCGGGCGCGGTGGCTCAACCCTGTAATCCCAGCACTTTGGGAGGCCGAGACGGGCGGATCACGAGGTCAGGAGATCGAGACCATCCTGGCTAACACGGTGAAACCCCGTCTCTACTAAAAAATACAAAAAACTAGCCGGGCGAGGTGGTGGGCGCCTGTAGTCCCAGCTACTCGGGAGGTTGAGGCAGGAGAATGGCGTAAACCTGGAAGGCGGAGCTTGCAGTGAGCTGAGATCCGGCCACTGCACTCCAGCCTGGGCGACAGAGCAAGACTCCGTCTCAAAAAAAAAAAAATCTTTCACAAAAATAAACCCAGTTCATCCTAACTCCTTATGAGGAGGCACAACTATTCTTACAGACAATACTGAGGCAGAAAGGTTAAGTGACTCGCTCAAAGTCACAATCTGGTGGGACAGTGAGGATGCAAACCCAGGCAGTCCAGCTCTAGTGTTCTCTCATGGAAAGCAGCTCAAGGCTAAAAAAAATTCAGGCAAAGGTTTAAATTGCAAAAATTAATTAATACAGGAAAATGAAAACTTAAAGATGAGACAACAAATGTATCCTTAACATAAAAACGGTATCTTGAAAAACATGATTTCAAGGAAAGCTAGAGTAAAAATGAAAAAACTGAAGAAGGCAGGCAGATTATTTAAGGCTTCTTTTCATAATCTGTAATTGTTACAATTTGCTCAAAAGGAAGAAGAAAATACTAGGAAAGTGTGAAAGGCCTCACCACTTCAAAGGAGAGAGGTGGAGCCCACTGATAACAGGACGGCTGTCCAGCTTTTATTTTAATTAAGTGGGACAAATAGTGAAATAAACCTTGGATCTAAACAAATATAAAGTGTTTAAACTAAGTTTCTACATTCTTTAAGAACTAATGCTCCAAAGACCTTTACTTTCAACTTACTATACCAGCAGCAAAATGCCAACAAGTGTTCTCAGTTAAACGCCATGTGAGTCAAACTGTAAAGAAATATAAAGAGCCTTATTCCTCTTCTCAGGGAAATAACAGGGCATTCGTTCTTCTTCCCCAGTAACTGACTGAAGACTTTTTGGGGCCGGAGGGTCAGTAGGTTTGAAATAGCATACAGTCCTTTGCAGGTTCCTTCAACACTGCAGTGTATGGGAACTGTGTCCAGATACAGCACCTCTGCAAGAGAAGAAGCCCTGGTGTTTTCCTCCGATGGCCACATGGAGCCCGTGCAATCACAGCCCTTGGTGCTGAATATTATATGTATCTGGGCAATTCCTCCCTATTAAGGGACCCCGTGGGACTCGATGGGACCTCTGGGGAGGCAATACTGGCCAGGGAGAGAGGTGAAGAACGGCCGGGCGCAGTGGCTCACGCCTGTAATCCCAGCACTCTGGGAGGCCGAGGCAGGCGGATCATGAGGTCAGGAGATCGAGACCATTCTGGCTAACATGGTGAAACTCTGTCTGTACTGGAAAAAAAAAAAAAAAAAATTAGCCAGGCGTGGTGGCAGGCACCTGTGGTCCCAGCTACTCGGGAGGCTGAGGCAGGAGAATGGTGTGAACCCAGGAGGTGGAGCTTGCAGTGAGCCAGGATTGTGCCACTGCACTCTAGCCTGGGTGACAGAGTGAGATTCTGTCTCAAAAAAAAAAAAACAAAGGGAGGTGAAGAACTCAGTCAATTATGTCTTCAGAGGGAGGAATGTGTATCTTAGAATAGTTCTATTGTTAGATGGCACTCTGTTCACCCGCATGAATTTAATAGTGTCCAACTCCCTATTAATTTTCATCAATGACTGTATAAAATCAGAAGGAAAAAAAAAAAAGCCACCAGGCATGAAATTCAAAGCAAATGCAGCCACGCATCACTCAGCAGTGAAGTTCATTTGAGATGTAAAGGTGTAGGCCCGCCTACAACTGTCACATTAGTGACACTTCAGTGAGTGTGTTTGGAATGCCGTGGTGGACTTCACCAGACACCTTTCCCCAGCCCTCTCTGCCATATGGTTCTACTTGTTTCTCTCTTCATCTTTGAACCACTAAAAGAAAGTATTGCCCTTTAAAGCCTGTACCAGTGATGTGAACAATAGTTTCTTTTTAGAGAGAAAAGTCTTACACATTTATTTAAGTAACCCTGGGAAGCAGGGGGGCACGCTATTGACAAGCACTGCTCTAAGCCCTTTACAGGGGGGATTTATATTATTATCATCCCGTTTCACAGATGATTGACTAGGGCACAAAGTAGTTCCAGGATTTGCCCCAGACTGAGTTGGGATGTGAACCTCGGTGTGCACTCTGCCTTAAGTGATGTCATCTGCCCACCATTCACAGACCTCTATTTACCAAGAACTGACCTCCAACTATAATTAAAATGGATGGACACTTTTACCTAATGACAGACAATTCCCCAGCCAACAAACGGTTAAACTGGTATCAAGAGAGGTAAGAGGGTTATTACACAAATTCTAGAAGAATCTATTCATGCATCTGGCAGAATTTACATACAACATATTATTCTTCAGTTAAAATACTAATGATAAAAATTAGCACTGGAGAAAAAGGTGGGTTTACATAGAGCTAGGTAAGAGAGCAGTTACCAGAAACAGTGAAGTTGGCTGCTTACAAGAATTCTATGGTCATTCAATAAAGCAACATAAACCTTTAAGTTTGTTATTTAGAGGAACTACTTATAAATTCTTCTTGTCTTAAAGAAATAGATCATAATTTTAAATACACGAGCATTTATGACTTACATTTGTAACATTTTTAACTTTATTTTAAAATTCTTTTAGACTTCTAGAAAAGTTGTGCATAGCAAAGTTCCTTCCCTTATACCTGTCTCCCAGTTTCCCAGTTGTTAACATCTTACATGATTTTGTACATTTGTTATGATGAATGCATCAATACTGTTATGTTATTAACTAATGTCCATACTTTATTCAGATTTCCTCAGTTTTTAATGGAATGTGTTTTTTCTGTATAGGATTCCATCCAGGGTACCACATTCCATTTAGCTGTCTTGTCCCCTAAGGCTCTTATGGTCTTATGGTCTGTGATTTTTTTTTTTTTTTTCTCAGACTTTCCCTGCTTTTGACGACCTGGACAGTTTTGGGTACTGGTCAGGGATTTTGTAGAATATCCTTCATTTGGAATTTTTCTAATGTTTTCCCCTAATTGTACTGGGGTTATAGGTTTGGAGAGGAAGACTGCAGAAGAGTCATTCATACCTGGGGTACAAGCTATTCACAGGACTTGTCACTGCTGATGGCGACCTTGGTGACCTAGGGAGGTAGTATTTGCCAGGTTATTCCATTACAAAGTTATTTGTCCCTGTCTTTCCATACTATACCTTTTGGAAGTGAGTCACTAAATGCAGCCCACATCCAAGTGGGATGGTGGTGGGACACTGACTTAAACTCTTATAATGATAAATTACTTTTTCAAGTAAAGATTTCTTTACAAAAATGGACATTCACTAATGTCTTCGGTAAGTTTTTGTAGCATCTACAAGAGGGCAGGAAATAATGAATCTTCCCCTGTTACTGTGCTTCTATCAAGCTGATAAGTTTTTCTCTCAAGTAAAGTAAACACAGACATTAACTTATCTGCTCAGATCATGGCTGGCAAATACCTGGTGTCTCCTCATGCATTCAGTGCAGATAACAAGAATTGATAATGGCTCTTAAAATGCAGATGCAGTTCTATACATAATGACATGGAAGGATGATCATCAAAAGCAAGTTCCACAGTAATAGCAGGAGTAAGCTCCATTTACATAAATTTATTTGCATCAGAAAAGCCTTCAAGGATAATGATGAAATGTTAATGGTGACTATAGCTGATGAATTTGAGGAGACTTTATTTCTTGCTTCTCTACATTTTCTTATTTTCCTATCACCATCATATGACATTTATATACCATTTAAAAATTCTAAATGAAAACAAGATACAGATTTGTCAATCTTACTCCGCATTTTCCCCCACTACATTGAGAGGAACACATGCTCCTGTGCCAGCAGAATGCCTCTAGTAAAACAATGTTCCCAAAGGCTCAGATGATGACTTAACCACTTTTCACTTCACTCCTGAGTCACCATGGAGGCCCAGCTTCATCCTCCCATCTGGTTTTAACCTCTCTTTACCCAAATATTACTCACTTTGTCTCCCAGAACTATTCTGGTCTGTGTGGCATAAAGTAGGGCACAGAACAGTTTTAGAACTCCTGAGTAGCCCAGTAGGTGCACAACGTCTTAACAAGTTAAGGATTACAACACCAAGCAGGAACCCTTACGTGTCAACAGGCAGTGTCTGGGCTCCGCCACACAGTTCCAGCGCTAGCCCCACCGTTGGTGGCAGTGTGCAGTACCAAGCAGGTCCAGAAGGAGGCAAAGCCTGCTGCTCTGCTACAATGGAAACCAGACTCACTGATGCTCCTATGACTGACCGTGGTCAAGCACAACTAGAATCTCTATCTAAGAGGGGGCTTGGTCACGGCCTGTTTCACAAATGGAAAGCTCAAAGCAGCAGCAAATGGCACATTCACGATGAGTCCCATCAGAGAAACAGTAGTGTGACAAATGGCACCAATGTGTCTTCATGGTCATCGCCAGTGAAAGGAAGGGAATTACTGAGCATTCACTCTACTTGCTACTATCCTCACTGCTTTTAAAAAAGCTGTTTTGGCTGGGTGTGGTGGCTCACGCCTGTAATCTCAGCACTCTGGGAGGCTGAGGTGGGTGGATCACCTGAGGACAGGAGTTCAAGACCAGCCTGGCCAACATGGCGAAACCCTGTCTCTACTAAAAATACAAAAATTAGCAGGGTGTGGTGGTGCATGTCTGTAATCCCAGCTACTTGGGAGGCTGAGGCAGGAGAACTGCTTGCAACCAGGAGGCAGAGGTTGCAGTGAGCTGAGATGGTGCCACTGCACTCCAGCCTGGGCAACAGAACGAGACTCTGTCTTAAAAAAAAAAAAAAAAAAACACAGCTATTTCACTGAAAGCTACAGATGGATTTGCCTGGGCAAGCGATGTTGTCACACAGTTTCCTGTGTCCTGCCACTCCCCTGCAGAAATCCTTCAATAGCCTTTCAGTGATGACGTGTCATAGAAATACACCTCAGCATCAAGGGCAGACATTTCACATTAACTGCCCAATAAAGAAGAAATCACATCATCAAAGTTCTACACTTTAAACATTTGCCAGTGATCGGGAGCCAGTTAATTCTCTTGAAAATGAAGTTTTACACAGAACCCTGAAGCACAGAACAAAATAAAAGCACTCTGGAAAGTACCAAAAGACAGATCCCTGAAAGCCAGTTTCCAAAGAGAAAATTCTTGAGAGAAGGGAAAAGCAAAAAAGGAAAAGAAAAAAGCTATCTCAAAAACATCGTATCTCTGCCAGTATGTCCAGGCCCTCTGTTTTTAAATACAATGAAGCTCAAGCAACGTGCGATGTTTGCGGACAGAAGGGTCCCGCACAGCTGTGTCCAGTGGCTGAGGCGGGGGTGGGAATCTACTCCCACACCATAGGAGGCCTCCACCTCACCGTACTTTTCACTTAAGAATCTGGGCTGCTGCCTCTGCCTGGAGTCCTTAATGGCTCAACAAGAGACCAGCAAGAGGAGGAGCAGATGCCACTGTAGCCAATTTCACTTTGAAGTCACACTGGACCACAGGGGAAGAGCTAAATATAGCAGGAGGCAGGACACAGTTCACAGCTGCACTGGAGAGAGAACAGAGCAGCCGGGCTCGGCCTTCTCACTCCTGGTAACCACTCCCTCCCTAGCCCCTGAGCCCATCTGCTGGCACAACAGCACCTTCCACAGCACAGAATCACAGAACACCGAAGACAAAGCGACCTCAGGAATTGCCTCCCCACTCCCTCGTTTTATGGGCTTTGCAAAACACAGTGATGTACCACATAGGGACATTTCAGTCAACAATGGACCACATACATGATGGTGGTTCCACAAAATCACGATGGAGCAATAGAAATCTGATGCATGGCACTTGATACTGGCAGTGCAGGTGAATAAGGGGAAATGTCTGATATTCAGTAATGGTGATGGGACATTTGGTTTTCCATATGAAAATATATATATATAGGAATAAAAATATATATCATCTAGGTTTAACTACTCTCTATGATGTTCACGCAATGACGAAATTGCCTAATCACACATTTCTCAGACCATCTCCCCGTTGTTAACTGATGTGTGACTGTAGTCTAGAATTCCGCTTTCTGACTGGTTTATAAATCCACAGCAAAGCTGAGAACCAGAGAGTGTGCCCAACAGCACCAAAATGCCAAACGATAAGCGTACATCCACCCACAATTCACTGACAGGGTGTCTACACTTAGATTCTTTTGTGGAGCTTATCTATTTCACATTCAAACTTAAGGAGTTTGATGATGTCATCTGCGATGCTCTTGAAAACATTAAGTAGCTCATCAGAAAAGGTGGAGGAAATAAATCACTTGAAGAGGAGTCTTTAAAACTACCAAGAAGTGACAGTTGAGAATTCAAGAGAAAAACTACAAGTGGCAGTCGAGAAAAACTACAAGTGGCAGTCAAGGAAACTAACAGAATCTAGCAACCTGAAATCATCTCGGGGAACAGACCCTGGGGACATTAATGAATCAAATGGTGGTGACCCGGGTGCAGAAAACAACGGTTTTTCATTCCACTTACACTTAGGATGTGCAACAGCATATGAATGAGACGCTGGCACTAAGTCTTGGCATAAATATGAATATACATATAATTTTATATGCTAGTATTTCGAAGTCTGGATCACAAACTATTTACAAAACTCAGCTAGCCAGAATGACTAATTACCTGGGGATTTCAGGGCATAATAAATCTAACAGACTCTATTTTATGAAGAATTGGCAGCCATGACTTCATCAATAAAAATAACCTTCATTAGGAAGCTTATCTCTCCATCTCCCTTTCCGAAAATAACTTCCACCTAGAGAGCATCCTTGAGCCATGTGATATAATGTGATACCTCTGCGTGAACACAGGCATGAGGGCTATGAGTTATTTTCACAGCAGAGACAAAAAAAAAAGCAGATCCAAGATTCTTTGATTCCACTGGCTGGAAGGAAGTAACTCATGATGTTAACACAGAGGCACACCTGAAGCCAAGACCGAAATTCAGGGTGGAGGAGAGGAAAGGAGACATAGGGGACCAAGATCTGTTGACAAAATTATTTCAGTCCTATTATGTCAACAGTATGAGGACAGAGAGACAATTCACAGTAAGTGGCCAGATGCAGTGTAAGTATCTGTTTATTTAGCTTTATTGCATCAGATTGTTTCTCTGAGTTACATGTTGTCATAATGTGATTATGAAAGACATGCTAAGTCTGGATTGATGCAAAGTAAAAGAGTAAATAAATAAATAAAAGTACACTTAGCTCCCAGTTATCTGCACTAGAAGCAGAATAGTTTATGCACGAGAAACAGGAGGGGGAGAGCAGTGGGGCCCACCCTGTGCCTCCTCAGGTGCTCTGTGAGGTTATCCCTGGATCCCTGGGAGCAGGAAGAGGGCTGACAGGTGAAACTGAAGACAGAAAAATATAGGTCCAAAAAGTAAGCTGCACTGTAATGAAGGGGTGAAGGACACCAGCTGCACCCAATAAAAAGGTGGTGAGAGGTGCCGGAGTGTTTCCTCGGCATGTGTTACTGACACGTGTGGAACCTGTTTCTCTGTAGGTCTCTAAATCAGAGAAGATTCTCCTAGCCCTGGGATAATTAGGGACACTTATTTAAAGGTTAAGGATTCAACTACATGACCTCTGAAGAATGCATCCTTCAAGTCTGAAGATACACGTTAAGCAAAAACCATTTATTTGACATAGAATTAAATAATTTATCATTTGTGTCTTAACATTTAAGTACATCTACAGAACTACATGAAAACAAAATTTGTCTGTTGTGGTAACTCAGGCATTCTTTCAACAAAGATTTAACATGTCCCTGTAATCCCAGCACTTTGGGAGGCCGAGATGGGCGGATCACGAGGTCAGGAGATCGAGACCATCCTGGCTAACATGGTGAAACCCCGTCTCTACTAAAAAAATACAAAAAACTAGCCGGGCGAGGTGGTGGGCGCCTGTAGTCCCAGCTACTGGGGAGGCTGAGACAGGAGAATGGCATAAACCCAGGAGGTGGAGCTTGAAGTGAGCTGAGATCTGGCCACTGCACTCCAGCCCGGGCGACACAGCGAGACTCCGTCTCAAAACAAACAAACAAACAAACAAACAAAACACAAAGATTTAACATGTCCAACACATACAGCAATGCTGGAGGAGCAAAGTACAGAAAGGTCAGAGAGGTGAGGGAATGACAGAATTATCCACTGTATGCAGCATAAGAGATTATTCAGAGGAATAGGAGGAGGGCAGAATTAATCAGGGAAGACTTCTTACAAGGGGTGAAATCTAAATCAAGTGAAATCCAAATCAAAAATCAACCTGAATTAGTGATGCTCACAAACTGGCAGACAAAGAATTACAGAAAGAGAAACCAAACCAAAACGACATTTACACATGAAGGACTACCCATCAACAAAGGCATGGAATTGTAGTTTTCTAAAGAAAAAATTAGCCTGGAAGCTATGGAGGGATCATGGTGGAGAATAAGGTCAGGCCCAGTGGACTATGGCCTTGGACACTCTGCGGAAGGTGCTCCAACACAAAGCAAAACATGGTGACTGGTCCTAGAAAAATTACTCCCGAGACACACACAAACGCCCAGGGCTCTTTCTTACCTTTCCCGTAGAAGAATTTGCGGTAATAATAGGCCCCAAGGTCGATGTGTTCTATGATGTAGCGCTTCACTTTCTCCCTGTGAATGGGCTGGTTTTCTCTGGGCACTTCCAAGACCGAGACACCTGCATTTGTGCAGTGAGAGCTGAGAGACGATTCAAAAGAGCAGCTTTCCCCAGAACTGAAAGAGGACGAGTTGGCCCGAGAGAGCGCAATCCGCCTGTCGCCTTCCCCTCCAGTCTCATTTCTAAAGTAAGGACAACTAAGGACAAGGTCGTTACTTTTTCCGTCACCCTCATCGGCATCCAGGTTCTCTTTGGAGTTGAGGTCCTCCTTGCTCCCTAAAGGGGACTCACAGTTGCCTGTCTGGCCTGTGGGCATCTGAGTCTGAGATGCTGCAGAAGCCCCAGTGGTTATGTTTTTCCTTTTCCCCACATTAGCCCTCGTAGCCATGGCTTCATTGATATTAAACAAAATGCTCTGGACATCATAATGTGCAAAACATCGCTGACAATTCCAAGGGCGAATGCCCCTCTCCAGTCGGCTCTCCTCCAGCTCAGATGTGAACTTGAAAGTTTCGTGCTCACTTTTAACAGTTCGAAGCTTTCGGAAGAGGGATGTTTCCACCGACTCTGATTTCAACCTCCGTTTGAAAGGCTTGTCCCTGTCTCTCCCCATCAGGAGGGCACTGTCCATGTAGTCTAATCCTGAGATGCGGACAAATTCTCCCCTAGAAATTTGTGCTGCTGCATGAAGGCTTGGAGAGACTGCAGGGTCACAGCGGAAAAATTCAGGGAACCCAAAAGGGACCATCGCTTTGTGGTCATAATTTTCTACGCGGTACCCTCTGAGCATAGCAAAGAAGTTCTCACCAGATAAGCCTTGCCTGTCGATGGATGAAGTACTTCCATACTCTCTGTGCAGGGCAGCCCCCGTGTTGGGGTTGACTGCATTTTGGTCTAAGACATCTTCGGCATCGATGTCACTGATAGTGACATCACTATTGCTCCTCTGTCTTATGGGGTGAAGTCCTCTTTGGGGGGAATGGACAAAGATGTCCCCGATTGTGTACTTGGCCTCCACGAAGTCCAGATCGAGCTGCTCATCTTGCTGACCTTCGCTCTGGTCACTCTGCCCATTCTGTATGACGGAGGTGACACTTTCGTAACTGGTCTGAGACCGGCTTTCCCACAGTGCCTTGCAGGTTAGCTCCTTGGAACAGTCCTTTTTAGGAGGCCATTCAGACACCCTTGCTCTCACACCCATCTTGGGCACAGCTGGGGTACCATTAGCCGGACCACCACCGCCAGTCTCACTGGAATTCGAGGCATTTAAAGAAGTAGTGGGTCCCATGTTGCCATTAATGGCTTTAAATTTCCGAGCAAAATAATCATCTGACTGCATGATTCTAGGGGGATCCTTGAACTTTGAAGAGGCTCTGCCGAGCTTGTGCTTCTCTTCTTGTGACTGCCTTGGGTCACTCATGTCTACTGAGGAAGAGCCTCCAGGACTCACCAGGAAGACCGATGTAAATCTAATTACATTGCTACTGACCACGCCATGATACTTGCAGATATAAAGCCTTTGTCTGTAGTTGTATTTTTTCTTTTTTTAGCCCAAAGCAAACAACATCTTCAGAATACAGTTTCTCCAAAGCCAATTTGCTTCTCTGTTGTCGTAATAATGTTGTACACCTCTGTTCTTTTCAAAAGCATTCCTTAAGACATCTGGCTGGTCATGAGTATTTCCTTCACCTGAATTAAAAGATAGGAAGTAGCCATTAGCAATTAATATACTTCAAGTTGAACACATTCTACAATAGATTTCATATCTGTCTTTCTCCTCTGCTTCTGCCCATGAAGTTTCATGATCCACAGCACTGTTCGTAACACTCCTCCCTGGAACACCATCTTCCTTCTCTACATAGCTAGATAAAATTCACATCATACAATCAGGTATTAACTTATCTGAGAAACTTTCCTAGGATGTCTCCCACCCTAATTGCATCTCAGCAAAGAATGTTGTGATACCACAGCATTCCACCTATATCCAACAGAGTAATTTTCCTTATCTCTAATTGCTGTTTACCAACTTACTGACTTCAAGTTCCTCTAAGCCAAGAACCATGCCTTTCAGTTGTGTACCAGCATTAACTATTAAGGTAGCCTGGCTTAAACTAGGGATTCATGAAGTATTTCAAAGAACGAATTGGCTATAAGAGTAGCACAAGTCATGTATATAACAGGTTTCAGTATTATTAGTTTACTTTCCTTCAAAACAGTTAAACTCAAAATGGCCCACAGCAAAAGGGTCAATATAAGACATTAACAAGAGAGTTTTCACAATGATCACTTGTAGTCAAATTAGAACTCACACAGATCCTCCTTTAAGTGGGAAGAGGTCTTCAAGGATCTGGTATCTGACACATCAAATACATTGGAGTAGAGAGATACTGGGTAAGAAGTTGTTTTCTTGTACCTAAGTTGTCAGTTTTTCAGTTTCCAGGAATGGATTTGATAATAGCCTAGATTGTATAGGAAAAAACTATAATTCAGTCATCCTTGATCCTTTTAAACATAATAATTCTAAGAGAATTAGGTAAGATGCAGTCATTTATCTTATCTTTCTGAAAACCATGGGATAGTGTGTCTGTTCTGTTCTGTGCATGTCAGTACCTGGCTACTCATTTTCCCTTTGTTTGCCATATCCTAAAATATCATTTTATTTCCTCCATTATGGAACAGCTCTGAGAATAGATGACACGTTGTCATCCCTGGACTAATTTTTTTTTTTTTTTTATGGTAGGGGGAAAGCAACTGCCACCGTAAGAAAAATATCTGCTATTCCAAGACATCCCCATGTGCTCATCTCAAAGCCATTAAGAGTCCACTGGAAAGAGTTTTTATGCTGTTTACGTAGTCGGGATTTTAACATTTTCAAACCGAATTACAGTTATTAATATTTCTTATGCTTTGGTGAAGGGTGAAGAAAACTGGCTATAGCTTTATTATCATCATTATGTTCAGAAGAGGTAAAGTGGTTCTTTCTTTCTTCTGCCACTGAGTAAGATAGGCTGTCATGAGTTTGGAAAATATACAACACCTGAAAATGTTTGTGTCTAAATAAAGAAAGAATAAATTCAAAGAAAAATATTTGTAATTAAAGAGAAGAGTTATTAGATCAAGTGTCTACAAACATATGGGTACATTGCAGTGTCTTCTATTTCCGGGGGCCTTTATTTTACAGGTCACTTGTGCATAATGCACTAGAAAGTTGTACTCTTGTACATAACCAGTCCCCAACTAGAAATGACATTAACAAACACATCCACGAAATGCAAAGAATCACTTCAATCGTTGCTTTGAAACTCCTTTAGTCTCTTATTTGTAAAATAAATGCCATCCAAATAATGAGGACAAACCCTACCTTCCTTTCTTTTCCATGTCATGTCATCTATTGAAACACCAGTATCTGTACAGCACAAGGGAGTCAAGAAGGAACATGCTCAAACTAGAGGCACAGTTAATAGACTGACCACCTTGGGCTCAACCCACCACCCAGAGAGAAGAGCATCTCCTCACACTTGTAACCTATTCACCACGCTCCACAGGGAAGCTCTGAGGTTAGACCACCAACTAATAGATGTGCAAAATAAACCAGAGAAACACTAAATATTAAAACTAGGATTAGCAAGAATAAGATGATAATTAGTCCTGGAAAACCTAACCAGCGATTATAATTTACTGGGCTCAGATTCTTACTTGAAAATCTATCTTCTGAGCTTTCACATTCCTCTAACATTTATAACTTTCTCAATGTTTAACACATGAAATTAAAGTTACAAAATATTTATTACATATATCTTGTGAAAAAATGGAATACACCAATATATAGTCAAAAAGTAAAGATTAGCTGGGTGTGATGGCTCACACCTATAACGCCAGCACTTTGAGGAGCTGAGGCAGGAGGATCGCTTGAGCCCAGGAATTTGAGATGAGCACAGGCAACACAGCAAGAGCACGTCTCTACAAAAACTTATTTTTTTTTTAATTAGCCAGGCATGGCGGTACACACCTGTAGTCTCTGCTACTTGGGAGGCTGAAGCAGGAGGATCCCTTGAGACCAGGAATTAGAGGTGGCAGTGAGCTATGATCGCACCACTGCACCCCACTGTGGGCAACAAAGTGAGATCCGGTCTCAAATAAATTAAGATTTTAAAATATAAATAATATATGAAATTAAAAATAGATGAATTTATGCTGAATCTTATCACTAGGTTCACTACAAAGGACAAAAACTATAGCAAACTCAGAGCACGTGAAATTCTTTCCTAAAGGTATCTCAGAATATTCCTTCTGTTGTGAATTTTGAAAATTTGTTTGTGCTAAGAACATTAGCTTTAGGGGACAGCTACCAATTTTTTCCTATCTAGAATCCATTCCCCTTTCTTCTGGAAATGGTGGCTTGAATTGCTTTGGAGAATCATTTAATTTGTGTGAGGCTAACTTCACACCTAACATGTGGTCAGTTAAGAATACCTCATCCCCTGGCCACAATTATTGCTCCTGGGATGCAGCCTCGATCCCATCTCCTTGCAACTCCTCCCCTGAGATTTTGCTCTACTGTAGCTTGTGGAAACTCTGTGTTGTTTAATCTCTCTCCCTCCTCCCTTGTTTTCTATGCCCTGCCCCAGACATACCAAGCGTCTTTCAAGTCTTCAAACAGCCCACTCTCCAGGCTTGTGTCCCAGCTGCTCCCTCTAAATGGATCATTCACTGCCTGAGCTGAACTGACAACCATTCGTGATCATCTCTCTCCCTGCAACGGGGTGACCCTACAACATATTCCCATAGTGTCCTCTACTTCCCCAACACCCATTTCCACGCCTCTAAGGACTTCCTGCTTCTGTGCGTCTCTCCCCAGGAGAAAGCTCTGTGAATCCAGACTATGTTTGTTTTCTTCCCCATTTTATCTATGGTGCCTGGAGCTGTTTCTAGTATGTGGTAGATGTTTGGTAAATATTATTAAATTAACAAATCACTACACAAATATATTAGGCAGTAAGCCCTTATATTAGAAAATATTTAAATGAAAAATTCTGGTGGTTATAGGAATATATTATACAATATATTGTAATCACAAATGTTTCATTTGATATAACTTTGTAGAAAACCACTCATTGTAAAGTCAGATACCTATAAATGGATGTTAACACTTTGCAGGACACTATGTGCTCCACGGCATTTTCCCAAATCCTTACAACAGGTAAACACAAAATTCAGCAACTATTCCACTCTGAAAAGAGAGCTTCCCACCCCCACTTCCGTACCAGCCAAATGAGGTGATTACAGAATGTCTTCTAACTGTATAGAAAGAAAAGAATGCCATACTTCATCTTCTAAGCATCTCAGCAGCTTCCTCTAGTAGACCCAAGGCCCATTCCCAAACATGGTAGGTAATAAGGAGGCCTAAACGGCCAATCCTGCCACCAGTCTCTGTCCTCTTGTGAGCGTGGCTAAGCGGCTGTTTGCAGAGCTCCGTTTTCTGTAGGTGGCATGTCGCCAGCTTCCTGGGGCTCTGGATACATGCCTGTGAATGGTATCACTCCAAAACTGGATGGCACATGGAAACCATGCAATCGAAAGACCTGGTCAAAAGGCCACATCAGCTTCATGTCCGAGTTAGAGAAGAAGCCATATGAAGCGAGGGCCCACACATGCCTTCTTCGTGAGCAGCTGTGAGTCGCGCCTGTCCTTCCCCTCTCTGTGATTTTACATCATCTTGTCATTCTAACAGATTGTAAAAAACCAGTTATGAGAGTTTCAGACTGGCAAATGCGGAGTCCTCAAACAAAAAGGCCATGGTATTTCTCCTTAGAAAGCAAACATGCTATGAAATGAAATATTAGAAAGATGTAGCATAAACTGGATCCTCATTGTACATGTACATGGTGAGTGTCACTGCTACCACTTGCTCCCTCCTGCCTTATTCTAATTAAGAGCACAAGGATACTAACTGCTTTCCTAAGTGAATAGTTAAATGGACTCATACTACTAAGCTGGAATAGCTTAAGAAAAAACAAACATCAAGGAAAATCTGAGACTCATTTAATTCCTTCCCTAGAACTTTATAAAGATGACAGACTAATCTATACGAGGCCTGTGACCTTGCCAGCAACATGAATATTCTCTCTTCCAGGTAATTTCCTAAACCTAGATTCTGACCATCTGGAAGGTGGTGAGAAGAAAGAGTTTGCCTTTGAATGATCTAATAAAAATGGATCTCTGGATTGTGTCTACATACAGTTTTCTTTCTGTTCTTTAAGCTAATTTTTACTGTGAGGGGCACTGGCCCTCTCCCCATAGTTTCCAATTATTCTTGCATTTCATGAATTCTATGGCTTTTGCTCCCCAGTAAAAATAGAAAATAGTCACCAACACTCTGCAAGCACTTAAAAAACCCAGATGGAAACCCCACAGGTAGTGGGGGTGCCCTCAAGTGAGGAAGGGCTAGGGAAGGCCACCGACCAAAACTGAAGAATTTTAGAGCTTGAAGGAGCTGTTCTCATGCTGTCTTGGTAATAATTTTTAAAGGATAGAAAAGAAATGGAGAACATTTGATATTTAAGCATAATTGTCTTTAAATAGGATGTTTTTCGAAGTTTTCCATGAGACATCAATGAGTCTTTAAGACCAATATTATAGTTATAATTGAGCCACTTATCAGGACTGCAGCTGTAGCAAATGGATTGAAAACCACAAAACGCACAAATTACGAGCCCCATTCAAGGGAAAAAGTGGTTAAAATTATATAGCAGATTTATAATACAAGTATAACTACAGTAAAAAAAAAAAAAAAAATGCTTATTTTTCATGCCAGTATCCCAACAGCTCTAATACTAATATGGATAATAGGACAGGGAATAAAAGGAAGAACAAACTGATCCCACTTTTACCCTCTCTCTGTGGTCAAGAAGACAATCAATGAGCTGAGGTGCTGCTCGCACTTGAGGTCTGATCACCTGAAATGCATTTACCAAAAACTAAGCCTGGTATTAAGTGAAATGATAAAAAAAAAAAAAAAAAGCTATAAAAAAACCCATTAACTCACATTCCTATTACCAGTAGAATATGAAAATCAAAGCTATAAGACAACTTGATAAATAGCTACTATTAAATAATAATGGTAATAAATTGATATACAAGTTCAGTAATATTTTTGCCTGGTAAGTTTTTGATAGATCTGAACATGAAAATAAGTTCTTAAACATCTATCTTGAATTAAACACTGCAGTGGTACCAAAGATAAATATTTTTGAACATGAGAACATAAAAACCAGCAGAATTCTCCTCTTTGGGGTTTTATAACATATGGGTAACTTATGATCTGCGAAGGGGAATAGAATCTTTCCTTGCTGGAAAGTTCACATTGGTGTTAGGGCAACAAATTTTTAAAGTACTCCACGTGCTATTTGGAGGAATTTCTCAAGTGATGTCCCAGAAAAGCTGATCTCCTTGATGTAGTTAGGAATTTTTTCATTGGAGTAAAGCAAGACCTCAGTAAAAAGACCCTGAAGGATTCAGTCTCCACAAGTAACCCATATTATGAGTTTCATTTATATTGATTTGTACTTCATAGTGAAGAAAAGGACCCAGTCAAAGGTTTCTTAAATGGGGCTCTTGGGTGACTCTGTAAGGAAAGCAGCTTGGTAAACTCCATCCGAGTGGGGTCCTGGTCTGTCATACTCACTGCTTCTACTCCCAGTCATGCCCAACACTCGGTTGACAATCATCATTAACCTCTATCTATCCATTTAAATTGAAATGATCGCAGACCAAAGTATCCCAAAGTCCTGAGTCGACACATTATCATAACGCATGGAGCACACTGATTCTCATTTGTCTCTTTTGGTCTCCTGGCTGGCCCCTTCCCCTCCTCAGGTCATCTTTAAATGCTGAGGTTTTTCAGGTTTACCCTAGTCTGCCTTCTCTTTTAATTTTACACATTCCCTTGTGCCATCCTTGTAGTCTCATATGCCATCTCTATGCTGATGACTCATAAATACTTATCCGCAAGCCCAAAGACATCTCACAGTCGACATTTCCAAGTTGCACTAAGATAGTCCAGGTTCTCCTGCCTACCCCTCCCTGTACCCAAATCTGCTCCTCCTCTGCCCGGCTTAGGGAAAGGCATCACCAACCACTCAGGTGCCCAAGCCAAACACCCAGTGTTCATCCTGCCTTCCCTTCACAGCCCACATTCAATCCTGCCCATTTTATCTTCCAAATACTCCTCAAATTCATGTCAATCTCTCCATCTCGACTGCTACAACCAGAGTTAGAACCACTATCATATTTCTCCTAGATTATAATGAAACCCTTCAACAGTTCCTTATTTCCCTCTGAATAAAGCTGCTTGCTTTAAGACAGCACACGCCACTCATGATTTGATCCATGAGTTACAGCCCCTTGTGCAGTTGCTGGATTTCCACCCTCTATGCTCCCATGTGTTGACCTTCATGTTCTTATCCTCTGTACATGCCACTACCTCTGCCAACATCTCTTCAAGATGTGTTTATTTCCTGCCTTGCTAAGAGGCGTTATCCATCACACCTCAGTTCACATACCATGTTTTTAAAATGCCTTCTCAAACCTTAAGGTTGGGTGTAAGTGATCTTACTTTTGGCCGCCATACCACTGTACCTTTTTTTTTCTTTCTTACTCTAAGTTACACTAGACTATACCAGTTTATTACTTGCTGCTATCCTCCTGCAAACTCTAAGCATGGTGAAGGCACAGACATGTCCTGGCATATGGACACTTGGCAAATATCCAGTTCTACCACATGCTGCTGAGATGGTGATAAAGCCGCCTGTAAACGCTGAGCCTCAGTTTCCTATCTGTAAAGTGGGAATAACTGTATCTATTTCAAAGGATTATTCTAAAAGTTCAATGGGACCAAAAGCTCTAAAAATAATAGCTGAAAATGTAATATATGAGTGTACATTTATTGATAAACATACTGATTTGAAATTGAGCAAATGAATGAGGCCCATAACTATTCCAAGGGAACACAGTGAAGGAAACAGTCAGGTTTACAAAATATGGGATGACTCAATGATTTACACACAAAGAATAAGAGAACACAAAGCAGTAACTGACTGCAGTGTTTAAGCTGATTCTCCAAGAGGCAAAGAAAAGCTTTCAGAAGCTGAGTGAGTTGCCCAAAACAATCTCCAGGGAGGCACTATTCTCTTCCCAATTACAATTTATTTTCTAAATTATCTTAGAGACTTTATACTGTATTACAATATAGCTTTTCTGAAGTTTTAAACTTCCTGTATCTCAATAAAGAACAGGAACCAATTTCTGGTAATAAACTGCTACCCTGCCCATCATTCTGTAAGTCAAAAATAGAATAAACAAGGGCTGTTTTGTTAAATAGACAATTTTGATCACGGAGTTTTTTGAAGGAGACAGAAGAACAGCTGTGAGTATTGACTGCTTCCCATTAAATCTTTTAAATCAGAAAGAGATAAAAAGAGATAGCCCTCACCTCCTTCTCTCAGGAGGTTATTAGTTAATACATCTTTTCAGCAATGTGACCCCTGAATTACAGATGGCACGGTAGGAAATCAGTCATCCCAATTAATAATTTAAGCGGAGGCATTTGTGTCTGAGGAAAACACAGCAAAAGAAGAAAAGAATTTCTACTTAATGTCAGCCAATATAGACTGCAGTTATTAATTTCATTTAGAAATCATTAAAAAAAATCTGTCCTAATCTTTAAATGAATGTTTAGTGACAATGGGTAGCAAAGAAGAGAACATGAGCATTTTATAATGAAAACTGGCAGGCTGGAGCCTTAAAAAAATACAATCCTTCCTGGAAACACTCTGTTCTCACTAATATTATTTTCCATTGAATCCACAGTGAAAACTCTTGCAAAATATCTGTATTATGGTATTCAACAAAACTAACATCAATCAATGTTGTTAAAAACTCAACTAAACTGTACAAAGCATGTACCATCACTGTATTCTTTATTAAAATGCAACAAGTAAACACGAAGCCTTCAAATGTGAAGATGCTTCCTTTCAACTTAGTATAAAGGACATGAAAGGAAACTCCTGCCAATCCATACAACAGTCTAGTATTTGATTTTTTAAAAACAGTCATTTTAGCGGCAAATACACAACAAACTCCATTCACTACTCACACACACTGAAAGCCATCTTTGCACTGTTCCCATGTTTATTTGAATTATAAGATACTGAGTATTGTTGAACAGTTTTATGTGGTTTATTGTCTGATATAAAAAACCCTCTTGTTACTTCAGTAAATCAACGTATTCAGTTCTACTAGGCACTGTACTGGATGCTGTGGGGGGGGGGTGGAGCATGAAAGATGAATGAAAGAGCTTCCTAATCCTCAGGAAGCTTAGCTGGGTAAGACATGCGCATGAATAATGAGTCATAAAAGAGATGGTATACCACTTCTGACCAAGCAAGTTACAAAAGCTGTCCATGAGTGTGTCACACATGCAAGTCTCTCTCTCACACACACACACAACACACTCACTACCCATGCTGGTGAGGGTCTGGGGGATGCATACCCCACATGCTACAGACAGACGCAAACTGGCAGCATTCTCTGAACACCAATAAGATAATATATATTAAATCCTAAAAAACTGTTCAAATCATTTGGCTCAATACTCTACATCTGAAAAATCTACCCAAGAAAATAAGAGACATAATAAGAAAATAAAAAACTTAATGTAGAAAAATATTCATCCAAAACTACAAGAATGAAAAATTGGAAACAGTCTTAACAGTCAGTGGTCAGGGATAAACATGGTACATATATAAAATAAAATACGACACAATCCCAGTGTTTTAAGAATATGCATGAACTTGAGGATTTATAATATTATGTGTAAACAGCCATATACAAAAAACTTTATATAAAGCATGAAACAAAGTATGTTAAAAATCTATATACGTAAAAATACAGGAAAGAAACACCCTCATATTATGATAGTGGTTAGCTCTGGTAAGTAGCCTTAGGAATGCTTTCTGCTTTCTTCCTTGTATTTTTCTAATGTGTCCAAATTACGTAACTGTATATGTATGCTAACTTACATATATACAAATAAACTTTAAATTCAATAAATAACGAAGTTTTAAAAAATCCTTCATAAAGGCCGGGCGCGGTGGCTCAAGCCTGTAATCCCAGCACTTTGGGAGGCCGAGACGGGCGGATCACGAGGTCAGGAGATCGAGACCATCCT
>NW_012114577.1:537713-604710 GCF_000951035.1 Colobus angolensis palliatus
CTAATTTTTTTTTTTTTTTTGTATTTCTAGTAGAGACGGGGTTTAACCACGTTGGCCAGATTGGTCTTTAACTCCTGACCTCAGGCAATCCGCCCTCCTTGGCCTCCCATAGTGCTGAGATTATAGGCATGAATCACCACACCTGGCCAATAATATTTTATACTCAAATATATTCTCACCGGCCTTACACCTCACGAGACGCTTGGTGCACTGCAAGGCTGCTCATGTGGTGGACGGCACAAAAGATTAAGAATTAAGAGCTTTGCATCACACCTCTGGGGACACGACTGACGCTGGGACCCTCAGCAGGCCACTTACTTCAGTTTCATCTGTACAATGGGGAGAACGTCTGCTTAGTACATTTGATAAATGTTGTGGGACCAAGTGAGGAAGCACACATAAGCACTCCAGAAAATTTAACACCACAGATGCAAACTATAAGTCTAATCACTACCTGACGCCTGAGCTAGCAGACGCCCGGAGAGGCAGGGTGGAGCCATTTACTCCCGTGGTATGTCCAGTCCTTAGCCAGTGTTCTTTCCATCTCACTGAGGAATAACTTGTGCCCAATTAAAAACAGCTTTGAGGAGCCGAGAGAGGAAGGCAAATCAGGAAGTGGGACAGACCAAGCTGCTGGCGAAACTGCAACTGAGGAAATCCATATTATCTATGTAAAAGGTTGCCATTAGGTTCTAGACCGATATTCCCCCTCCTAACCTCTCTGAGAAGTGCCTAAGACTCTCCTAGTCCCTGTAGTGCCAAGACTGAATGCCAGTTAAAGTGGACTGTGCTGCAGGAAAACACAAACCCGGCCTCCCCAGGCCTGCACCTGTCATCCTACCTGGGACCCTGGTGCCTGGCAGCGCCTGAGTCTAGCTCCTCAAAAAGCATGCCGGACGGTGTGCTCACCTCTCACGGGATCCCCTAATCCAGCGGTCCCCAACATTTTTGGCACCAGGAACCATTTTCGTGGAAGACAATTTTTTCAGACTGGAGTAGGGTGAGTAGGGTGGGTGGGCTGGGATGAAACTGTTCCACTTCAGATCATCAGACCTTAGAGTGCTCAACCTAAATGTATGCGCAGTTCACAGCAGGGTTTGCACTCCTAAGGGAATCTAATGCTACAGCTGATCTGGCAGAAGGCGGAGCTCAGGCGGTAATGCTAGCCCGCTGCTCACCTCCTGCTGTGCAGCCCGGTTCCTAGGTTCCTAACAGGCCATGGGCCCCTGCTGTAACCCACTGCTTGAGAGTTCTCCCAACTCCAGAATCTACATACCATAGGCCTGTGACACATGTCCTGCCCTGAGCTGACAACCCTAAAATTGGACTGATTCTCCAAGGTGGGCCTGGGCAGCAAGTCACTCATTTGACACTGTGTCCCCCTGACCGGTATGCGAGACTGGGAGGCCAGGGCTGTGGATTTCGACATCCTCTCGCTGCAGATGTCCCTGCCCACATCAAGACTGTAACCAAGGACTCTTCCCTCCCAGACTGAAGTCTCCTGCTGAGGGGTCAGTACAGTCCTCTTCCGAGGAGGCCTCCCCAAAGCTTCCCATACCACTGTCTTCTTGGGGGCCTGAGAGAATAAAGACAAAGTACGAAGGGGTCAGTCCAACTACTCAGGAACTGTCGTCGAAATAAAGCAGTCCCACAAGGACAGGCCAGCACAATGACCTGGTGGGTGAAGAAAAATGTTAAACATACTGGCTCCACTGTGTCAAGTCCAAATTCTATGTCCCTCTTCAGCAATAAACTTGTCCTAAAATAAAACAAGAAACTTTGCAGTAAAACTTCCAAGGTCACTAAACTAAAAAGCAGAAAAGAGGACAGGAGCAGAAGGGGCTCCATACTTTTTAATTGTCTGGTTTGACTCATAATTGTCCCAGCTTTGTCGGCTAGCTCATTCAATTCTTCAGAAAACAAAGTTTCCTGGAAACTCAAATCCAGGAGTAATGTAGGATACATCCTCAAGAAACGTTTTCCCATAATGTACTTCCTTAGAAGGTTTTGCTTCCAGAGGGATACCATTCCAATTCACTAGGCACAGGGAACAAATTCAAGGGCACTGAGGGGAAGACTCTTCCCTAAACATACTAGATTTGGAATGTTTCAAGTATGAACTGAGTGCTAAATATGAAAAGGAAACTTAAACCACTTTTAATTACAGATGACCACTAATTAATTTGGCTTATTTTTAAGAAGTTCATAACACTACAGATCTTTACGTGAAGAAAAAAAGGAAAAAAGAATCATCACTTAATATGATATAGAGCATTTTCTAAAATAACAAGAACACCAAAATCCCCATTTTCTTCTTCTTCTGTTTTTTTTTTTTTTTTTGAGACAGGGTCTCACTCTGTTGCCCAGGCTGGGGTGCAGAGATGCAATCATAGCTTACTGCAGCTGAAACTCCTGGGCTCAAGCAATCCTCCCACTTCAGCCTCCCAAGTAGCTGGTATTACAAGTATATACCACCATGTCCAGGTAATTTTTTAATTAAAAATCCCATTTTCTTATAAAAAATATGATCACGGGAAATTGCTGCTTTCTTTGCATTTCCAAGTTAATGAATAAGAGTGGGATGCCGAAACTGTAGTTATGATGACTCTGAGTCAAACAGAACATCCAACAGTGAAAACTGATCTCTTGTTAGCAGGTTTCTTATATATATACACATCACCATTAACTTTCTAAAAACCACAGGTATACCCAAAGAACTTGTCTGAATATTTTCTTATAAAATGTTAGTATTAACATAATTACATTTATTGAAGGATTGACTATTCCCCAAACCCCTGTAGGTTAATTTGATCCATAAAAAATCTCCGCAAAGACAAGAAAGAGACACCTCTCTCGATTAAACAGACAAGGAAAAAGTCTTAGGGCAGGAAAGTAAGCATTTGCCTGCAGTCAAATGACTGTGTTTCGAGAGAATCAGAACTAAAATCTAAGTTGCTTCATTTTTTCTACTGTCACAGGTTCTCAAATTTACATATAGCTTTTTAAAAATGAGAAATAAAAACAGAACACAAACATTACTGGCTTCATCTGTTCAAAAGAACCCAACCTAACCCAAATTTGTTAACTTCAGACAAATTCATTAACTTCAAGCAACTCTCCTGCTCCTTCCTGCAACAGGCAACTCTCCTCTTCATCCTTCTTAGAGCCAGACTAAGGGCAGATTTAGACAGGCCCAGGAAAAGGTGGCAGCTGCTCCAGCCTCACATCGCTGGTGAGACCACGCACAGACCCGGCTTACAATCAAGTGTGGCACTTTTTTCCAGTTGGCTCCTGCTAGTTACCCATATAACCCAAGGAAACCTCAAGTGTTTGACTGGCAGAGCAGACTGGACATGATCCCAGGCACACCACCCCCAAATAACATCAAAACTTCACAATACCACTCCCAAACGCATTTTACTGATACTTTCGGGTTTTGCCTCAAAGAAACATTTTTTCTTCCCTTGTACAGAGAGCACTGTGCGGTGTTCTGGGTGTTAACCACCCCCTTAGACTCACAATCATAACATGAGATCTTAAGAGAGATAATCCATTCTCACCCCCCACTTTATAAAGCCAGAAATTAAGTGATTTGCCTAAGGTTACAACACTAGTTAAGAGCAAAATGGATGTCCCACTGGAGTCCCAAAATGCTAATAGTTAGGTCATTGTCCTTTATACTTTTTTATTTGAATGTTGTATTACTGATAACGATCAGTTATGATACATAGGTATCTCAGTTGGGCTGAAAATATCTACATGACCACCCTGTATGCCCCCCATCTCTTTGTTTTTGCTTATTCAGTTCCTTTGCTTGGAATGTTTTTCTTCTTCCATTGCAAACGGCAAATCTAACACACTCAAAGCCATAATCTATGACTCTTTTCTCCTCTAACTTTACTCTAAAACTTAACCTTCAAAGTACTTCGTGTTCCTTTATTATATAACGGCATACATTATATTCATCCATTGACATTGACATACCACTTAGTATCTATCGACCTACTAAGTATGAAGCTGGGCACAGAAGAATGGGTGACATGGCTCTTGGCTTGGGGGAGGCCAGTAGGGCTCAAGGGTGCCAGAATACAGTTCGGCTAAAAGAATGCCCTGCTAAGATTTCCTGCTGTTGCTCTTGGCTCATGCTAGCTTCTCATCCATATTCTAGCTGCTAAGATTAAAAGCCCATACATTTGCAAAACTGGAAAGCAGCAAGGGATATCACTATAGGATGGCAAATTGGACATCATAATTTCTTTCTCTCTTTCCTCAGCTAGGAGTAAACAGTTTTAAGTTTTGCTTTTATTCTTATGGAGGAAAAAAAGGTATTGCCAACTTTGGCCAACAGAAGGCAAGAGAAAGCCGTTAAGAGATCAGTATTATGCTCTTGAGCACGGTCCCACCTATTGCAGAATGATGTGTCATCGGCAACCTGAAGCCTCATTTCACCATCAACCCCACAGTTTGGGAGAGAAGTGCTGCTTCCCAGACTTCAGTATGAGCAGTCACTGGTGATTAAAGCGTAACTTCTCTGACCCTAGTCATTGAAGGTGAACCAACCTGTTTCTCCCGCAGTCTTTCCTGTATAACCAGAATCCTCATCATCTCTAGGGGCAGGAAGCTTCACCATTCATTCTTATTTTTTTTTTTTTTTTTGAGATGGAGTCTTGCTCTGTCGCCAGGCTGGAATGCAGTGGCATGGTCTCGGCTCACTGCAACCTCCACCTCCCAGGTTCAAGCGATTCTCCCACCCCAGCCTCCTGAGCAGCTGGGACCACAGGCACACACCACCACATCTGGCTAATTTTTTGCATTTTTAGTAGAGACAGGGTTTCACCAAGTTGGCCAGGATGGTCTCAATCTCCTGACCTCGTGATCCACCTGCCTCAGCCTCCCAAAGTGCTGGGATTACAGGCGTGAGCCACCGTGCCTGGCCACCATTTATTCTATTTGCATTTGCAACCTCTGTCACATTTTGCCACGGAGTTTCTCCTTTAAGCACAGGCCTGAGACCCTCCCTGAAAGTGCAGTACAACTAGAAAGGGTTCTTAAGTCTTCAGAACAGATTTCTGAGCAAAAAGGTAAATACTCCTTTTCGCTAAAAAAGTTAACAAGTTTGGGGTTGTTTTGACCAGCAGTTCCCAAATCTGACTACACTTTTTCAGAATTACCTAACAAATGTTTATACCTTGCTTCCTGGACTCTGGCCCCAGAGATTCTGGTTCAGAGAGTCTGAAGTAGCCCTGCAACCTAGAGTTTTAGAAGGAAGTTGCCACGCACAAATAGGATTGGAAGCTGCTGGCTTCAACGGAATTCTAATAGAGGAAAACTAAAGGTAAATACACCACTCTAAAATCTCCCTGTTTTCCCCTTTCACGAGTACTGAACCATCTTCCACTTAAACAGGTAAATGTAGTACAATTTATTTACTCACAAGGTTCTTGAGTGTGGAAGAAATGAAAATCTGAAATTGGGAACTCTCTAGAAATCACTTATGAGTCCAAAACACCAGAAATTTCTACTCTGGTAACAGTAGCCTGGATTTGCTCTGCTGTCAAAATATACTCTAAATTGCAACATTTACTGAGCATTCTGTAGGTGTCAAGCATTTTCTAAATGCCTTTTAAGTATTTGAATTTTGATAACCTTATATAATAAGAATTATTATTATCCCCAATTTAGAGTAAAACTTCTCAGTCCTCTTAGTGCAACATTTAAGGCCCTACCCAAATTTAGCTGCATTCTACCTATCCATCTTACTAACCAAAACCACTAAGACCACCTTAAAATCTTCTCAATACATACGAACCACTCCAACCTCCCTAGCTTCCTTCTTGGAGTTCCCTTCCTGCAATGTCTTTTCCATCCCATTTCTTGTGATATTAAATATGCAGACATTGACATAAGACCTAAGCTCAAATCCTGACTTAGCCATGTACTCACTCTGCTCCTCTAGGCACATTTCTTAAACCCTCAGAATCTGTTTCATTGTATGTAAGAGAGGTTTTATTTTTTCAACAAATACTTATGCGTGACTACTACCTTCCAGGTACTAGTCTAGGATCAAAGATGCAGTAATGAAAGAACCTGGAAAAGGTCCTGCTCTCACAGGACACATATTCTGGCATAAGAAGTCATGTAACAGAGGAACATCTTTTGGTTCTTCTTAGTAGCTGTAGTTGGTAAGGTGGACAAGTAGAATGCAACTGAATGTGGGTAGGGTCTACATAACTTGTTCAAAGCGACTGCTATCATGGGACAGGATCAGAAAGGCTGGGGACATGTAGATGCCGGTATGGGTGTTAATGGAAGGGTAGGTGGCTAAAGAAATACCTGAAGAAAAGGATGAGGACATGAGCCACACAGATAAACAGGAAGAGAAAGGGAGGAGGGGAAGGAGCTCCAATCAAGGACTGGAATTGGGAGCAAGCCTGGTACATACAAAGACAGTAAGGACACAAGTTAGAAACGTAGTGGGTTCAGATCCGGGAGGGACTGATGGGCCACAGGAAGGATCTGACTTTCATTCTGGACAGTTCTAAGCAGAGGAGTGAGATCTGACTTAGCCATTCTGTCTGCGGTGATGAGGAAAGGCTCCAGGGAACTAAGATGGGAAGAGGGATGTAAGTCCACTGCAATAATCCAGGCAAGAGAGCATGATGGGGTCTGGAACCAAGTGGCAGCAGTACAGATGGTGAGAAGCAGACGGCTTCTGGGTGGGAGGATTGAACCAGCAGCTTCGGCTGATGAATGGGCTGAGCAGGAGAACAAGAAAAGTCAAGAATGATTCCAGGATCTTTGGCCTAAGTAACTGAGAGGGTGAAGTTGACCTTTATTAAGATAGAGAAGATTGTAGAAGGGAGCAGGGGTTATGGTTAAATAGATCACATGTACAAAATGCTTATGAGCACAAGGCCTGAGACACAGTAAGAACTTGATAAATACTAACAGTATTTTTGCTGTTGTCGTCATCTGTTCACATGAAACCTTGAATCTTCTAGCTCACACTGATCACTCCTTACTGTAAACTCAGCTATCTGTTCAATACATTTGGGCACATAATAAGTGCTGACTTACCTTGCATTTTTGTGCAATTTTTCAATGGGGATAAAAAAATAAATTTAGCTTCCAGAATTGTGTTTCCTGAAGGCAGTAAAGCGCATCCCATAACACTTCTTAAAACAAACTGAAATGTCTAGGGAGTCAGAATTTGTATTTTAAAAAACAAAGATCCTGAGGCTTAGCTGCTATATGACCCAATCAGGACAAATGCCCAGAGTAATATAAGAAAAAAGCAAAACAAAACCCAGATTTCATGTCCTTGTTAAAAATGCTGAGGTACAGCAGGACAATGAGATGCCTACCTCTACTGTAGGAGAAATGCTAAAGAGAACTGTGGAATTAAGGTCCCTGAAATACAGAACAAGATGAGGCTGGGGTCAAGACGAAACATGCCTTCTGTGGTGCAATGCTCTGTAATGACATTAGCTGTCCAGATCTTTAAATCCTGTCAGATTTTGAAAATGAGATTCCTGAACTGATAAGAGGGCATGGGTCAGAGGTTCCCAAAGGCCTGTGTGTCGACCAGTGCCAGGTCAGTTGCTGGAGAATTAGCTGAGGCATTTGTTTAAAGCACAAATTCCTTAGCCACTGTCCTAGTAATCCTGACTCATGAGACTGGGTGTGGGCCCCCCCCAGCCAGTTTTTAACAAGTTCCTCAGGTGTTTCTGGTGTTGATTCATCTTTAAGATCCACGGGGTAAAAAAATAATTTGGAAAATATAAAACATTACACAAGCATAGGTATGATTAAACCATTAATTCAGAAGTAGCACTAATGATTGAGTTACCCTTTAAAGTCACCCCATACTTCCTTCCCTATCACCATATAATGATGCTTGTTTAAGACCACAGTTCTTCTCCAAGTGCTGGATCCCAGGAGGTCCACCACTGGGCTGGGCAATGATCTCTACAGAAAGGTGGACTGCAGCTATCATCCCCCTGAAACTGGAGTCAGCACCTGAGTTGAATAAACTGAATGAGATAGTGAACATAAGGTTTCAGTTGGAGCAGGTGTCCTAGGCCAGTGTTCAATCTAAAAACAGGAGAGATAACAGGCAAAGTGTTAGTTAAATCACAGAGGACAAAGCTGAGGCACATATAGATGTCCAAGGAAGGCAGAAGGGGATAAAGAAAAAGGTGTCACACACACCCTCAGCTAGAACCTTGATACACAACCTACAATGTTCCACAACTGCCATGTAAAGACAAGAAAACTTTGCTCAGAAACTCCAAAGACACTTATCTAAAGCCGAACAATGAGTTAAGCAGCAGAGCAAGAATCCAGCAGCAAGTCTGTCTGGCTACATCCAAAGGTATACTCTTGCACACTGTGTCCCACTGGCCCCAGATGCCTGCCTGAGGCTGGGATATCACCACCATGGTGGGGTCCTGCTGACTCCAGCAAGACTGAGTCCTTTGGGGCTGGATCTCTGGGAAGACTCATCATTCCAGCATCTACATCCAGGCTCATGAATCCTCCTGTTACACTGCTCCCCCGACACAGATCCCAGCTTCTCACAATTTCAAGCACATCCCCCCTCTATCTGAACAGTGTATGAAAATAAATTATTCGCATGGAGTATCTGTTAGGCTTTGACAAATGGAATAAATCAGTTCTAACTGGTGGCTTTGTACTCATAATCTAAAAATGGCAATTTATACTCATAAATATAATACGCTATGACAGGACAGAATTACTTCCACTGACATCAGGTTTTGATCCTACAGTAACGTACAAGATACAGTTCCCAATCACCAGACTCTAAGCTGTAAGTTCTGAGTCCACTAGTCCAAAGAAAGATAAAAGGGAATTTAATAAATGGCTGAAACATCAAGGAGCTAGGTTCCCAGTCTGCCAGAGAAAGTACGCGTATGCCTGAGAAACATCCACAACATATGTTTTTTTTAAAGCTGTCATAATTTAAAGTCTCTCTAAACATCTACTGTTTAATCTAATTTTCCCTCATGAATGTCTGGCTTCAGCTCAAATTGAATCAACATTTCCATTATAAATCTCTATTTTCACATTTTCCTGGTTTGATTGTAAAATGTCTTTAGTCTGAAATATGACACAAGCAGAAGCCGGCATTTTAATGTTCTTCATTGGCAAAATGGTTTTACTACAAAACCAAAATCGCAGTTTTCTCAAGCCAAATGTCTAGAAATTAATCTAAGCAAAAAGAAAAGTAAAATTCTGTAGAAAAGTTTTCAGTTACAAATGCCATCCCAGGTTCTAAAAGAATAATCTGCCAAGTTATTATTAACATTAATTGCTACACATCTAAAGAAATTACATTTAACCTGAATACGAGTATGTACCATGAGTCTATGTCCAAATGCAACTGAATGCCAGTCATTAAGTTCACATCAGATGCACTGTGCCTCACAGTAAGGAATTCTGTACTCTACCATTGATGCCTTTTAAGAAGTTACTTTGTGAGATATGTATTATGAATGTTGAAAAGCAACAAAAAGCTGGTATTAGTCATTTTTATTAGGCCTACTGATTTTTTAACCTATTAAAACAAACATAAGTGAGGCAGACTGCTCATAAAAGGGATTTAATGTTCCATCAAAGTTACAAATGTTGGAGACTCAAGTGACTTTCTCCTTAGGGATATGTTCTGTAGCTAAAACAGGCGAGAATTCTCTGAAACTTGGATTCCGGCGGCTGACAGAGCAAAGGGCACGCACTGTCTGGGAAGGCATACTGATGACCTGCCAAGGAATCTGGTGAGAAGAGGTTTGGCTGCTAGGTCAGAGACAAGGAGACCAATGAAGCACGACAGATATGAGAGCGCAGGAACTGGGAAAGGGGGAAAACAAGTCTCTGTTATTTAAAAGTCAGGTTATCCCATTCCATCTTGGGCCTGCGGCATCTCCCGCCTCTCTCCCTAAATCCCTCGCTCTTTTTTGGCAATGCAGCCTCATCTCAGTAACCGTTAAGCAGAAAATTCTTACCAACGTCTGGTGTATGTAGATGGTCTGCACAGGCACAACACCTTTAAGGAAAACTAGACGGAATCTAACTTAAGGCCTGGGAATTCAAGAGACGCTCAAAGCTATATTCTAACCGTAAGGGTCCTAACCAACCACTCTCCTGGCCTCTTGAATCACTGCTTATTCCACCTTCCTCTCACCGTTTCAGATGGTGTGACACCAGTGATATGAAGCCCAGGGACAGAGAGAAATCAACCCACCAAATAAAGAAGCCTTTAGGCTGAAATGAAAGACAGCCTACACCGTCATTAAAAAAAATCTGTAAACGGATTGGTGAAAAAGAGTTCTCCAAAAATGAAAAAGAAAACAAACAGACAAAATGACAGAAGTTCTAAGTCTAATAAGTTCTTTCTTTTTTTCTTGTAACTGCAATATTGCTATGGATGATTTCACTATATAAGTAATATATAAAAAGTTCTTCTGCTTAAAAAAAAAAAGTATGATGACTGATAGGAGTAGCAGCTGAGGTGATAAGAGTCAAAAACCAATTTCTCTTGTGTCCAAATATTTGGGATGTCTGATGGCTGAAGATGTTTTACCTCTAAGAATGTGCTTTAATTTGGAATTATTCTTTTCTATACCACATCATGTCATAATTACATTATGGGCCAAGCACGGTGGCTCATGCCTATAATCCCAGCACTTTGGGAGGCCACAGCAGGTGGATCGCTGAAGCTCCGGAGATCGAGACTAGTCTAGGCAACATGGTGAAACCCTGTTCGTACAAAAAATAGAGAAATTAGCCAGGTGGGGTGGTTTGCATCTGTAGTCTCAGTTACTTGGGAGGCTGAGGTGGGAGGATTACCTGAGACGTAGGAGGTTGAGGCTACAGTGAACTGTGACTGTGTCATTGCACTCCAGCCTGGGGTGACAATGTCAGACCCTGTCTCAAAAACAAATAAATAATAATAATTACATTATGTATTAATTTAGTGGTACCAAGCAATTTGTAAATATAGCATGTCCTACTTCTTGGAACAAGAAATTCTGATCAATAAAATTAAGAACTATTTCTATGTACATAAGCATGCAACTAAACCGATAGTATAACAGCATAACATTAGAGTTGCTTAAGAAGAATGATAGTAGCAATACATCCCTTTACAGTGCCCACATTAAAAATATACTAAAATTCAAAAGATCCAAAAAAAATGAAGCAACAAGTAATACTTCATGATATGGGAAAAATGATAAATTTTCTTAATTTAAAAATCCCTGAAGCTTTGATTTTGTGTCCATCACCCTTGTTCAGCAGGAGAAATGGTGTAATAATGGCTAGTGGCACAGATGGGCTGTGGAGTCAGACGCCAAGGTCAGAACCACAGCTCTACTTACTAGACCATGTGTAGGCAGGCAAGTCAGGTAACCTTTGCGAGCCTCGATTTTCTCATATGCAAAATGGAGAATTAATAGGACCTAACTCACAGGACTGCTGTAGGGATTAAATGTGCTGAGGCAGACAAGGCTTAGAATAGTGCCTCCCATTTGCAAATGTGTTCCACAGTTATTGTTCATTCATGATCCTTAAACCATTTACATACAACCTTTCTACCTCTAACTACACTATTTAAGCTTATCCATTACTCATTCACTGATTACAGACATCCTAAATGACAAAAATATCCCAAGTGTAACCCTTTTTGTAATAAACATCATTTATTTAAGTTATCTGTGACAGTCTCCCAGGCAAGTTCTCTACCCCAACAGTGAGGAAATGCTGGGTTCAAACCCTCATTAACACTGGTTAAACAGAAACAACAAAAAGTCTCAGTAATTTCAAAGGTAGCAGCATGAAGCTGAAATATCTCCATTTTAGCACAGGTGGGATCATGGTCAGGCCAGGACGGGGCCAGGATGGGGATCTTCTGCTGATACCTGGCTCGGCAGGCCATGGGGCTGCTGAGGGCATGAACCAGAAACACTCATGCATGTCAGACAAAAGAGGAGGGGCTATGGGGCAGATGAGGAAGGTCTCCTAACCCTACAAACACCCACTTCCCTTCTCAAACACAGAGAACAGTAACTGGCCCTTAGCAGGGGTTATACCTCCAGAAGGACTCAGAGGGAAGGAACGCCTGGTGCCTCCACAATATCTGATCCTTTCAAAGCATCGTTCCACATGAGGGCACTCACTCTGTACGGCACCAGCTCCCTTTCCACAGAGCTCCCCGACACCACCTTCCATTAAAACCTTTTCACCACTGGCATTCAAATAGCATATGTACAATTAATTGCTGGTTTCAAATTAATCCAAAGAGAAGCGGTCCAGAGAATGCTGCCATCCCTAAGATCTTTTATTTTGCTAATTCCTACTTCATACAAACTTAAAGTCCCCCAGCCTTAGTGTTCTGTGACCCCCCTCCCCACCTTATACACACGTGCTCGTACACACATACAACTGAGAAGAAAAACTTTCAAAACTTGATGGTCACATGAAGGTACAACTTCAGTGGAGAGCTCAAAATTTCCCAACCATCAAGAATGTGACAGTGGGTGGGTGAGCTGACTCACCACTAATGAGAAAGACAAAATTTGACCTCAGCATCTAAACCTGCAAGTGTATATAGAATATCATGTTCTTTTTCTATTTTTGTTACCTATTCAGACAGCTGACGAATATTCCTGAGATGCAAGTTTTATCTACCTTATTTTCTACTCCACTTAATCCTGTTTTGATTGCTGGGAGAAGTAGCAGTCACATGTTCTGTTTGTGGCAGCACAGAATGAAAATCCTATACTCAGAGTCTCCTTGTCAAGCAAACAGCAAATCTGTTTATTCATCATCTTCAGTTCACGATCTCCAGCCTTCTACCATGCTGACTATACAAACCACTGCAGGTGAAGCAGCTCAACTCCTCTGTCTAACCTGATGCCAGTTGAAACCCTTGGGGTAGGGTCTTACCTAGGGCTTCTTGGCAACTAGTGGACACTTTAGGCAAGGCCTTGAGGGGTTCAAAAGAATCTGAGTCCTTCCTAGTACTTCCAACTACAAAAAATCTAAGGGTCTGCCACTCAAAGGACAAACTAGAATATTCAAAATCACTTAAGCTTCATTTGACCAAGAGAAACTAAGTAGTTTCCTAAAAGTCAAACAGCCCTGAAAACCACCTAACATCTTCAAGAACAGAAGAAGACATAATAAGAGACTTCCCCTTCTGCATCTTTGCCTTCAATTCTGCACTCCTCTGAGTAGATCTGGGTCCACTACCTCAGAAATTTGGTACAGAGCATCACCAGGCCAATACGCATGAAGACTGAGGTTTTAGAGAAGAGGATCTTACACAGGTTGTACGAGAATAGCAGAGAGAACTGACCTGGAGCAGCTCTTCTCTCATTCTGCGCCTCCCCATTCCCCCACGCCCACCTTCCAGAACCAGCTAGAGCTGGGATCCCAGCTGTACCCTGTGGCCAGCTTCTTTCTACCATGAGTCTGACAACAACCCTCTTACTTCAGAAAGCCCCAGTGACCTGTCAATCTACATCTGGCTCCTCTGAGCTTAATTCTACCAGTTTTCGTTATTCATTCTTTCTTCTGTGCAGACTGCAAGGTCAAAACAAAAATGAAAGGTCTGTGTCTAACTTGTCCCTGCAGAATGGAGAAAGCTGCATGGTGCCCAATGCCAATGCCTGTATAGCATATAAAATAAGTGTCCAGCTCCCAGCAAGTTAAAACTTCAAATAAAGACCGCATGTGGTGGCTCATGTCTGTAATCCCAGCACTTTGGGAGGCCAAGAAGGGCGGATCACCCGAGGTCAGGAGTTCGAGTCCAACCCGGCCTACATGGTGAAAACCCCATCTCTACTTAAAATACAAAAATCAGCCAGGCGTGGTGGTACACACCTGTAGTCCTAGCTACTTGGGAGGCTGAGGCAGGAGACTCACTTGAACCTGGCAGGCGGAGTTTGCAGTGAGCCAAGATCGCGCCACTGTACTCCAGCCTGGGGGACAAAAACAAGACTTTGTCTCAAAAAAAAAAAAAACAACTTCAGATAGAAAGCATCAACACTGAAAGCAAGACAGCAATGAAGTGGCACCTTCAAACTGGTGTCTTCATTTCACTGAACCAGCCTCTCCCATGACAGCCTCTTTGCAAACCTTCATTGGTTCCAACTCTTCAACACCTGTTTCCTCCATTGCCCATTCCCTCTGATTGAGGGAAGGAATTCACAGTCAGAGGGTACTCAAGTGAGTCAGGAAAATAAGAAAGCAAAGGCCAACCAGGGGTATCTCTAGCAATTTCCATAAGTGTTTCAGGAGAGGACAGCAGAAAGATAGAATGGAAGGAAAGGAAGAAGGGCAAGCAACCAGGGAAAAAACAGAAACATGCAAGAAAAAAACTGGGTCTAGAGAACAAGAAATCGGGCAAAGGCAAGAGGGAGAGAGAAAGGAAAGAATATGGATCTAGTTGGTGAAATGTGATAAAATTTAAAATTTGACCAGAATTATTATTATAAGCAATAGTCAGTGCCTTCATCAGGCACTTTGCCATTAACTCACAGAGCACTCACTGTGTGTTGTTTGTTATATCAAGTCTTTAAGAATGTATCCCTAATATAATAAGGCACAAGATTATGTCCTTTGCAGGGACATGGATGGAGCTGGAAGCCATTATCCTCAGCAAACTAACACAGGAACAAAAAACCAACCACCACATGTTCTCACTTGTTAGTGGGAGCTGAACAATGAGAACACATGGACACAGGGAGGGGAACAACACACATTGGGGCCAGTTGGAGGGACAGGGGAAGGGAGAGCAGCAGAATAAATGGCTAATGCATGCTGGGCTTAATAACTAGATGATGGGTTGATATGTGCAGCAAACCACTAGGGCACACGTCTACCTACGTAACAAATCTGCACATGTATTCCAGAAAATAAATAAAATAAAATAAAATAAAAGAATATATCGTCTGGGCTTGCCACTTATTAATAATTTACTATTTTCAACAAGAAAATAGCTCTAGATAGTCTACTAGGTATTATTTAACAAAATACCATTTGAAAATAAGGAAGACCTATAAAACCTTTAACAGTAGGTTCTATGGGTTTCCTGAACTCTAAGGCCCAAGTGCAAATAAGGCTTTAACAAACCAGATAGACAATTTATTTTTCTCCCAAAACTGCAGGTTCACTGATGCTGAACAAGTCCTAAATTCTTTTCTTGACAATATCTGCATCTCTGAGTTAAGACAGCAAGTCGGTATTTTGGTTCTTGTACAGTAAAAGCGTTTTAAACTTAGACTTCCCCATCACCTTTATCCACTCATTTGATGCTTTTTACTGATATTTAACAAAAAGAAAGAATGAATGAAAGAAGAACACATTAAGACCTTCAGAAACCCAGTTTTCAGCACACCCCCTCAAATAAGCCCTCTCCAGGAACATTCTCGACAAGAGCAGAGCACATTTCTACAACCTAGGTGGCAAGGACTGGCTTAATCCCATAGATTTAAAAAAAAAAAAAAGTAATTTGTGAGGGGGAACTGGGGCAGGGAAAGAATGTTAAATCTTGGGCTGAGCCTTAAATCTCTCTCTCTCTCTCTCAATCTGTAGAGTTTTAAAAATACCTATCAAACTCTTAACAGAAGACACACAGTATTTTTATTCCTGTTTTTGTACAAGATTACATCTGATACATAAAAGTGTCTCTGAATATTCAGCATTTGTAGTGAATGATGTAAGGATTTAAAGTTATCAGTATGATACATACAAATAGGACTGGACTGCTACCATCTACTTATGCAACCCAGGGAAAGTCGCTCCGCGATATATACTAATTTCTCTTCAGCCTGAAAAATGATTATTTTAAATAATTATTAATTTAGTTAATCCTCAATACAATTATTTCCAGGATACTCAGCATAGAGATACTGAGGTGATAGGGCACAATCGCCTGCATCTATGCCATGCTTAAAGATGCTTAAAGATGTGGGCATTTCATCTATCAGAAATTACTCACTTCTAGTAGCTTAAATAAGATGCATTTACTGTATGCGAAGTGCACTCTCACATACAGTGGGTATTGATCATAAAGTTCTAAAATGCATCTACTCTAGTCTTAAGACAGGATACCAGAATAACTTTCATAAACATATATCTGTTCATGTCCAGTCTTTCAAAATCTGCAAAAATTTTCATTTTCCCTCTGCCACAAAATAAAAAACAAATTTCCCACCCTAGCAATCAGGGCCCTCCAAACAACTGTACTTCCCACTATCCAAGAGGTCAGGGACTAAGTTAAAGGAACTGAGGCCAAACCCCACAGAGTGAAGGAAAAAGAAAATGCGCTTACCTCAGGTCGGCTATGCTCTAAGGCACTGGCAAGGTATTTGTGGTTACACGATCTCATGTAATTCTGGTAGTCTGGGTCTTCCCACTTTGTCTCCAGGGCCCAGCTGAGCCCCGTGAGGAACTGCACATCCCTTTTGCTCATATACACTCCTCTCTATGTGTCTGCAAATAGCCTAAGACTATGAATGGAACATGCCTTGTTTGTACACACTGGTATTTGCACATGACAAAAATCAGGCTTTGCCATCTACTAATTCCCTCAGATTCAGAAAAACAGCTAAGTTTTCCAAGAATCCTCAAGAAGCTATTTTAAGTAATTTTATAAATGTGTGTGCCTTCAGGAGGCTTAATCTGTACTAGAAGGGTCCCTCATTGCACAGTGTATCTAACACAACCAGTCACTGTCTTCCACAGGGCAGCCTGTGACTACGCTGCTATGTAAATCGAATGAAGAGACGCACAGAGCAAAGCCTTGCTACTATCCTTACTATATTTTCATCTAGGTCTATCTAACTAGTAATCGAAATGTATCATATACAAACATTAATTTGCATGATTTACCAAAACACTTTTTGTCATGATTCAAGTGAATCAACAGAGCTGGCCCTTGAACATGGGTTTGCACTGCATGGGTCCACTTTTAACATATTTTTTTCAATAAGTTACACTGAGTGTGCCTGCCTCTCTCCTGGCCCCTTCCACCTCCTCCACCTTTTCCACCCCTGCTACCCCTTTCTCCTCCTCTTCTGCCTACTCGATGTGAAGACCTTTTTTTTTTTTTTTTTTTTTTTTGAGACGGAGTCTTGCTCTGTCGCCCAGGCTGTAGTGCAGTGGCCGGATCTCAGCTCACTGCAAGCTCCACCTCCCGGGTTTACGCCATTCTCCTGGCTCAGCCTCCCAAGTAGCTGGGACTACAGGCGCCCGCCACCTCGCCCGGCTAGTTTTTCGTATTTTTTTAGTAGAGACGGGGTTTCACCGTGTTTGCCAGGATGGTCTCGATCTCCTGACCTCGTGATCCGCCCATCTCGGCCTCCCAAAGTGCTGAGATTACAGGCTTGAGCCACTGCGCCCGGCCTGATGTGAAGACCTTATATGATCTACTTCCACTGAATGAACAGTAAATACATTTTTACATTTTCTTTTCTCTAGCTTACTGTAATGCAAGACTACAGTATACAATGCATACAATGGGCCAGGTGCAGTGGCTCAAGCTGCCTATAATCTCAGGCTGAGGAGGGAGGACAGCCTGAGGCCAGGAGTTGAAGCCCAGCCTAGGCAACACAGGGGCCCTGCCTTTACAAAAAACTTTTTAAATTGGCCAGGAGTGGTGACACATACCGGCAGTCCTAGCTACTTGGGAGGCTGAGGTGAGAGGATCACTGACCCCAGGAATTTGAGGCTACAGGGAGCTATGATTGCGCCACTGCACTCCAGACTGGGTGACAGAGCTCCACCCTGTCTCAAAAACAAAACATATAAAATATAAAATGTTAATTGACTGTTTATATTATTAAGGATGTTTCCAAACAACAGTAAGCCATTAGTAAATTTTGGAGGGAGGGGGTTGGTGCCCCTAACTCTCACATCGTTCAAGTCAACTGTACTTTAGAAAGACCGGAATTTCTAAAATTACGGTTAATATTTTCACAACAAATGTTTTAAATATGGGCATAGGTATACACAAAAACATGTGCATGTATTTATGTTGTCCCCCAACAGAAACCTTCCTTTTTTTATTATCCTCTTATTCATGGAATAAGCATTGAAATGCATGGAGTAAGCACTGAACTACTTCCACATTCTGAGATGTCTTGGGAAATAGGCAATGTTTTACATTATTTAACGGCTGTAATGACTTTCTAATATAAAAGTGTTTGAACGCCAGTAATGATCTTTATCTCTCAAAAAGAGCATCTGCTCTAACATATTAGATAGAGGCTTGGTCAAAGTGATTAAGAAATGTGCTGGGGGAAAGGAAGAAAATAATACAAAGGTTGCTTGGAACATCCCTGACCTGCAGCCACCTATTTTACTAGCAAATAAAAGATACCTAAGGTACAACACAGCCAAGTCTTCTTGCACAAAAAGACAGATAAGCACCAGATGCCTAAACCTTTATCATTGTTATTATCACAACCAAAAAAGCTCGGAAAGCAGATCCCCTGTTCTCTAAGGCAGAGGGTCATATGCTGAATCCAGCATATGAATTCTTTTTAAAGGCGTTAACAGGAATTAAACACCTGTAAACGGGACAGGCCCAGTGACACAACTGTCTGCTCATTTTCATGCCTTTTCTTCCTGAGGAAAAAACCAGGCAAAGTGGTGGATGGTTACAGAAGCAGCAGAGGAGCCAACCTCATACTAAAATAAAATATTTCTATTTGTAAGAATGTTTTTTAAAATTACAAAAAATCTGATAGCAACTTTACCGCCTCAATTTTTACCAGACTACCCAGTAATGCATAAGTGTAAGCTCTTGTACAAGGTTCCCTGCAGCATAGCACTGAAAAAGCACAGCCTTCACATGGACTTAAACCTGGCCACAAACAAGCTACACTTACTGACTATATGATTTCTAACTTTCTATTAGATACATTACTTGTTTTTCACATCTGGCTTAAAACTCTGAATTAAAGCTCTTCACTCACATATCTATTAGGCTCTGTGTGGGCGCCTAAAAGCGCTCTAGAAGAACCACAGTTGGCTTTGTTTGGTTTTAATTACAAAGTAATCTACTTACATTACAAAACTATAAGACTGAAGAATAAGTATGTAATCACACGTAATACTACCACCCTTACAGAAGCTACGATTTTTGTCTATTTCTTCTGCTAACCTCTTGTTCTTGGACTGTTTTTCCTACTAATAAGCTGAAAAATTCATAGCTTTTTACTCTGATAAAACATAATTGTTTTTTAAAAATTCAAACAATCTTGAGAAAGAAAACACTTTTCTCAACCATTATTAACAGTTTGATATATACAGCCTTCTAGTTTTCTAATTCACATATAATTCTCTTAATGTTTGTAATTTAGCAGTAACAAGATTACATAATAGCATATAAGCGATAATATTCTATAATCTTCTTTCAATTAATGTATTAATAACTTTCCCTGTCAATAAATAAAAATCTATATTACTTGTTTAAATAAGTTACAGCTTCCTTTAAGAGTCAGCCATATAGATGCAGATCTTTATGCAGAATTGCTAAACAGAATGTAAGTTACTTACAGACCAAGAGGTTTCTTTCTTCCCTTCTCTCTCTGGTGTTACTGATGTAGGCACAATCGGCAGCCATGTTGTCATTACAATGTGTTAGGAACGTGCAGATCACAGAAAAGCATCATTTTAATCTTCTAGTACACCTGGAGTCCTGTCTAAATCTTGAGGCTAAAGAAAGCTAGAGTGATTTGGATAGATAAACTGTAATAGACTGAAGACAAGAAAATGCACTCCACATTTCCTAGGCAGTCAGCCAGTTACACAACATAACCTTACTTTTGCATGTAAAGATGTCCCTTCACCTTCTTCTCTTTTCTAGAAAAAGGATTTTTCTACTGGCCTCCATGAGAGAGGAAAGAAAACACCAAAAGGCCACTATGATGCCAAGACTTCACCTTTACTGACTTACCATTTTTCATTTACTTTTACGAAAGGGTTTTATGGCCCACTCCTCTTTAGTAAGAGTCAATACACTTTATGAACCTCCCATTCTGTCTAGTAAGATTTAACAGGAAGACTGTCCAGCGGGGCAATCAATGGCACTAAATGATGGCACACAGGGTACCAGACAACATGGCACTCGACTCTGAAGAGATGCCTGGGGTAATCACAGACGCGCTCTAACCTACTCTGCGTGGCAAACTGAACACAGTTCCACCAAAAAAACACAAAGTAGTGCACTGATGAACACAGTTCATTGTGTTCACTGACTAAATGTCTAGGCTGTTTCAGAACTGTGTAGGACAGTCGGCATTCTGGAATACAACAGCTCAGTTCCTAAAAACAAGTCTAGTAAAGGGAAGAGACATGCATTAAGACATGTTGATAGCGATACAGTGAAAGAGGTAACTGCACAGCACTATGAATTCATCAAGAAGAAAACAGCCACCTGTCAAGGTGGGGCTGGTCGGGAAGGCTTCTCAGAAGAAACGAACAATCAGATCCTCAAGGATGAGGAGGAGGTGTGCCAGGTGGAGAGAAGAGGCAAAGGCACTCCAGGTAGAAGGAACAGCTGGCCAAATTAAAGCTGATAGAGCACTGGCAAATTGTAGAATGTAAATTAGTACCTGCTTGACTATGCAAAAGAAATCTCTGAGAGGATACACAAGAAACCAGTAATACAAATAAACTGCTAATAGTAATAATACCGTAAGGAAGTGGATGGCAGGCAGAGGGTGGGAAAAAACTTTCCACTGGCTATGCTTTAGACAGTGTGAATATATCTCTCCAAATAAATAGAATTTTAAATAAACAATAAATAAAACTAACTCTTGCCCCCTACCCCTGACAAAACAAATCCAGTATTTTTTATGCAGAACACACAGCAGCTGGGATAAGTAACAGGGAGGAGACTGGTATACACAGGTCTTCCCCAAATCATGTCTGAGGGGCCCTGGGATATGGGAACGCAACCCTCCCAAGATGAAATAACCCTTTCGGGGTAAGGTGGTCCCAGTGTAACAATCAGGAAAGCCCTAGGGGCAGAATCACAGGTCTCATTCTGTTCAAGCGTGTTTCCAGAGCCATCGTTTTCACAGTATTCAAAATGTGCCCTAATGATCACTGTGGCTGGGGGTGAGGGCTGGATGGAGGCAGGGTAGGGCAGGTAAGAGTGATAAAAAGTAAAAAGTTTGAGAATTACCAATCTAGGGAAGAACATCAGCATCGCTATCATCCAAATCCTAAGTTATTCATAGACTTTCGGAGGCCTCTACAGCATTTAACGGAACAATTCCTATTGATAAGTGATTAGCCCATGTTATCTCACCCAGTACATACTTCATTCCCAAATCCCTCAAGCTTTAAGCAGTCTTTTTCAGAATAATAAACATGGAGTAAAGATCCCTAACCTGCTGAGTGTGGCTGACTGGGAATGCAGTGACAAAGGCACAAGAGACTGTTCTCAGTGGCAGCTTCAACGTCTGTGCTGTGCAAAGGTGGCCTCCTGGTACACAACAGCACACACTGTGGCCTGACACACAACGGGCTGTCCCAAAACGTGATTCCCAGTCTTCTCAAACACTAATCCCAAGAACAAGTAGAAAGCCAATTTTCTAGAGAAATAATTACATAATCCACTTTTTACAGACAGGCTCTTCTACAATTACTTGAGTCAAAGAAAAATAAACACTAGTATGATTACTATAGTAATCACGAACGTGCTGGAGGCAGAGCCCAAATCTCCAAGGGTTCTAATGGATTCTATAAAGCACAGATTGGAGAACTGTATGGCTTCCTTCCGCAGCTCCCAAGAGGCAGGCTTGGTATGATAAGCAAACACAGCTGAAGAGCCACCCTGACTCCCCAGGGGATATTCTCAGACTACAAACAACCGCATTCGCCACCTCCATTTGCTTCCAACCTCCCACCTCCATTTGCTTCCAACCTCTGTACATACTTGTGTCAGTTCATAATTAGTGTGGAACCCGAAGTATCTTTATTGTTTAGTATCCACCTTCCCACAATACTAAGACTCATGGAAGACAAAATATTTGTTTTACAAACCCAAACAATGGTAAGTTCAATGTACTTCATTCATTTACTCTTTCAATAAATATGTACTAATAAATTCAATAAATATACTTCATTCTTTCACTCTTTCAATAAATACATACTAATACCCCTACCTGAAAGCAGACAACACACCCAGCACTGCAGGATTAGTGAAAAGAGGGACACGGCAAGGCCTCCCACAGCCTGGGGGGTAGTGTAAACCTCACACTCCAACAGGAACTGAGCTCCCCTGAACAGAGGGAGCCCAGATCAACCATGAGGACAGGACAGAATACATCACAGAGGGATGGCATGGATCCAGGCAGGGGACGCAGCCTAGGCAAAGACATGAAGGGAGAGCGAGCAGGATCCATGCAAGGACAAGGGAGGAAAGTAAGTGGCAGATGAGGTACAGAAGTGGAAGGGCCAAGGCCAGCTGTGCAGGGAGGAGGAGAAGCTTCTGGAGAGCCCAAGGGGCTGGTGTACAGCCAGAGGCTTGAATAATACTGAAAAAGGGAATTCTGCAAGAAATAACCTGGGAAAGAGGAGGAGTTTGCTCTTACTGGTCATGATTTGCACACCAAAAGGGACACGGAGCCTTCATGCTGGGCCTACACCGCCAGCACCCTGTCCTCCACACAACTCAAGTGAGGTCTCCCCCAACCAGAGGTGACAAGAGCAGCCAGCAAAGTTCCCATTCCACTGCCCTCACTTTCACCTGCCTGGACGACCTCCCAGCGTACTCCTTTTAGCTGACACAGGACCTTCCTCTTTGACCACCCACCTTTCTTCCTCTTAGGACTGCAGATGTTCCTAGTCTTGCACCCTCATCCTTTTCAACCTGCCTGCCACTCTTCCCAGTGGTTTTCTCTAATTAATCCCAAAAGAGGAGATCTGAAAGCCAAATCCTCAAGGTTGTAGAAAAGGTATATAAAATTAAAGCTCACCATTTTAGAGTATAAGCAGTTGGTAGAGAAGAAGCCAGGTAGTGTAAGAAAACTCTTAAGAATTGTTAACACGCAAAGTGATTGAAATCAGCATGTTATCTGATGTTGACGGGAGCTCATATTATGTGGGAAATTTCCGTAAGTGGGACACTTTTTCCCTAATGATTATAAATAAGTGAGGCAGGGTACCACTATTCACCTAAAATTGGCGGAGGGGGGATTGAGGAGAGGAATCTGAGGCACAAATAAGGGAGGAAAAACTAAGGTTTTTCTGAAATTGAAAAATCTACTGATCCAACTTACATTTCAAGTTTTGACATAAAAATCACTGGTCAATATTATTTTTCTTGATCATTTTTATTTTGCTTATGTTGCTAATTGACTGTACCACTGCTGCCTTAGATTATAATAACCAGCAGGCAAAAAGAATGGTGCTCTACAATCTTTCTGAAGCCTGGTCACCCACAGACAGAGACTCATAATAAATACAGTGCGATGGTGATAACTGTGACAGTGAATTTCTTTTTCATTTCTGTGTAGAAATAGAGAATAGCTGATCAAATGCCTGAAGAGGGATTACACATTAACTATCTGTAAGACAGAACTCAGAATTTTTCTAAACTGTAACTACCCACATCCATTTCAGATTTTTGTTGTGGTTGCCGCATGAAATACTTATTAATAATGCTACTTCATTAGTTTACCAAATGGCACAAAGGAGGGTGTATTCAAAGGAGGGTGTTCATTACTCAAAAGACCATCTGTCTAAGAGCTCAACAGAAGGTTTAAGTAACCATGATCTAGTGCAGGATGTATGGCAGCATTATATCTAGTCAAATATTTGCATTTCTCAGTATTTTAAATATGAACGTTCTTACCCAGCCACCCACAAGTCAGACTTAATTACTATCTATTTTCGAACCAATATAGAAATTTCAATACAAGGATAGCTTAAACATAAGCAAACAGGATTGCCAACCAAAGAGTCTGTGCAGCCACCTTCATTTATATAACAAAGAATCCTGACAGCAGCAATATTTTCAACCAGAAAAGCAGTTAAATACCATTACACAAATCAGAAGAACATTTGGAAAAACAGCTGATTCTGCCTTTTGGAGCATTAATAATTGTGGCTGTTTCTGCTACTATGATCAAAATTAGCAGCAGCAGCAGCAGCAGCAGTAGCAGCAACGTTAATCTCATTTAAAGGTATCCAACACTACTGTCTTCATAATGCAGACAACAGAACCAAGGCTGGCAACTCCTCTCTCCTGGGGGAGGTGATGCATTCAGAAAACTTGAGAGGTGCGTGGGCTAAAACAGAAACACTGAAGTCCTCTTTCCAAACTGTTATTTAAAATAGTGAAGACTATTAAAATATTCAAGAATATTTTAAATGGAAAAAAGGGGGAAGAGCAACATGGAAGGAAGAGGTATTGCTAAGTCAACTCACTAGGTTCTGGTTTAAAGCAGAGAACGTAATTGAGGACAATGAAACAGAAACAGTGGACTGGGAGTGAGGAGACAGGTAAAGACCAACCAGGAGTGAAAACAGCAAAGACTGGAAAAAAGTCAAGCCTGAATGGGAAACCTCCTCCCACCACCTATTAGCTACTAGGTGGCCCCAGACAAACTACCGTGCGTTTCTATGTCTGTTTTCTCATCTTAGGGTTGATAGGAAGATTAGATGAGATAATAGAATGCATGTGTTTGGGACCTAATAGGCACTCTAAAACCAAAAAACGAAAACCACGAAACACCGGTTTAGTCCCTTCTGTCATGTTCCCCTAAAATCAGTTGTTTTTATTATATGACCCAGAACCAGCTCTTTCTCCATCTGTAAGAGAAAAGGGGTAGACCTGAAATACTACCTGAGAGAGGAGCCCTCACAACTTCAACACCCAGTATCTAAGGAATATTGGCTACTAGTAGGTTTACTGCTCCATGCTCACTGGGGAGGCCTAATAACAAACTAGTTTCAATGAACTAACTGAGGATGAGCCAGGAGAATTCGAAAAATTTTTAAAAATGAAGGACAATATGTCAAACTGACAAAGCAGTAGTACTCCCAAGAAGAGCGGTGGGAATTTCCAGGAAGGAGAGAGGTCCCAGTGGGGGAGGTGAGAAGGCGGCCTGGAAACACCCTCCAGCCTCAGCAGAGGGAAGAGGCAGAGCGCTCCAGGCTGCGCACAGCCCCACAGAGCAGCAGGGCTGAAGGGCTGTGCTGGAGCAAATGATTCAGATTCCTGTGAACTGAAAAAGCCTTTTAAAAAGCTAAAGCCAGGGTGACAGTTTAGCTGATGAGTTGAGCCTTAAAAGCCAGGCCAAGGAATTTTAACTTTTCCATGAGAACAATAAGGTTGGTTATTTATTTATTTATTTATTTTCCCCACGAGAGGAAGTCTCGTTCTTGTCCCCCAGGCTGGAGTGCAATAGTGCCATCTTGGCTCACTGCAACCTCTGCCTCCTGGGTTCAAGCCCTTCTCCTGCTTCAGTCTCCTGAGTAGCTGGGATTACAGGCGCACACCACCACGCCTGGCTAAATTTTTTATTTTTAGTAGAGACAGGGTTTCACCATGTTGGCCAGGCTGGTCTCAAATACCTGACCTCAGGTAATCCACCCACCTCGGCCTCCCAAAGTGCTGGGATTACAGGCGTGAGCCACCATGCCCGGCTGAGAACAGTAAGTTTTTAAGCCAGAGAGGGTTAGATTTATATCAAGTACTTAGTGTCCAGTGCCTCACAAAGAGCAAGCAGTGATTAAATGTCAGCTTTTATTAATACTGACAACAATATGCTTATATACTGCATTTACCAAGCATTATAGGTTTTTCTTAATTCTTAGGTAAAAGATTGAAATCAGGAGATTGGCAGCTCTCACGGACTTATAGAACTGGTAAGTTGCCTGACACAGACTAAGTAATTAGTAAATATTTGTTTTCTGTTTGTTTCTTTCTCAGAGAAAGGGTCTCCCTCTGTTGCTCAGGCTGGAGCACAGTGGTACAATCATAGTTGGGGCTCAAGAGATCCTTCTGCCTCAGCCTCCCAAGCAGCTAGGACTACAGGCGTGTGCCACCACATCGGGTTAATTTTGTATTTTTTGTAGAGTTGGGGTCTTGCTCTGTTGCCCAGGTTGGTCTTGAACTCCCGGGCTCAAGTGATCCTTCCGCCTCGGCCTTTCAAAATGATGGGATTATGGGCAAGAACCACCACACACAGCCAATAAGTATCTGTTGAATCAAAGAATGCTTAAGTGAAAGGATTATATCTAGCAAATATGGTATAAAAGAGAGAACATTAATGAAATAAAAAGCAGATTCCTGTATTTTAACACCATAAAATGGACACTACAATTGAAACAGAAGAGTTCCCTGACCCCCTTCACTAGATGTGCGACAGGGGGGTGGCACCCCTTATGGATGGGGGAGCACGCATACGGGCAGGTGCAGGAACCAGGGTGAGCTCTTTTGGGCTCCAGCCACACAGCAGCATCTGGGGTGGGTGCCTGCGACTCCCAAAGCCCCAATGGGCAGGCTACAGTGCTCTTTTAGCTCTGCCAGCTGCAGACGGCCTAAGTGTTAACCAGATCAGTGCCCTCTTGGTACTTGGGTTCTTCTCTGGAGTCCAGGAAGAATCAGGTCACACAGAGACTTGAAGGATGGTGAATTCAGGGATTTTAATGAGTGGTGGAGGTGGCTCTCAGCAGGATGGATGAGGAGCTAGAGAGGGGGTAGAGTAGGAGGAAAATCTTCCTCTGGAGTTTGGCCATCCAGTGGCTGATCTCCTCCCCAACAGTCCCTAGCCAAACTTCTCCTGAGGTTCAGATGCTCCTCCTCGTCTCCTCTGCTGCACTGTTCTGTTGTCCTTCTGCTCTTCTGTTCATCTGCCCGTCGGCTCATGGAGCCTGGGGTTTGGGGTTTACATGGGTACAGGATGGGGCACGTAGTGGGCCAAAAGGCAACATTTGAGCATGCAAACAGGAATGCCTGTTCCCACGTAGGGCCGTGGGTTTCCAGGCTTGGGGGTGGGGCCTTTGTTGGGGAACTGCCCTCTTCTACCCAGTATTTCCGTTTCCTGTCTCTTGCCCATATCACTATGTGACATGTTGTCTCTGGTCTCAGCTACACGTGGAAAGTGGCCAGGCTGCCAGGAGGCAAGGAGCCAGCACAGGATTTAGACACAGGATTTAGCTGTTCAACTGTCTCCTATATTTATACTCTTACCTCTGAGCATCCATTTAATGTTTTCTTCTCCTTATAAAATATATATCTAAATCCTCTTCTACTATAAAACTCATTTTAAAAATTGGCCTTTTCTGTAGTTTGTGAATATTTATCTCCATTATCAGACAAACTCCAAGAGTACAAAAACATATTTATATTCATTACAGAGGTGAGCCATCTGTAAGTGATCAATACAAATTTTCTCATAAAGAACATAAAACCCATCAACAAAATGAAAATTCTGATAACCCATGTTCATTCTTTCATTTAAGCATGAAGAATTGACCAAGCAGCAAGGTCCCATGGTAGGCAATGAGAAATACCTAAGGCATGAATCCTGACTCCAGGACATTTACAAACTACTGCAGGAGGCAAGATTAACATACACATCTTTCCACAACATTGGTTTCAATCTCTAAAAAGTTATTTTTTCCACCAGAGTAACTATTAAGAATCAAAATGGATACATTTGGTTTTAAATTTCTATCTTCATCTCCTGTCTGTCTCAGAGGAGATAAATGTTATCTCCTGAGGATAAATAATCTCAGAGATAAATGTTAACAAGCACTAGAATTATTTAAATGCAGTCGTCAGAGCAAACCAGAAGAGAAGGACAAATGGAGAACAATCTATAAGAGAAACATAGCACATCAGTGGCTGGACAGTCTGAAACTTCAATAACAGGACACAATACAAAGGAGAAATGCTCATACAGGAAAGGATATGGTTAAGTGGCTGCGCTAAAAGAAGGGATTATGAAATAAAATATTTACATTTAAAGTCCTATTTTTAACAAACTTACTTTATCCAGCCTCTCAAATTCCAAAGCCTTCAACAGGAAAAGTCTTTCCACAATGCTACCCTAAAAATAGTTCCCTTTATTCTTTCTCAGGGTACCATGCAGATTTCCCTTCAGTTTGCTTTTGCAAGAACACTGGTGTCATGAAGATGAAACAACCACTTATTTTAACTAGAGAGCAATATTTATGTAACGCACACATATCTTGACACTATAACACACGTGCTGATGTTTTCTTTCTAGAAATGGGATCTGCATCAGCCGTGTTTGGGGTGCGCCCTGGCCTTGCAGCTGTTGTGCTGGCAAGTTGGGTGTTGTTCCCAGGCATTCCATGGAGTTTCTTGGTTTAATTTTATCTAACAGGCTAAAGGGGGTACAATTATTTTTTATCAAAATAACAATAAGGAAATAACTTCCAACAATGAATTTCTAAGTGAAAGAATCTGCACATCATACATTTGTGTCTGTAATTAGCAAAATTAAATGTCCCTTTCTCTCTGTGAAGTATTTGGCTTGCTTCCTTACAATAACTGTCCATGGAACAAAAGCAAACAAGTTAAACAAGAAATTGAGTTTACAAAGTTATGGACATTAATTATTCAATTTTGGCAGAGGCTTGTACTTTAAAATCAGTTACAATACAAACATCTGAAAAACTTCCAGGTTCTAAATCACATCACTAATCTCAGTAGTTCTGAGAAAACAAGTGACTCTTCTTTCGAACAAATGAAACCACCCAAACATTATTTATCTTTCAGCTGCACCACTCCCATGCCCAAAATTAAACAGAAAAAAGGTTTCAGACTCAACAGTCCACCTCTACCGGTAATCTGAAGCCAGAGTGGGAGAGCAGGTATTTGTGGAGCTAAGTCTGAATGTAATTCTATTTACAATGCCATGCTTTGCCCCCCTACAGCCAACCCAGGGCAGCATAACCCCACCCTGATCTTTACCACCTCCAGCTGGAGTGAGGTGTCAGGTTCCCCAAGGTGTACTTCTAACCAGAATTCCTCAAGACAGAATAACCAAATAACTAATTAACAGAGAGAAGAACCTCCAGCTGCTCCACCACACAGAGGCTCTCACTGAAGTATCACCAAGTCTAAGACAAAGCAGACAGCTGATAATCCACTTTCTTCAGCCCCCTCTAACAAAGCCTCAACAGCCAAATGTAATCTAATAATTAGCATATGTAAGAGTAAAGGTCCAGACCATGACATCAGCTTCACAGAAAAATCAGCAGATTCAAAAAAGATCCATGGAGCCTATGCAGTCTTTGGAAATTCTAAATAAATGAAAGGATGAAAGGACAGAACAGCAGGAGATAGAGAACCCTACATTCTAAGTCCTAGAAAGCACAATACAACATTTCTAAACAAAACCATTCTGCAAATTCTCTATTACAGAAAAAATCTATCCATCACAAAGGTATTAGCTCACAAGGGTATTAACTAAAAAGTTGCTTCCCTAGCAACCTCCACGTTGCAACAATGTCCCTGAATAGCATTCTGCAGACACGACAAGCCATAGTTAACCCAGAAGACTGTCAACAGTTCAAGGATCACCTAAACTTGGTGAGAGCCACGAAGAGCTAACACAGGATTCCTCAAAGATGACATTACTGCTAAAGATAACACGAGTGCACACATTCTGAAATATCTGTAGCAAGAACTCAGGATCCACTAAGCTGTTTAAAGAAATTTAATGTGTACACCGTGATCAAAGCTTACCTTTCTGCCTGTTACAAAACTTACAGAGCAATGAACTGAACTCAACTCAGCTTCTCTCATCAAGGGTTTTGCTGGCAGCCCCTGCCCCTCGAATTTACCCAACATCTATTTCATCTGTTGGCATGACAGGTTTTCTGTTGTTGCCGCTGCTATTGCTTAAGTTAAAGATAACCAATAATTATCTCAACTACATTTTTAAAAGAAAGAGTGAACCCAAAACAACTTCTCTCCCTTTAGCGACAAGGTATGGCCATAGTGCAGTTTAACACACCGGATGATAAATTCCACAAATGTACTCTGATGTTGCATAGACAAGGATTGAAACCAAATCCATGCAACTCAAAAGGCAGCTATCAATGGCACATAAACCCCATTCAGATATGGAGAAACCAGATAGATAAGTGTGTCATCTGGGAAAAACTAACAGAGACAGAAACAAGATAAAACCAAAAGAAATTATGTGTCTTTTGGAGCTATTATCAATCACACTTGAGAATCTTTGAACTTTGCTTTGTAAAACTAGGGATCTTATCCTCTCTTATACAAACAGTTTAAAAAAAAAAAATGGAAGAGCTCCAAGTCAGTGAACACTGGGGTCAGACTCAAGTCTGCAAAAAGATAAGACAATTTACCCAGGGAAAGTTAAAGCACACTTCTTTGAAAGCTCATTTAATTTCCCTCTATTTTTTAAATTCAGGTATCAAAATCTCAAGGATTTTGCAATCTTGGAGATTTTCAGGATGGAGGCAATCCACTGGACCAGGAGACACAGGCCACCTCTGGGACAAGAGAGAGAGAGAGAAGCCATGTGGAAGAAATCCCACAGCCAACAAAGGTAAATTTTAACCTGTGTCCCGTGAGCAAAAGAGGATTAACAAGAACGCATGAGGGCAGCTTAATAAAATACTGAACTAGGAGGCGAGACGCTGACACCGCACAGCGCCAGTGCAATCCACTGTAGGTTATGGTGAAAATGTTTGTGGAGTTGGTCTCATTGCTATCACAGATTCAGCAGGCGTATAGGACAAATAGGAAGATACAACATACAGTGAATGCCTGCCAGGGGTTGGGGTCCATTTATTGTATTCGCTTCTACCTAAGACACCCCATAATGTGGTTATCGGTCTCTCTATTAGGATAAGCGATGAGGGACTCTTGAGAGTTTAGGCACTTTTCAATAGTGGAAGCCACATACAGCAGGGGTAGGTGTTTAACTTTGGTCAAAGGTTACAAAAAAATCTCCTTGTGTGTTTCTTTCTATGCAAATCATTTACTATCTTAACCGCACAACACATCAGGCCTCACCAAACAACGACTTCGACCAGTCTTTCCATTCCCAGCCAGTGAGTTTCCTCTCCCACTCTTGTTAACCCAAACTCCAGGCACTTTGAAAATTCCAATATTCCAAAGAATATTTCCCCTCCAGCTACTGTGACTTCCATGTGTTCTCACCGTCTCTGGCAAGCCACAGCTCTTGCCCTATTCTGTGTTCTGAGAGACATAACCCAACATTATCATTATTTATTTACATGCTTATCTACCCCACTAGACTGAGGATGTAGAAATCAGAGAAACCTAGTCGATGTGGTATTGTCTCGCCCTGCCTAACAAGATACCTGGCACAGTGAAGACAAAAGATTGTCAGCTACGTGAAACATTGCCAGCATGTGCTGAGAAGTGTCAACAAGCCGAACACCCTGTACCAGCATGAACTGACTGTAACATCTCCAGTCCATAGATAAATCACACGTTTAAAACACTTAGACATTATTTTTATAAGGATCATTATTCCACGTTATCAAAGCAGTGTCTGTATGGAGAGTAAGCCAAAACAAAAGCCTTACTGGAAAAAGTGACAAGTCGTAGCTGCATTGTTCAAACAGAACCCTACCTGGAAAGCCAGTTGCCATAGGCTTTTATCTCACACAGTGAAACCTCCCCAGACAGCTTGGAATGAGGAGAAAAGATAACCCACTGAGATTTAAACTTCAAAGAGCAAGAAGCCTCGAGGTCTGTAAGATTTGACTGTACCGTAATTAATGGCAAAACATAATTAAACAGAGTTTTGGTCAGGAACTGGGGACATGAAAAGAGGATCCTAGAGGAAATTTTGGCACCCAGAGGAGAAGGACCCTCAGCCACTAGATTGGGAGTCCTCTCCTGGGCAGTCCTTGTCTGGAGCCAGTAATTGTTCAACTCACTTCTCTCCCTGGTTCTGATGGTAAACGTGCCCCATGCCCTGCCCCGCTTCTGATGGCAAATGTGCCGAGCAACCTGCAGACCTCTGTCTACCTTCAGGGAGGGAATATGGCACTGAGAAAAGGTTGGCATTCCGGTTCCCACGATGAGTATATTTATTTTTGTACATTACTAAGTAGGCATTCTTGTCACATACTCGGCTAGCGAGTTTGGTTAAAGCAACTAAGTCTGAGAGACAGATCCATTCTCAGTGCCCCCCCAAAAAAATTTTTGTTTTAATTTTGCCAACTAATGAATTATCTCCCATAAAAGTCTTCAGGAAGAACTAACTGGCATTTCTCCTGGCTGATGCGTGATCCTAAATCTTCGTTTTTATGCATATTTTCTTTAAATTTCTACACCATGTGGATCAAGTTTTATGAGGGTAATCACTTTTAGTCAACAGTAGTTTTTACCAAACATATAACAATTTATTCAGTAAGACTCACTATCCTACTATAAAACAATCCTCTCACATCCCAGGGTAGAAGTGTCATGGAAAAAGTTTGGTTTCACCAGTACTAAATTAATACTGCTTTTGCAGGGCTGAGGCAAAAAATTTAATTTGCAAAAACCAGCCCAAGGCTACCATGATATAAAATTCACTTGATGTGTTAATTTCACACTCTAGAGTCCTCATCCCACTGGTGGGTGGGTGATCTCAATTATGTAAAGTAGAAGAATGTCTGAATTTACCCCAGCAACCCCAGACATCAGCACTCTAGGCCCAGCAGGAAGCCAGAGCTCAGCTTCCTTCCTGCCAGCCCATGGGGTAGCAGGGATTATCCTAGAAGTCAGCCAGACTGAGTAAATATTTTCACTATGCAGAGCTCAATAATAGGACACTAGTGTCCCATTTAATAAACTTTTTCTTCTACATCTTAACACAGAAGGGATGCTTCCAATATGAACAAATAACAACATAAACTCAATCAGCTCCAGCTAGACCCAGCACGTAGAGTGCTTTAGGTTCTGTAGTCACGAGCACTAAGCCTGGGAACTGCACAGGCAGTAAGTGTAAACCTCCCTTTGCCCAAGTCTGTGTTCTTGAAAAGAAATGTGCCAACTCCTGTAAAATAAATACATTATATGTTCTAGCATAAAAATACTATTTACAAAGACCATGAAATAATGAAATGTGCTTTAATAAAGGCACACCAAAATGTATATGCAGTATATCAACAGAATATAACACAAACATACATACACAGACATACCACATATTTACACAAAAAAGATGACAATTCTCCAAAATTTTGTTTTCATCATTGGGTGTCGACAATTGAGGAGATTTTATTTCCTTCTTTCTATACAAATAGTATATATGTAATATATATTACTTTTAATAGGTTACTCCTATAAAACAAAGAAGCCTTGCTTCGAAATATAAGTAAATGAAGATTAGTGTATAATACTTTAAACAAATAAACTGATCTATTGTTAGAGTAAGCTACAATGTTTCTACTATAAGTTAATTCAATGCAGATATAAATTGACTATCTGTTCATCAAGGAAATAAAAGTTCCGTGATTCACAAAGAGTAATAATACCTACCCATCAGCAAATCAGTCTGGAAACAAATTTCCTTCCTGTCGGTTCCCCTCAATTCATTCTTGATTTTTGATCCCTGCCTAATCTGCTATCTCTCTCACACACAGAACTGATGGACTTTCAGGGCCCACAAAGGAATTAACTCAGAACAGAAATAGCCCTTGGCCAGTCCTTTATTGACAGTAAAGAAACGTACTTTGTGTTTTTAAAAACAGTTTTCCCTGTGAGTTGGTAGTAGCATGGCAGCTGGCAATCCCATTTTCCTGTCCATCAGCTATTAGGATAAAATGGCTTAACCACCTCCTACCCCAAACCACATCCCCAGCTACCAGCACTACACCAAAACATTAGTAAGAAATCAGTAGTATGGTATTAGCAATTGATTTAACCAATAATATCACTTGAATGAAGCTGCTATGCCCTGTTGTTCATATGCTACACTGGTATTTAATAAGGCCCTCGGGAATAAAAAATCTAATTCAGAGTCATCGTTTTGGATCATCTGCTCATCAAGTTGAGTACTTATTAAAGATTCTTTTAAGAAGGCATAATTCCTTAGACATAGGAAGGTTTCTCAGTGATTGTTTAATCCTCATGGGAAGAAAAATGCTGCGTACTGGTCACCTTGCCTAGCAGGGAGGCCCTCCAGCTCTCACCTGCCTCCTCTGCATGTGGGAGGCAGGCCCAGAGGCCTCAGCCTTCATAAGCCTCAATGGCCAGACCAGGACACAGCAGCCCCAAAGCCCTGGGCCATGTACTGAGAAGTTCTAACATGAACATGAACCAGAAATTGAAGCTTGTAAGTGCATATAATTTCTTGCAGTGGAACAGAATCATGAGAGGTACCAATGCCGGAGAAACACCAAGATGTAAAACTTGGATAATAAATAAATGCAAATTATCCACTAAAGATACTGGATTTTAAGAGTCTAGATTTTCATGAAGAGGAAAAAAAGTAAATAAAAACACTACAGTATCCTGAGCTAGAACTTTAGTAGACATAAAAGGAGCCTTTTCTTAAAGCATTAAGCTTTCATTCAAATATTTATTAAGAATCTACCATGTTCCAGACAGATATATTATGACTCTTACACATTTGCTCACGTACATAAAAGGTCGTTTGGTTTAGACATTCCCACCGTCTACCAGTTCCTGGGGAGGTATACTGCAATCTCCACGTCAACGGATAAAGATAATAGAAGACAAAGTCAGTCAAATAATAGGAATTCCTAGACCTTTTTGATTAATGATACAAATGGCTACAGCATCTTTCTCAACTCTCTTCCCAACTCCTTATCATTATGTATCCTGGTAAAAGAGAACAAAGTTTCAGGTAAATTTTCAGGAAGTCAGCTTTTGATTATTTTAAATGGGTTTGCAAATATGTATCTGTCACTATGTGACCAGAAGACTACATTTTGGACATTCTCGTGCCAGATTCCGCCTGGCCCCTGATGTGTACCTGCAATTAATGTAATTATTTCCATATACAAAACCACAAACTGGATCCCATTTTCATTACCTTTTGGGCTGGAGCTGGATACACAGATCACATGTTCATCCCATGTCCTTCTCTATCACAGGGAGACACACACAATGCCCACCCCTAGTAACAGGAAATGAAACACTAATGAGCAAAACAGCCCTTTGCCTGTGTCCAGGATGAACAGTCCAATGAGCCTGTTGGTCCTTTCCTATTCTACAGATAGAAATCAAAAGTAGAGTACGTGCTCTGTTACCTTGGACTGGCAGCTTGTCCAGAATGACTCTGGATAAGTTATTTATCATTGCAGGCTTTGATGGGAACGGTCTTGATGAAAGAAAATTCCACTTTCCAGCCCCAGCTTATACCTACTGAGTCAAAATGCAGGAGCAGGAGAGAGGGATACACAGGGCAGCGTGTGGAATGTGCCTGGGCATGGGTACTTCAGCAAAGGCGACTCTTGATATGCAGGCTTAGCGATTGCTAAACCTTTTCCAGGGCCAGAGGTAAAGAGGAGGCCATAAAGCCAACCACCTGAAGGGTCTCACTGCGCCAGCTGCTCTGAGAGGCCCTGAGCGAGTACATAGGGCATCAAATATGGGTAAGTTGTTGAGATCACCAACAAATCCCCAAGGAGTTTTGGTAGGTAGAGGACACTGGAGAAGTACCGATGAAGAGAAATGGGGAAAATGACCCAAATGTAGTTAGGAAACTGCCCAGGCCTGTCCTTACAGAGTGGCAGATATGTCAACTGCACATTTTGAATGCCAAGGAGACGCATGCGTCTGTAACAGCAGCAGAAAGGAGTTAAGTATATTCAGTATTAATTATTAAGTCGTCAAAGATAACTTAGAGTCTATCCCCTCCCTAAGCTAAAGAAAAATCTTTACTTGGCTAATTGCCTGGATGAAAATTAGTTTGGGGATGATCTGCATAAAGATATGTGCTTTAAAAAGTCAAAGCTACATAGTAATTCTAATACACTGCCTATTATTATAGCATTTTAATGGAAGGAGATAGAATAAAGGAAGAAAAGAATCATAAATAATATCCAATCTATTATGTGGACACATTAAAGGCATCACATTATTTTAAAACGGGAGGTTTTTTTTTCCCATTGCAACTGTTAATAACCTAACACTTTTTCACCCTAATGTACTGATGCATATTTCCAAGAGTGGATTAGAAGACAACAAGATCTTATTGCCATTTTAAAAACAAATGTAAAATAATAAAGGTTTACTACTGACTCTGTTTAGTTCACTTGATAATCAGATCTGAACAAGGGGATCCCCTCAGCAAATAAAACGAATCATCAGACAGGACAGAGACCCACAAACAAGAAAATGCTTCACGTGTGCACTTTTTTCCCCTTCGTACCACTAACTGCACATTTTAGCACATTTTAAAAAGGAGAAAAAATAAAAATTAGCAACCTAACAAACACCTGCGAGGCTGTGTCTAGAGAACCTGGGCATGGAAGGAGAGCTGTGTAGACATCTGGCATCACCTGTCAGACTGCCAAACCACTGTATTTTTAAGCTATTCAGATGCTTTCTAAAGAAAAAACAATAAAAATCCTACATGCCTGAACTGTGAGGTGGGGGAGCCTCCTTGTAACTCAGCCCTTGTCAGACAGACTACAGCAGCCTCAAAAGGTTCAACAGCCTTTTTATAAACCTATTGTGTGGTGTAGTGCCTAAAAATAGTATGGTTCAGCAGGCAGATCATACCAAGGAATAATCCTACATACTAAACTCCTAAACAACAGACCAAGGAATAGAAAAAAAACTAAATTGTATTTTCAGTCTGCACCTAAGCTCCTGTGGTCACCTCTTCACCTGGACTCCTTCAGCTTCCTCATTTTGTCTGAACACACAGCAAACCTAAATTTTAGCCCTTACAGGCTACACAAGAAAATGAGAGGGATTGGTGGAGGGGGACCTAGGCAGGCAAACAGAGGTGAGGTGCATGACTGAGCCATACATTTCTATAGTATACACTGCCATGCTTAAGAGAACTTTTTTTTTTTTTTTTTGAGACGGAGTCTCGCTCTGTCGCCCAGGCTGGAGTGCAGTGGCGCAATCTCGGCTCACTGCAAGCTCCGCCTCCCAGGTTCACGCCATTCTCCTGCCTCAGCCTCCCGAGTAGCTGGGACTACAGGCGCCTGCCACCTCGCCCGGCTAGTTTTTTGTATCTTTTTTTTTTTAGTAGAGACGGGGTTTCACTGTGTTGGCCAGGATGGTCTCGATCTCCTGACCTCGTGATCCACCCATCTCGGCCTCTCAAAATGCTGGGATTACAGGCTTGAGCCACCGCGCCCGGCCAAGAGAACTTTTACCCTCTCATTGAAATAGACATGAAGGTGATGACTACATTATAATAATTATTGAATATGGCTTTCAAGTTTCCCTTACACTGAAGTTCTTACCCCTTCAAAGCTTTTAAGAATTACCTGGGGCAGTTTAGGAAAATACAGATGTTGGAAATTCAGTTTTAAATTCAGTTTTAAGTTTCTGAGGTACACAGCTAGGGTTTAGACCAATGCTTAAAACAACAAAGCTTACTGTTTTGTTTTGTGATGGAGTCTCGCTCTGTTGCCCAGGCTGGAATGCAGTGGCACGATCTCCACTCTCTGCAGCCTCTGCCTCCCAGGTTCAAGAGATTCTTCTGCCTCAGCCTCCTGAGTCGCTGGGATTACAGGCCCCCACCACCAGGCCCAGCTAATTTTTGTTTTTTAGTAGAGACGAGGTTTTACCATGTCGGCCAGAGTGCGTGTGTGTGTGTGTGTGTGTGTGTGTCTTGGCTCACTGCAACTTCTTACAGGCATGAGCCACCACTCCTGGCCAACAATGGTTTTTAGACCACGTCAGGTCGACTTCTCAGGTCATGGAGGCAGGCAACAAAAACCAGGAGGGACGTGGTCAGTATCAAGACGAAGCCTGCCTGCAAGGGATGGGCCACCAAGAGGCCAGGAGTGTCACCCGTCTAGCGAGCACCCCTGAACAGAATGAAAATCAGGCCACAATAGGCAGCTACAAGAAACCATCAGATGAGATCATAAGAAAATGCAAAGTTAAAAGCTACATGTTAACACTCCTCAATCTCCAATTTTAATTTAGCATTTACTTTTCCTTTTCTCAATATATTTATTTGAAAAGAAATTCTTACTCTGGATTTTTATTGTGGGGACAGGATGGGAGAAGTATCACTCTTCTCCTAGAAGTATTAATAAGTTAATACATATTAATAGAGATGGGAGAAGTAATAAATAATAAGTGTACACATGTTCTCACTCGTAAGTGGGACCTGAACAATGAGAACACATGGACATAGGGAGGCAAACAACACACGCTGAGGCCTGTCGCAGGGTGGGGGCCGAGGGCAGGGAGAGCATCAGGACAAACAGCTAATGTACACGGGGCTTAAAGCCTAGCTGACGGGTTGATAGGTGCAGCAAACCACCATGGCACATGTATACCTATGTAGCAAACCTGTACGTTCTGTGCATGTATCCCAGAACTTAAAGTAAATAAATTGATAATAAGTACACTAAATGAAATTTAAAGATAAAAATGAGTGTCTTTCTAACACAGTTTAGTTGATTTTTCAAATAAAATAAAATAGCTAGATCAACAAGCATCGTCTGGATGAATCCGGATAAAAACCTTAGATAGGTGAAGTAACTTGCCCAGTGTTACATCAAGTTAACAACCTGACACCTTGGATGGCAAACCAGGTTGTTGTCTAACTCTCAAATTAACGTTCTTTCAGGTTTTTTCACTGTTGCCACCAAGCCCAGTTGCCGGAATGTTTTTCTGCATATACATGGGTGTCAACATAGGCTCATGGCTAAGAGCCTGACACTAGAATCTCCCTCAGGCCAAAGTGCCTGCTCAACTATTGACTGTGCGACCTGGACAAGTCCCTTAGGCATCTTTGTGCCTCTGTGTGCTGCATCCACAGAGCAAGAAAGACAGCAACAGGAGCTGTTTTATACTAAATAATAAAAGAAAGAATACCTGCAAAATGCTTACAGCAAGACTTAGAACAGGAAGTACTCAATAAATGCTAGCTATTATTATTACCAAGGATTAAATCTGAACTTAGAACGTGTTACCATTTGTTAGTAAGAAAATCAGTACAGAAAATTATCACCTTTACTGCACATATAGATTCTCTATTCCTTTCTCTCTCTAAACAAACTTTTAAAATGGGTGACTGCAGGGCCTTTATTTCTACTGCGTGCGCCTTAAGGTATGAAGGGGCCACAATGGTCCAATATCCTGTGACTTCCTATACCCCAGAAATGTATGAGGCAGAAGGAATGTATGAGTTTGAAAGGACTCTCAAGATGGGATGGTTCCTATAGCACACTGTCACGCTTAAGAGAACTTCTACCCGCCCACTGAAATAGACATGAAAGTGATGATTACATTATAATAATTATTGACTATGGCTCTTACAAGTTGCCCTTACACTGAAGTTCTCAACTCTTCATAGCCTTTAAGAATTACCTGGGGCAGTTTAGGAAAATATAGATGTTGGAAATTCAGTTTTAAGTTTCTGAGGTGCAGAGCTAGGGCTTAGACCACTGCTTAAAATAACAAAGCTTTTTCTGTTTGTTTTGTTTTCTTTTGTTTCGAGATGGAGTCTCAGCCTCTCAGCTTCTATCAGACACACTGCTCATTACCTCAGAAAGTGCTTTCATTGAGGAAAAACAGTTATCTCATTAAAGAATCAAAACCTTAACACTACGCATTGTTCCTCACTGAATTCTTCCTTTATAAAGCTTTCCACCGATATTTCCTCCTAAGAGAAATGTTTAATAAAAGCAAACAAACAAAGGAAAGAAAACAAACCATACATACTGAGACTTAACTTATAAAAGTACAATGTGGTATGTGGAAAAGCCCTGCTGGATTTCGGATTCATGAACTAAGAGTGGTATTAGTGGCTTTTCACTAAGGGAATATACAAAATTGTCTTTATAATATGGTACTGTAAATGCTTTCCAAATAACACTGGAGAAGGCTTGTACAAAGCATGACATTGCATTTTAAACCTTTGTAGGGATAATCCTTAATATACTGACTTTCACATTTCACACTTCTTTCAGATATCTTAACCATTTAATCTCCACTTAAGTTGAAGATTCGGCAAAACAGAAAAGCATCCAACGTTCACAACACTTAGGGGTCAATGTGTTTTTAGGAGTCTGATTATTTCAAGCAGGGCTTTAGGCTACGAATGAATCAATAATTTCATTTGAGTGTGAGAATATGCAATAATTGTTTCATATTACTCTAGTATACATTCTTGAAGTCTTACGAGGATTCTGTTTGGTTTTGCACAATATCAATATGCTTATCTTCCTGCATGAACAATATATGAACATATAGAGGATAACAATATAATTGTACAGATGCTTCTTTTTGGTTTTCCTCCTAACTGCCTGCAGAAGCAAAATAAGACCACATTCTGAAATTATCTATAAAATACGACTAACGGGATGAATTGGCCGTCTCCTTAAGTCACTACCCTTGAGGCACTGTCACAGAGATCTGGTAGTTTGCTTCATTACAAATTAGCTATATGACCCTTAGGGCAAATCACGGTGCTTCCCTGGGCCTTATTTTTTAAATGGAGACACCTACTTCAAAGCACTAATGAAAGATTAAATGAAAAAGGTAAAATGCCAAAATATTACCTGTCACATAGTGAACAGTAAGCAAATAAAGCTGCAATAATAATTATTCAACAGAAGAGGAAATGGCCTGAAAATACACTGCAAATGAGAGACGGCATCTGTCACATTCAGTCATAAAGTGTGTCTTGTGTGATCAAGTTGATCAGCATTACATTTTGGGAAACCTTATTAGTAATATAATCAAGATATATAATAAGTTACATTGTCATTTATTCAACTAGCTATAACCTAACGGTAAGAACAGAGATTGGAAAAAGGGAAGGAAAATAAAGAAATTTCTAATTACCAAGTAAAGCATATCCTACCTGGTCAATAAAAAAAAAAAAATTCCAAGTTATAAAGGAGTTTGGTTTGAGTCTGATTAGCAAGAATCGGTGCATGAGAAACCAGCATACTGGACTGTGATAGTGCAAAATATGTACTTGAACTTCAACCCCATTTCCTGGTATACAACTCCTAAAATACTTAACATGTCCAGTGACATCTTTTTGTATACTAATGAATTAACTGATGGATGGCAGCCCTGAGGTAGCTTTAGGATGGGGCTGGTCAACAGAAAGACTAAGGCCTAATCGGAGGGTTGAGATTTTCTGCCCCATCCCACAGCCTCCAGGGAGGAGAGAAGGGCTGAAGGTTAATTTGATCACGAATGGCCAATGGTTTAATCAATAATGCCTATGTAATGAAGCTTCCCAAACAGTCCAAAAGGACAGGATTCCGGAAGCTTCCAGACAGCTGAACACATGGAAGTTCTTGGAGGGTGGTACGACTGCAAAGTACATGGACGCTCTGTGTCCCTCCCCTTGACCTCACCCTATGCATTTCATCCGGGGAAGAGACATGTAACATTCTTTGTAATAAACCAGCATATCTAAGAGTTTCCCTGAGTTCAGTGGGCCGCTCTAGCAAATCAATCATATCCAAGGAGGGGGTGGGGGAAACCCCAATGTAGTCAATCAGAAGTACAGGAAATCCACCTGGAGCTCGAGACTGGCACATGAAGCGGCAGAGAAAGGAAGGAGAGTTCTGGGACTGGGCCCTTAACCTGTGGGATCTGACACTATCTCCAGGTAAATAGTATCAGAGCTGAGTTGAATTAGAAGACAGCCAGCTGGTGTTTGCTGCAGGATTAATTGCTTGCTTGGTGTGGGGGGAAAACCGCCAAACACGTGGTCATGGAAGTCTTCTTTGTTGACTGTTGTGATATGACAGCAGCAGAAGAAAAAACACTTTTTTTTTCATTCTCATAGACCTACTGAATTAAGGACCAAATGTTACTTTGTGCAATGGCTTCAGGTGCTGCAGAAAAAAAGAGTGTTCCAAGCCTTGGGAAGAGAAGGCTAAGGAACAGGTAGGGCTGTCCTGGGTACAAGAGGACATGGAGTGGCCCACGGGCTGGATTTCTGCTCAGCTTGTCTCAGGTCCTTGATGACCTCATCAAATCCTCAAACCCTATGAAGTCATACACAAATTTAACACATTATCTCTTTCTATACATCTTTTTCACTCTGAATAAAGTACACCAAAATGCACATGTCTACATGTGTTCATTTATCCATCCAAACGTGTGTACTGAGTGCCTACAACGTGCCAGGCGCCCTGGAGGACACAAAGACCCATGGTCATCTCAGCTCACTAGTATTCCCCCAGTATTTCATGATTACAGCAACTGAACTTTTTATCTTTTTAGCTATTTGTGTACATTTGCTTCTTCCCCTTTAGATTATAAACTGTTGATGGGGAAGGGCTGCCTTTTCATCATCTTGTTTCCCCCAGCAACTAACAGAGTACTGCACTTACAGAAATTATCCAGTAAATATTTACTGTACAAAATCACTCTCAAGGAGCCCAGTCTCCTTCCCCTGAGGTCTTCAGATTTTAAGACCATCTGCCTGAGGTGGCTACAGCTTTCTAAATTTGGCTGACAGCGCAATATGAAATAAAATGTTTCAAAACATAATCTGGAAAGTGTTTGTGTTTTCCCACCCTGAAATTCTGTGTATAAGCAGCAAAACAAAATGGAATTTAGGAAGAGATATGAAATCATCTAAACATTTTATATATAGGCAACCGCATTTCCCAATGGTCAAACCCCCGAGTGAAGGATCAAGCACCAGCCCTGCTGACTTGTTCTTGACAACCCGATCCTGGCAAGAGATGGCACACATCTGCTGTAAGCAGGCAAAGAATGCTGACATTCCCCCTGTAGAGATCTAGCAACTAGAATGTTTGTTCAGAAACTTGGGCAGGACAATGAGAAACTCAGTCTCAGAACATTTTAAAAATAGATGAAGGCCAGGCACGGTGGCTCATATCTGTAATCCCAGCACTTTGGGAGGCTGAGGCAGGTGAATCACCTGAGGTCAGGAGTTCGAGACCAGCCTGGCCAACACAGTGAAATCCCATCTCTACTAAAAATTAGCTGGGCGTGGTGGCGCATGCCTGTAGTCCCAGCTCCTTGGGAGGCTGAGGCAGGAGAATCACTTGAACCCAGGGGGTGGAGGTTGCAGTGAGTCAAGATGGCGCCACTGCACTTCAGCCTGGCTACAGAGCGAGACTTCATCTCTAAATAAATAAATAAATAAATGAAGATAAATTACGGACCCTGTAAAGATCCATTCAAGTATAGAATTCTACTGGCCTTACGAAACTGACCATAAAACAAAAAAGTGCAGAATCAAAAGGAAGCCTAGCACCATCCCTCTAATACTTATTTTGATTCCCAAAGGGTAAAAGGTGGAAGGTAAAGCTGAAAGCAGAGAGGAGGAACAAAATATTCCAGGCATCAAAACAGTACCTTTCTGATAAGAAAACACCTAAGGAGTTAAAAAATTCTTACTAGAAATCTGAAAGCTGAAACACAGACCTCTATAACACTACAGTGCCAGCTATCTCAGAAAATTCTATTCATCTTTGTAAGGACAAGAATTTGGAGCTCAGCCCAAGCTTGTCTCAGTCACTTCTCATGATAATAATTTGAGTTCTCTCACAGAACAAGTCTCCTAATCCTCTGATAAACAAGTTTCTAAGCCTTTAAGATGGTTAAGTGAACAAATCCTAACTTCGCCAATGGGAAAATGAGGGCATCAAACGGTAAAATCATCTACAAAGGAGTACACAAGTCAGTAATTAAACAAGTATGACGTCTCCTTGATTCTGATGCTATCACAAAATCTGTAGATTTTAAACAAGGTGTTCTTTACATACAAGTTAACTGGGGAATAAAGGTCACTGCAAAAGAAAAACTAAAAGAACCAAAGCAATTGAACTTCATTCATACTTTTTTATCAACAGATGTGTTGTACAGATGTCCCCTTTAATTAGAGTCCAGTTGTAACCCATGTTAAAATAGCATTTGAAATGGATTTTCAACTGACAAAAGAGACTACCTGGGACACAGCAGCTTATTCAAGGAAGCACAGCTTTACTTCCCTCTATGCTCTTAAAGACATCATATGGATCCAAATCAAAAGCAACTCAAACCGTAAAAATACAAATAAAATTTAATTTTAAAACAAGAGAGAATACCTGGAGTTGGACTAACAGATTGGAAAAATTTTAGATCTGGCACTTATACCACATGCAAAAATAAAGAAAAAAAAGTATCATATGCAAATTTAAAACTAAAATATGGAAAGTAATTTTTATAATTGTGGAGTGGGGAAGTTTTCTCTTAGCATGAGAATCAGGCCAGAAACTATAAAAAAAAAAAGGAGCTAAACTTAGGGAGAGAAAGACTGACATACTTCATAAAAGAGAAATCAGAACTACTCTTTTGTAAAAAGTATCTCCAGAAAGCTCAAGCGCAAACTAAGAATTGGCAAAAAATACTTGCTTGTTACACGTGACAAAAGACTAATATCCAGAATAGAGAGATTAAAAATATCAGTGCATGTAAAACTCCAAAAGATAAATGAGCAAAACAAATACACGTAGCCAATAAGCATGTAAACCTAACCTCAGTGTTAATTTTTTAGAACATAAACACTAAAACGATATAACACTTTTTTAACATTAAAACCAGACAATGAAAAGATGTCTACAATGTACTATAATTCACTACAATGGTAAGTGAAAATAAAAGCAATGTACAACATATCTGTGGTCAAAAATAGTACATATTGAATAATTCAATTTTTTTGAGTGTGCATGTGGATTTCTGAAAAGTCTGTTGACAGTGATTGCCTTTGGGGAATGAGGCTGCAGGAGAGATTTATGCTGCATTTTATACATTTCTGTGTTACCTGAAATTAATACACTTACGAATTTAAAAACTAAAGAATTTTTGGCAAAATGAAGTTTGCCTAAAATCGTGAACACATATGATATGGCTTGGATGTTTGCTCCCTCCAAATCTCATGTTGAAATATGATCCCAGGGTTGGGGGTGTGGCCTGGTGAGAGATGACTGAATCATGGAGGTGGATCCTTCATGAACAGTTTAGCACCGTCTCCTTGGGGTTGAGTTCTCCCTCAGTTAGTTCACATGAAATATGGTTGTTTAAAAGAGTCTGGGACCTCCCCCTTCTGTCTGATGTTCCCACTCTCACCATGTGAGGTGCTGGTTGCCACTTTGCCTTTCACCTAAAAGCTCCCTTAGGTCTCACCAGAAGCCAAGCAGATGCCAGTACCATGCTTCCTGCACAGCCTTCAGAACTGTGAATTAAATCCCTTTTCTTTGTAAATTATCCAGCCTCAGGTATTTCTTTATACTAACACAAAAAGGGGTTAACACAACGCATCACAAATGTGCTCCCTGTTGTACAGGGTAGCATATTCCAGAACTTCACTCCTCAAAATTACCCATGAAGAAATTAATCTGGAGACCATGTCCTCTAGGTGCACTTCTGTATAGACCTGACTAAGGAAAACTCAGAAAGTGTGAAGTCCAAGCAGTGCCCATTTCCCACAGTACTCCAAAGTGCAGTAAAGGCCAGGTACCCAGTTGTGTCCAGGCAGCACAAGGCGTCCCTTAGCTGGCCAGCAGGCTAGTAACAGAAAGAACTCATCACTTAGATTCAGAGGAAACCAAGGAACTGGGAGGGACAAGGGCAGCCGTTGATTTTTCCTTAAACCTAGGTGGGAAGCACCTCCCATTTCCTATGCTGAAAATGTTCACTATCTCCCTCGTTTTATTTCCACATCAGAATTTACTCAGTCTCAAGGGTTTTCATTAGCACTTCGGCCAAGTCTCTTGATTCCCATTAGGATTGAACAGTCTTTTCAGGCAGAGTCTGTCTCTACTGTTCTCTCCTCTGCTCCACCTCTTCTCTTGTAAGGATTTTCACAATTTCACCACTCGACATGTTTGTACTTACGTATTCATAATTTATAAGAAACTCGTAGTGGACATCCACCCCCTCCTCCAGTGGTATTTTGCCACAGTTTAAATGTTTATCCTCAAATCTTTTTTTTTTTTTTTTTCCTCGAGACCAAGTCTCACTCTTGTCGCCCAGGCTGGAGTGCAATGGCACGATCTCAGCTCACTGCAACCTCTGCCTCCCGGGTTCAAGCAATTCTCCTGCCTCAGCCTCCCAAGTAGCTGGGATTACAGGCATGCGCCACCATGCCTGGCTAATTTTTTTGAATTTTTAGTAGAGACGGGGTTTCTTCATGTTGGTCAGGCTGGTCTCGAACTCCCCATCTCAGGTGATCCACCCGCCTCGGCCTCCCAAAATGCTGGGATTACAAGTGTAAGCCACCATGCCCGGCCACTCAAATCGTTTGTAAAGGCAAGCTCCCAGGTCACAGACCTCAAAATGCGTCAACACGCATAAAAGACAAAGGCTGTGGAAATAAAGATTGATCAAGGGACACAGCAACTAAATGCAGCGCCCAACCCTAGAGGGACCCTATATGGAGGGGAATGATGCTGCAAAGGACATTTTCGGGCAAATGGTAAAACTGGGATACAAACAATAGTTCGGTTTGAGTAAGCAATCGATATTAAGCTATCTGAAGTTGATAACTAAACCTTGTCACACAAGCAAATTATCTCTATCGCACTGAAGTGCTTAGGGGTAAAAGGTCATGAAGTGTATAACTTGAAAACCGAGCGTATGGGTGTATGCATGTGCCATGTGCCTGTGTGCATTGTTGTGTAGACACAGACTGAGAGGAAAGGATGGGGATCCATTTTTGACGATCCAAGGCTGGAGGACAAATGTCCTGGGGGTGGTTACTTCCTACAGGCTCCTTCACAAGCCCATCTTATTTCCTGCTGCTACAGGAAATACAGTATTTGTGCACACACACAAGTGAAGGAGCAGCTCTGCCTTTATTCTGCAGCCAAGGAAGAAGGGGTTTAGGTGACAGTGCCCTTGGCCCCGGGCAGAGAAGGCTGGACTTGGCCCCACCACTCCCTTGATCACCTTCCTCACAGGGGCTGCTCTCAGTGGGTCCAGGACACATCTTATAACAGGAGAGAAGCCTTTGGCAGCTATTTACCCACCAGCATGCTCACTGGTCGCGCCTCTAATATAAGGGACGCTCCACGTAGATAACATAGAAACCAATTATTAAAGGCCAGTCCTTTTAAACACATTCAGGGATGCTCGCAGGATCTCTTCAGTGACTCCTTTCAAAGCCTCCAGAGGCTCTGAAACTAGGCAACTCCAAAATTCAAATGAGCTTTCTTAAAACAATGCTCACCCATGTTTGCTGTGGAGAAGTGACAAAATAAAAACATATACTCTATCAGCCTAGGGAAACTGAAACAATCTTTTAAAAAAAAATTAGTGGGACACAAATCCCCAATTTAAAAATCAACATGCCTCTCTGAAGTGAGAATGCCTTGCCTGCAGGCTTACCTGAGTGGGGAAGAGCAGCGGGCTCCTGCTCACACAGCCTGGCAAGAACCTACAAACGAAGAAAGAGACCCCGTTCAGACTCCCAGAACAACTCTTGGTCAGCAATTTGAACTGTGGTTCCTCAGACCTGAGGAATCCCCAGGGGTCCACAAGGTCAAAACCATCTTCATGTTGACACCAAGGCACTATTTATCTTTTCTACTCTTCATCTCTCCCCAATGTTCAATGGAGTTTTCCAGAGGTTGAGGAACATACGATAGCACAAGAGATTGAATGAAGAAGCAGGTAAGAGAATCCAGCTGTCTTCTCTTCAGCCATACATTAATGAAATTAAGTATACAGCAATATCATTCTGCTCATTAATTTTTCTGTTTTGAAAAATAATTATTTTCATAAATTGCTATTTATAATAAAATATAAAAGGGTTACTACTGTCATTTTTTTTTTACATACAGAATTTTTATGTTAAAACAAAGAATCAGAGTAACATTAGTAATAGAAAATCCATATGGAAATATTCACAATCTTCTCAGTGAGAAAGGGGACCCTGCCTTACTGCCAACCTACTGTTTGAGGAGCCAGAAGTTGATGTGAAATTGCAAGGTCACCTTTTCAAGCTAAACCCCACTCCACAGCTATGTCCTTTTTTTTTTTTTTTTTGAGATGGAGTCTCACACTGTGGCCTGGGCTCGGGTGCAATGACGCGATCTTAGCTCACTGCAACCTCTGCATCCTGGGTTCACGTGATTCTCCTGCCTCAGCATCCCGAGTAGCTGAGATTACAGGCACCCGCCACCATGCCCGGCTATCATTCTTAAATAATAAATATTTTTTAAATTTCTCAGTTTTAATTCTATTAGGGTAAACATCAACAGAGATAAGCCACATAATCAAAAGCTCCATGGAATTCCAATAATTTTTAAGAATGTCATAGGAATCCTAAAACCAAAAATTTTGAGAACTCCAGTTATCCATTTTGGTACTAAATTCTGTTGAACTGCATCTTCTTTTAATGATAATGGCAATGGTCAATATTAGGTATGCAGTGCTACGTACTAGACACTCTACTAAAACACTTTATATATGTTATTTCCAAACTCACCAGCACATTAAAAGAAAAAAACAATTGGCCTTTTCTGCCTCCCTGGTTGAGGAAACTGGCACTCAAGAGACTGGTTATTTGTCCCAGGCGAATCAGCACGCGCAGGATGCGAACTCAAGTTAGCTGGACTCCTAAGATCATGCTTTCAACACACCGTTTTTTTAAAACAACGTAAGAATTTCTGCAAACTCAACCACAGCCAAGCGCCCCAGGGCTCACACTCAGATTTGACACTGCATGGACTCAACAACGCAACAATGTGGAGAATACACTTCAGACAAAACCATATAAACATGGGTTTACGACGACAGTGTGGCTTTCTAAATGCTGGCAAGATCCAGCACTGCTTCCTACAAAAGACAAGACAGACTCCAAGAAGGAGGGCACCCCAGGGACAGTCCCAGTTTACAACTGTTAACCCAGCATAGCATTAACAGCGTTCCTTTCACTTTAGGAGGCGATAAACTGTAAGGTCACCTACCAAGAAGGCTATGACTAGTCTTAGTTTTAAAAAGCCCTCCTTTTTCAACCTGTCTCCATTTTTATGAAGCACAGAAACAGTAGATGAAAAATTACCAGTCCCCTCAACTGTGGCTGAAGGTAAGATTATGTGCAGCGGTTAGGGTGGGGAAAGAAATTCTCACTGACAATTTTTGTAGCCAATATAGACAGTTCTGAGTTTAAAAATCTGATGCATAATATAGTGGGTACTTCAAAAAAAAAAAAATTAAACATGGCCTTACCATAGAACCCAGCAATTCTACTTCTGGGCATACAGCCAAAAGAATCTGAAAGCAGGGTCTCCAAGATGAACTGGCACAGCCCTTTTCACGGCAGCATTATTCACAGTGACTCAAAACGTAAAGCAACCCAAACGCCCATTAGATGAATGCAGGAACAACACATGGGAAATACGTGCCATGGAATATTATTCAGCCTTAAAGAGGAAGGAAAGGCTCACACAAACTACAACATAGATGAACCTTGAAGATACCATGCTAAGCAAATAAGCCAGTCACAAAAAGGACAAACACTGTATGATTCCATTTATATGAGGTATGTAGAGTAAGTCAAATTCATAAAATCAGAAAGCACAATGGTGGTTGCCAGGGATTGGGGTGAGGGGAAATGGGGTTACTGTTAAATAGATACAGAATTTTCAAGATGAAGAAGTCTGAAAATGGATGATGGTGATGGTTGCACAACAGTCTCAATCTACGTAACATCAGTGGACGTCTAGTACCGTCAGGGACTCAGACACAGTACTAGGTAGAAGGTGAACCTCATGTTACAGTGCTTCGCAGATACTGTGTCTTTTACAGACTGGAGATTTGCGGCAACCCTGCAGGGAGCAAGTCTATCGGCACCATTTTTCTGACACAAAGTTTTCAGCTGGTGTTTCTGTGTCACATTGTGGTTCTCACAATACTTTCAACTCCATCATTACTTTTATATTTGTTATGGTGACCTGTGATCAGCGATCTTGGATGGAACTAGGGTAACTGTCTGGGGCTGGCATGAGCCACACCCATATAAAACAGTGTATTTAATCCATAAATACTGTGTTCTGACGGCTCCACCAACCAGCCTCCCCAGTTTCTCTCCCCCTCCTCAGACCTCCCTATTCCCTGAGACACAACAATGTTGAACTTAGGCCAATGAATAACCATACAATGGCCTCTCTGTGTTCAAGTAAGAGTCAAATAACTCACTTTAAATCAAAAGCTAGAAGCAATTAAACTCAGTGGGGAAGACATGTCAAAAGCCAAAACAGGCCCAAAACTAAGCCTCTTGTGCCAAACAGCCAAGTCGTGAATACAAAGGAAAAGTTCTTGAAGGAAATTAAAAATGCTACTTCAGTGAACACACAAATGATAAGAAGGCAAAACAACCTCATTGCTGATATGAAGAAAGTTTGAGTGTTCTGGATAGTCAATGAAACCAGCCACATTTCCTTAAGCCGAAGCCTAGTTCAGAGCACGGCCCTAGCTCTCTTCAATGCAATGAAGGCCGAGAGAGGTGAGGAGGCCGCAGAAGAAAAGTCTGCAGGTAGCAGAGGCTGGTTCATGAGGTACAAGGAGAGCTACACTAAACAGCATGTTCGATGTCAATCAAACAGCCTTCTATGAGAAGATGTCCTATAGGACTTTCATAGCTAGAGAGAGGAAGTCAACAACTGGATTCAAAGCTTTAAAGGACAGGCTAATTCTCTTGTTAGCAGTTAACGCAGTTGGTGACTAAGTTGAAACTCACGCTTAGTTACCATTCTGAAAATCTTCGGGCCCTTAAGAATTATGCTAAATCTACTCTGCCTGTGCTCTGTCATTGGAACAACAAAGCCTGCATGACAGCACATCTGTTGACAGCATCGTTTACTAAATATTTTAAGTTCACACTGAAACCTAGTGCTCAGAAAAAAAGATTCCTTTCAAAACATTACCGCTCATTGACAATGCAGCTGGCTACCCAAGAGCTCTGACGGAGGTGTACAAGGAGATGAATGTTGTTTCTTGCCTGCTAACAACATCCATTCCGCAGCCCACAGATTAAAAAGCAATTCTGACTTTTAAGTTTTATTATTTATGAGGTAATTTTCATAATGTTATAGCTATCACAGAGAGCAATTCCTCTGGTGGATCTGGGCAAAATAAACCGAAACCCTTTTAGAATCACCATTCAAGATGCCATCAAGAACATTCATGATTCATGCGTGGAGGTTAAAATATCAACAATTAATAGGAGTTTGGAAGAAGTTGACTACAACCTTCAAGGATGACTTTAGGGCGGGGGCTCAACATTTCAATAGAGGAAGAAATAGCAAAAAAGCTAGAATTAAAATTGGTGCCTAAAGATCTAACTAAATGGCTACAAATTCATGATCAAACTTGAATGGATGAGGAGTTGCTTTTTGCAGAGGATCAAAGAAACTAGTTTCTTAAGATGGAATCTGCTCTTGGTGAAGATGATACGAACACTGTTGCAAAGGATTTAGGATATTACATAAATTGGCAGGGTTTGAGGAGAGACTCCAGTCTTGAAAGAAGTTCTACCTGTGGGTCAAATGCTATGAAATAGCATGAAGTCTTTCATGAAAGGAAGAGCCGACTGATGTGGCAAACTTCATTGTTGCCTTATTTTAAGAAATTGCCATAGCCAGCCCAACCTTCAGCCACCACCACCCTGATCGGTCAAGAGCCATCAACACTGAGGCAAGATTCTCCACTGGCAAAAAGACTGACTTGCTGAAGGCTCAGACAATCATTTGCATTTTTTAGCAAAAAGTATTTTTAAATTGAGGTTTGCACATTTTTTAGACATAATGCTACTACATACCTAATAAACTCCAGTATAGTGAACTGTAACTTTTAAATGCACTGGAAAAAACAAAAAATTGTGTGACTTGCTATACTGCAACATTTGTTTCATTGCAGTTGTCTGGAAATAAGCAAACCTCCGAAGTATGCCTGTACTGAAAAGCAATGTGGGGAAGCCCAGGTAAAATACATTACTGAACTATAAAAGATAAATGTTTCTTGCAAAAAACCTCAAAGCCTCTGAAGCATCAATATTTTTCACAATTTTGGGATCCCATTTTTTCTCTAAGGAAGCCTTCTATTCTCATCTATATTCTTTATCCTGATACATCATGAAGCCCTCAACTTGAGTTTACAAAATAAGTCTTTTAAAGGCCTGCTAATGAAACAGTCTGTGTTTTGTGACTAAATATCTTATGCTCTTATGCTTAATGTCTCTTCTCTCGGAGACACTCGATGTTGTAATATCCCAACACAATGAACCGTCTGTAAAAGACACTTTTCCTTCCTTTAATACAGCAAACATCCTGTAAACAATTAATGTTCCACTCTTTTAACTGACTGCTTTTGTTTACTGACAGGAAAGGAAACCACAAATTCTTCAAGTAGCAATAGGGACTGCAAGAGTTTTACTTCATTTCCTACTGAGCAGGTGGTTTATATGAGGCAATTGGCTATTGTATTTTACCTTGTTTTGCCTTGAGACAGGAAAAAAAGAAATGAACTTTCAGCACAGTCTTCTCAAGCAACAGAGCTTGGGGCCAGGTGCTGTGATGCCAAGTGTGAAGGGGGAAGGTTCTCCCCTATTCTCTGGTCTATCACTGAGAGGAGGCTCCTCACACTTCAACAGGAAGCTCTGTGTGAAAACCAGATTTGCAGACAAACAGAGGTCTGGCTCTTTGTTCTTACCTGCAGGTTCATCAGCTGTTTTTCCAGCAAAAGAAAGTTCTGAGAAAGTGAAGGCAAACATTTTCTTTCCACTGAAATGAACACAAATATTCTATCAAGCTCCGTTTCTCTACTTACTGTTAGGATGCATTTGCTAGTATTTGGGGAAAGCCAGCATCAAAAAAAGGCTACTTTTTGTTTCTGTTTGTGTTTGTTTTGCAGCCCCGTACCACTGCACCTCAGAGTTTTCTATTAGCCCCAAAACACTCCGGTCTAGACTCTAGACGCCAGCAAGGTCCAGTTCATGACCACATATCCAGGACTAAGCACATGCTCTGTACTTAAAAAGCACTCAGTATGTATTTCCAAAGGAGATGACTAAAGAAGGAGAGAGGCAGGGCATTTCCTACAGGATAAGTAAGTGACGGAAAGAACACAGCCATTCCCATAAGGGAATCCATAGAACAGTTTGAACCATATGAAACCACCAATGGTTCTCTATTTTCGACCTAAAAAAGTAGCAATTTCATGCAATCCAATCTAACCTCTGATCCTCCTCAATGAGCTTCCCTATTCCATGCTATTGCAGGAGCCCTGGGAAAACTTCCTCTTCACTCTCCAAAGCTCAGTGAAAAATCAACTAAAGGCAGATCAATAGGAGAAAAGGCAAATATATTAATCTGAACAGAAGTCTCACAAAATAAAAGAACTCAAAGAAATGGCCAGATGGGCGAAGCTTTTTCTGAGGGTACAGAAAGAATGGGGGCTTGGAGTGTTACTGAAAAGGGATCCTGATCCAGACCCCAGGAGAGGGTTCTTGGATCTCACACAAGAAAGAATTCCAGGTGAATTCATAAAGTGAAAGCAAGTTTATTAAGGAAGTAAAGAATTAAAAAGTGGCTACTCCACAGGCAGAGCAGGGGCATGGGCTGCTCAACTGAGTATACTTACAGTTATTTCTTAATTATATGCTAAATAAGGGGTAGATTATTCATGGGTTTTCCAGGAAAGGGGCAAGCAACCCAAGAAGTCATAGTTCCTCCCCTTTTTAGACTGTCTAGTAAGTTCATGGGGTTGCCACGGCATTTGTAAACTGTCATGGCGCTGGTGGGAGCGTCTGTTAGCATGTTGATGCATTATAATTAGCATGTAATGAGAATGACCAGAGGTCACTTTTGTCACCATCTTGGTTTTGGTGGGTTTTGGCAGCTTCTTACCACAACCCGTTTTATCAGCAAGGTCTTTGTGACCTGTATCTTGTGCCAACCCTCCTGTCTCACCCTGTGACTAAGAATGTCTAATCTCCTGGAAATGCAGCCCAGTAGGTGTCAGCCTCATTTTACTCAGCCCCTGTTCAAGAAGGAATCACTCTGGGTAAAATGTCTGACAGGAACACGGCCAAAAACAGGTTATGATGGTGCCTCAACTTACGATGATAGGACAGTTATGGGAAGGGGAGGAATCCTGGCTAGCAAAGGTGGCCTCGTTATGCATCTGAAACCTCACACAGGTAGCAGCCCTCAGACAGAATAGATGATAATTTTTTTTTCAGACCTTTATAGGTATCAGACTCTCAGTTAACCTTGCCTACATCAGGACAAGGGAGGGCCTTAGAGAAAGCCTGGCTGCATTAATGCAGATTCCCTACAGATGCAAATCCCCCCTACAAAAGACAGCTTTCAGCTATTCTTGTATTTCAAGCCCAGTGAATAGCCATCTTGAAATATGTCAAAGTATATTTCAGGATAAAATATTTTGGTTCCCTTCATTATCTTTATCATCAATCCCTTATTCTGCTACAACACTAACTTTATCCCTCTCCTTTGTGCCCTCACAGCCAACTGCCACATGAATGACCCACAGCACCTATAGCTCAACATGCAGAAGATGGAGTCTACATCCTTCCTGACAAATCTCCTCCTCCACCCATGTTTCCGACCTAGGCTAACAGCTCCAGTCTTCTCTTTCCCTCCCTCTTGTGCTGCGACCATGGCAGTTAAAGCTTCTATCCATCTCGTGCCCTTTTCCCACATTCCCTTCTGGTTCTTGTAAGGAACCATCCCTGCCCTTAATGTCATGCTGTCGTCCCCTGGGTTGCTCTGGGCACACCATTCCCTTAGGTCAGTGACTAGTTCAAGGATATGTGCAGGCCATGGCAAGGTCATCTACAGTCTTCTCTGGGATGATGTCGGGATCTTAAGAAGTTCAGTTCTGCCAAAGGAACTAAGCTAGGAGGGTGTGGGCTGCAGCTGCTGGCCACTGTCTCATAGATCACAGAGAAAGGGCTGTTATGCAGAGCTCAACACAGGGAAGGCAGAGCCAGGACAGAGAGACAGAGGGAAAAAAGAGGCCTTCTGACAATGCTTGAGCCCCTGAATCCAACAATGCCTGCAGTATGCCACCCCTAGACATCCCAGTTACTTGAGCTATGCCTTTCTTTTTTTGCTTAAGTTACTTTAAGTTGGGTTTCTTTCACTGGTAACAGCTCACACAGACACATCTACTCAAAACTATAATATGCATAACTTAAATCTCAAAATAACCTTCAAATAATTCCATACTATGGCCCAAGTACCTTCCTAACTTGACTTCCCTACATGACAGTCAGAATACACATTAAATAACCTTTCCCAAAAGAATATGCCCTAAAGGCTCCTGCCTCTGTCCCTTCTATCAAGACGTGCCCATTACCCAAAATAATCAGCATCCTTTGCGCCTAAAAGCCCCTCATTCCCCACAAAACTTTCTCAGACATTTCCAAGGGAAAAAACTGTTGAAGAAAAACTTCCTAGATAGACAGTGTCTCTTCCTCTCTACTACTCACTCAGAATACTATGTGTACCTTTCGCTGGAAGGTTTTTTAGTCAGTCTCTTATGTAACTTCTTGATGGACATGTCTGTACCTTCAACTGTGAATCCTGAATGGGCAGAAGCCTTATGCATAATAATAAACGGCTGGTGAAACGAATAAGCAGGCAAGCTGCTTGCATTCAAGAAACATTTGCTGATGATGATGTCACAATTCACTGTCTATGCTTTTTCCATAATTTTCTTTCAACTTTTATTTTAGATACGGGGGGTACATGTGCAGGTTTGTTACATGGGTATATTGCACCCAGGCAGTGAGCACAGTACCCAAGAGATAGTGTTTTACCCCCTCCCCTCCTTCCTTCCCTCCCTCCCTTCCTCTCTCTAGTAGTCTGCAGTATCTATTGTTCCCATGTTTACGTCCATAGGTGCTCAATATTTAGCTCCCACTTATGAATGAGAATACGTAATATTTAGTTTTCCACACTCACACTGGTTTGCTTAGGATTATGGTTTCCAGCGCCATTCATGTTGCTATAAAGGACATGATTTCATTCTTTTTATGGCTGCACAGTATTCCATGGTGTATATATACCGCATTTTCTTTATTTTATCCACCACTGACGGGCACCTAGGTTGATTCCATGTCTTTGCTATTGTGAACAGCACAGTGATACACACATGAGTGCATGTGTCTTTTTGGTATATGATCTATTTTCCTTTGGTTATATACCCAGTAATGGAATTGCTGGGTCGAATGGTAGTTCTAAGTTCTTTGAGAAATCTCCAAACTGCTTCCCACGGTGGGTGAACTAATCTGCATTCCCCCCAACAGTGTATAATGGTTCCCATAATTTTTTACATTAAATCTTCCCTGAGCTTGTAAGAATAAATAATTAAGTTATTGTGATTATTGGGATAGCCTCCATGTGGTGTTGAAAATTCTGTGACTCTTTCAGTATTTCCCACAAACAAGATATATAAGGAAGGCTCGTTGGAAACCAATACATCCCTGCTAAATTCAAGCTAAAAAGCTTTAACTACCCCACAATGAACACAAAGTGCAAATTTCCAGTCCAGGCAACCAGGCCACTAGCAATATCTCTCATTTATTTTTACAGCTTCTTGTCCTGGTGCTCTCGTTCTCACACTCAAATAGTTGTTCTTCCAACTTGCCTGGGTAAAGGGTGGAGCAGTGAAAAGTCATGATGTTGCTTGGTGAACACACACCTCTTCCACCCAATTTGTAAAACATTACAAACAATGGTATCATTTTAGTGTGGGAAGCAGAGACAATTTTATTAGCAGAAAAGATAGAAGGAAGGAAGTAATATGCATTGCCACAGGCATGCCTATCTAGGAAAAAAACAGGACATAAAATTTAGCATATGTAGCTGATACAGGTTTTTCCATCATTAACTAGTTTGCTTTTACCATCTGCTTGTAGACAAGCAAAACACTAAAAATAAGAACATGTCACTCATTAAAGTAGTAGCTTATATTTGTTATCTTAAGAGTTGAATAGTGATACAGCCCTAAGACCATCCATGGTCAAACGGAGCACAATGAAAACCACGGTGTCCTCCATTCTCTGTGGAGAATGAATAAAGCTCTAACTTAACGATGTTTCAATGCCATAAGCATTTTAAGACTGGGGAATTCTATTATAAACCTGAAATAGCACTCATTAAATGAATAAAGAGAGGAGAGAATAAATTGTACGAGTTAAATTCAAGAATATTCTCTATTTTAAGGACAGCTACTAAAAGCAACTGTAATAAATTAAGGAAGTCTAAATTCACTCAAATGACTACAGGTGTCCATGAAAGGCAAATACATCTCAAATGGTAACTCTGCTAATAGTACTATCTCTGTTTTCCGACGCTGACAGATGCTGGGGCTCAGAAAATGACATAACAAAATAAAGGCCTCAAAAGGAGCTCTCTCTGCCCTCCTGTCTCTGGTCTCTCATTCTCCCTCGAAGCAAGCCACAGAAACTAGAATCCCTCTTCCCCAAGTCAACTCACAGAAACTAGAATCCCTTTTGCCCAAAGCTACCCATAAAACCTAAACATACTATCTCCTGCTCTCTGTATAAAAACTGGCCATAAAGAAATTGTCTGACCCACATGTCTGATTGTAGATCATAAGATGCCCGTTCCAGAGAGAGTCCTGCACCATGCCCAGAAGGAAGGAGTACATGCTCAGAGAGGCCAGGAAGAACCTAGACAGACAGGCCTTGCTGGGCTTCCCCTTCAGTCGGTTAGCATTCAATCATATCCTTTTAGTCCAGTCATTTTTTTTTCTTTTTTTGAGACAGAGTTTCACTCTATCAGCAGACTGGAGTACAGTGGCGTGATCTCCGCTCACTGCAACCTCCGCCTCCCAGGTTCAAGCGATTCTCCTGCCTCAGCCTCCCAAGTAGCTGGGACTACAGGCGTGCGCTACCATGCCCAGCTAATTTTTGCATTTTTAGTAGAGATGGGGTTTCACCATGTTGGCCAGGATGATCTCAATCTCTTGACCTTGTGATCTGCCCATCTTGGCCTAGTCCAATCATATTTCTGTACAGCTGTCCATACTTTGTTGAACCTAAGCATAAATAAAGATGGACAGTTTATCCTGTATCTTTGGGTCTTTCATTCTGAAGGCTCCCATGTGATATACAACTGTGACCAAATATATTAGTATGCCTCTCCTCCCATTAATCTACCTCTTGTGAGTGATCTTCAGTGAACCGTCAGAAGGTGACAGGGAAGTTTTCCCTTGGCCCCTACAAAGAGAAAGTACCCATTATCAGATGAACCTCTTAAATCATACTTAAATGACTACTTATACAAAACGCTAGATGGAAAGCTGTGATGAGCTAGGTCAACGAGACAGAAGAAAAATAAAAAAAGAAAACTAAATTTGTAGAGATTTGTCTGCAATAGGCTTGAGCACTTCTGGAAGAGAAGAAATAAATCCATCATTAGAAGGTTATATAACTATGCTGCCATATATGGGGGAGAAAGGAAGTATTGCGGCTGATTTGTCTCAAACATTCACTAAGTAGTAAGGGGGTATTTCATTTAAGCCCTGTTACCTCACAGTGTTCAGATCTGAACCATTATATATCTCCTCAACTGGGGTAGAGATCTTGATTTTATACACCTAAGAGTAGAAACATGAAGCTAACTTCTGTAACAAATGTACAATTTGGAGAAATACAATGAAACCATTTGAAATGTAATAAAAGTGAATAATCTTTACCTATCTATTTAGGTAATTTGCTGTATTCAAGTAAACACAATTTGTGTCAATTTCTCAGCAGCAATATATTAGAACCAAAGACGACAATTCTATAAACATAGCAGAATATACTCTTCTGGAGGCTTACGCTTATTTTCTAGCTGAGTGCCGTTCTCCCCACAGTAAAAGAAGATATTTACAATCTCAGCTACGGAAATGGTCATAGGATCACCACAGAACTATTCAGACCTCATTACATAAGCACAGATGAAGACGTACAGTGTCTGCCTAAGGGGACAGTGGGGAAAGGGACAGGCCAATGGTTAATGCATAACGGAAACTGATCAAAAGAGAATAATTTTCTTCTCTAATATTCTCCCTCCTCTCTCTTCCTGTGTTTCTCATCTCAAAAACTACTTCTTCCTACTCCAAAAGACAGCTTGATACTGGAAGCTCTGTGCACATGTAAAAGAGTAAAGTAGAATGATGAAACCATACAAAGAGAACAAAGGAGGAAGAAGGCCAATCCTGGAAGCCTCATTCTCTATTACAAGGTCCCCTTAATCTACAAACCTACCAAGGGAGGCAAACACAGAGAAGAAGCTGCTAAGAGTGCTGATACTGAACATGCAAATCAAAGGGTTTATAGCAACAGCAGAAAGTAAAGATGGCAGGTTTGGTAATAACACAGCTACTGACTTGCAAACACTCCAAAAATGCTTGCTGAACTGAATTAAATAGTTCACAGCTTGAAGTAGGAAAGACCACGATGAGCAAGACTGGAAAAGGTGGTACTTCTAATCTGTAAAAATAATAACAGCAATAATGAGAAAACTATGCAGGAAATAAAGGTGGAATATTTCAAAAAAAAAGGTCAACACAAAAAGAAGATAATATTTACTTAGCTTGGTTTCATCAGCTAACTCAGAAAAATCCCGCATGAAAGCAAAGCACAAGACTCGGTTTCTCCTTGAGATCCTGTTTGTTAGCTCTGTCTCCGCACAGTGATACACTTTGAGCAGGGGATTCTGCCATGGCTCTGCCACCTGTACTCTGATATTTTCTCGGTGATCATGTGGGTCCTCTCTGTGTCCAGGGGACTCAATTAAAAAGACATTCATAAATAGAATGTCTAGGTTTCGCACATCCACATCCTCAGAAGCAGGTGTCCACTATAATGTATTTATTAATATTTTATCAGATGTCATTTTATCAAGACAAGTCTGTCAACACCACAGTTATTACCAGGGAGTCCTAATGCAAAGGACAGTTGAAGGGCACCTGGCTTCCTCCCAATAGGCTCTAAAGACCGAACGACTCCAACCTGAGTGCTTGAGATTCACAGGAAGAGCTCCTCATGTAATCACACAAATCAGAAAACTGAAGAGAAAAATAAAATGAGCCAAAATATCAACACACAAAAACAGCTACTCTAAATGACTTAAAATTTCTTTTAAGGAAGAATTTAAAAAAAAAAAAGAAATAACAAGGTATTCTTCTAGGCGTGAAAGCTTTCTCTTCAAGAGCCACCCAAGAACACACTTGTGATTCTTCATACATAGAAAACAAGCAATCATCATCACTACCTAGTTACAATGTGAAATCGCTGGGAAAACATGAGTGAAACAGGAGTCTTTGTCACAAACAGCATCAATAACATAACCAATCTGATGCTGTCCCTTCATACTGGGCACATTCCCAATAAGGGGAAAGAACACTAGTTGGCTTTTTAAGCGAATAATGATAAAGGCTGCATCTATTATTTTTGGAGTATGTCTACACAGTTGGTGTTGTGGGCCGTGATGGTAATAGGAAACAGACATACAAGGGCTAGGGAGACTGAGGATGATGGTATCACAGGAAGGTGGGATGGGAGGGGCTGTGCAGCTATATTTCACAACTTTATTACTTTTATAATACAAAAAGATTACCTTGACTAATCTTTATTACGAACACAAAACCCACTTGACTTTCTAAAAACCAATGAATTTACGCAGTCATTACATTTGCCCTAATTATTCAAACTGCCACAGAGAGTATGAACTGATACACCAGGTACAGATTTAGATGTTCAGGACACAGGAGTCAACAGCCCCAGTGCAAGTGCCACACTCCAGGAACTCTCTTACACATCCCTCCCACATGGCCCCACACGTCTATCACACACATATTAGGTATCTGACCCATTTCTGTAACACTAAGTTCATAACGAATCAAGTCTAGTTCTATCCCATTTAGCACCTTTCCCAAATGTCTTAAAGCCGTGGCTCTCAAAAAGTATGAACCATGGGCCCCTTAGGATCCCCAAGGCTCTGCAACTGGATCTGTGAGGTCAAACTAGAATTCTGAAGCTATTATTTGCCTTTTTGTACTGCATCAACAGTACAAGAGCAACAGCATGTAAAAATGTGTGTACCTTACCACACAGCAAGTCAGTGGCCCCAAACTGTACTTACTAGTTGTCATCTCACCACATAACTGCGGTTAAAATAAATGAAGAGGTCCGTCACCTCACTTACTGTCCTTGATGGATGAGACGGTTTGACTGCGTCCCCACCCAAATCTCATCTCGAACTGTAGCTCACATAATTCCCTCATGTTGTGGGCGGGACCCAGCAGGAGATAACTGATTCATGGTGGCGTTTTCCCCATACTGTTCTTGTGGCAGCGAATAAATCTCACAAGATTTGACGGTTTTATAAGGGGAAACCCCTTCCACTTGGCTCTCGCTCTTCTCTTGTCTGCCACCATGTGAGACGTGCCTTTCACCTGCCACCATGATTGTGAGGCCTCTCCAGCCATGTGGAACTGTGGGTCCATTAAACCTCTTTCCTTTGTAAACTGCCCAGTCTTGGGTATGTCTTTATCAGCAGCATGAAAACAGACTAATACCATGGAGAGGTAAAAAACTGATTTTATTACGTCTTGACTCTTGAGCACACACACTCTATGACTCTGTGTGATGGAAGGGAAAGCCCCGATGCAGCATATATTGATGGCTGTCGCAAGGGTCAGCACGTGTGGGGTGGACCTATGAGGTGATGAGCCACTTTTCTTCATTGAACCCAACCCTATACTTCACAGAGCGATATATAAACAATGGTTATTCAGACAAGGCTATCCGACAGGCATTTTAAAGAAAAGGAACAAAATGGGCCCGTTTTCGAGGAAAACACTAAGATTCAGCTTTTATGAAAATTTTAGACTTTCTGAAAACTTGAATATCCACTGTGATGTTGACAATTTCCCTACACTTAAGAATTTTCTAATTCATGACAAGAATTTTTGATATTACAAGTGAAATGTATAAACATTTGGGAGATTTTCCAAGTGGCCAATACATGATATTCAAAAACATTAAACAGAGTTTTTAAAGTTCATAGATATGGTTTCAGGATCTACACATATCTCAACCAAACTTTGAGATACCACTTTTCTAGTGTAACATCCAAGAAGATCCACTATTATCTGAAAGGAAATTCAAACACTGCCTTTTCCAACTACAAACCTGTGTGAGGCTAGGTTTTCTTTGGTTGGATGGCAACCAGAGCAACAGATCACAACAGATTGAATGCAGATGCAAGGCAAGAAACCAGCTCTCTTCTGATAAGCCAGATATTAAAGACATTTGTAAAAAATAACAAAGTATACTTCTCATTAAGCATCTTATTATTTATGTTAACATATAGTTGGGTATATTGTTATTTTAAATTCAGCAATGATTTCTAAAATCCCTTTTTTATTTCTAATATGATAGATTATGTGATTGATAGAACTCACATAAACAAAAGCTCTTTGGAGTCCTCAATTATTTTCCAGAGTGTAGAAAAAAGGCATGAGACTAAAATAAATCAGAAGCACTATCTGAAAGAAACATTTAGGTGGCAGTTCCCACAAGGAAACACAGGGGCAGGTTTATGGAAAAGAATTTGAGACATAAAGCAGGTGAGGTAAAATTTCCTCAACATCAGGTGACAAAATGCAGTTTCATTTCAATTCATTAAGCCAAATACATATTCATTGAGGTTTCTTTTTAGGGTCAGACAATGATTAAACTATTTAAACATTTGGATCTCCATTAATCTTCTATCAATTTCCCAAATGACTAGTCTTGTGTAACACTACAGTAACACAGTATGTAAATTCACCCAATTAGCTCACTGGTACTTGTATAGTCTCCCAAATCCACTCACATTCACTACATTGTCTTTTGCCACCATTGGCTGAGACTTCTCACTGAATTACTGATTTTCTGCCAATTAATTACCACAGTTAAGATTCAGTTGAGCTTCTCTTCGCAGAAATTTTTCGAATCTCACTTCTCTTGTACCCTTTGGAGTCTGTTGGGGAATCAAAATAATTGGAAACCTAAGGATAAGATACTGATTTCTAAAAATATCCTTGGCATAACTTACAAATAACTCAGTTGTCAGACACTTAAATGGGCAAAGCTCTGTTCTCCACTGGATTCCGCACTTGGATACTTTTTACCTGATCTTCCGTCAACTCTCTATCAACAATTTTCCTACAAGAATCTAAGACAAATCCATTTTACTGAACCCAGGGGAAAACTGATAAGTGCATTCACGTATAGTCTCCTGTTTGGGAAAATGGCATGCTTGAGGTATAAGAACTATAAAAAAGAAAAAAGAATCTCCTTATCTATAGAAAGGCATATGCATTTCAGGAAAGGAAATGTAGTTTCTAATTCCTGAAACAATACTTGCACAGCTAAACAGACACTTCCTACAGTAGTTCAGAAACCATCCAGCCAAGGAGGACGAATCACAGCAGAACAGGAAGTCATCGCTCTATCTCAAGTCAAGGGTTCCTCTGAGGGCTTCCAGAGCCCACTGGAGTGTGCCTGCAATCCAGCGACGCAAGCCAGGAATTCCATCACTCCTACCCCCTTTCCCACAGGGGAAGCCAAGACACCTTGCTGGAGCACATGGAACAGACAGTCCTCACCTCCCCATTCCCACAGTCTCTCACCTCCACCTCCAGGGCCCTCCCATGCAGGCTACTCAAAACCCCTCAAGAGTTTATCTCAAGACACCTTGCTGGAGCACATGGAACAGACAGTCCTCACCTCCCCATTCCCACAGTCTCTCACTTCCACCTCCAGGGCCCTCCCACGCAGGCTACTCAAAACCCCTCAAGAGTTTATCTCAAGATGCCCCATAAAAATGATTCTTGACTGGATTTCTCTAAAAGGTGTGTGTCACCAACTGAGCAGTGAGATTCAATAAAGCTCCATTTATTTTTGTATACAACTTGAGTCTGAAGAAAGCAAACAAATTAAACCAAAACTTAATAAAGTTGAAGGAGAAATAAGAAATTTAACTCAGTGATAGCACCAGCATTTTAAGAAGATTGCCAGAGGAAAGTGAGCTGGAGTTCATACATACTGTTTTCTGGAAAGCAGAGGGTATGGAGGAGAAACACGGTGGACCTGATGTCACATGCTGATTCAGACCCCAGCTCTCCGGCCCCACCTACTTCCTGAAGGGGAACGTGGCTTAGAGAAGCACATGGCATTGGGCCTCGCCCATGGAACCAGCCACACACAAATTAGTTCCATCCCTGCCTTCCTCCTAATATCTCTACCACCATAAAAAAAAAAAAAAAAAAAAGGGAAAAAAAATGGTCCTGCAGTGAAAGAATATGAGATCTTCCAAATAACAACAGACCAAAGTCAGTCACAGTATCAAACAGTGAATTCTTTACCATGCATTAGACAAAAGAAACTGGATTAGAGAAGTGACTCTAAGAGAGAAATGAAACCCATCCCATCAACCTAAAATGCAGACAATACAAACAGGAAAGACTCTGCTTTGTAAGGGTTTCCTCGACATAGTTTACAACAAACAAAAGGGATTAAACCTTGATCAAGTTAAAGGGCTGGTTAAAGGAAAGCCTGGTAAATCAGAATACAGTTGATTTCAAGGTGTGTGTCCATTGTCCGGAGTGCAGCCAACACAAGGGGGGCACTGAGGAGTGCTCACCGTCTCTCTGGGCCTTACTGACCTCCAGTACCCTATCTGAAAATAGCAGCCCACATGGGAACAATGACAAAACAGCCAAAAGCATTTAAATGGAAAGAGTTAAACAAAAATTAGTAACTCAGCCTATTACGAAAATAGCTCACATGTGATTCCCTATTTCCTTGATCAAATTGGAAAATAATTTAGCTGTTTACATTTCAGAGAGAAGATCCACACACACACATACTCGAGTACTGAAATTTCCATACTGATCATGACGGGATTAGAATCAGTCCTGTAAGATGTGCTCCTCATGAGGACTGTGCTGCCTATTACTTGTTCTACACCAAACCCGGCTCCTCCCTGGGTCTACCTGGGGTGGGCAGTGGAGCCCTCAGGCCAGCAGCCCCCACCAGGGCCAGGAATGTGGCTGCCTCTGGCTGGTCTCCATGGAGGACAGGACGAAGCTTAACCTATAACCCAGAATGGCACTCCGTCTGGCACCTCTGCCTTTTATTGCGTGTTTGCCTTTAAGCTCTCTCTTTAGGCCTGGTGATGCAGTTTACTGACTGGCGTGGTTTTCTCTCAGTCTTCTAGTCTCCTTAGCGAGGCCATGTTAGAGCAGAGTCTAAGAAAATAAAAAAGATGCGGTACCTTATGACAAGGAGAAGGAAAAATGCTTCCGAACCCTTGTACCAATAAACTCCTGAGCAAGCAGTCAGGGAACCAAGGTCACTCTACTACAAAATCCAGCCTATCCTGGCCCAAGAGGAACAAGAGTCACTTCTTACGTTTTAATTTTTAATTTACTAGAACTGGGCTGAGACTCTTGCTTAAAGAAATAAGAACACAGTTGAAACAGCAACAGCCCAAGCCTGTAAGTGCCACCTGCCATCATAAAGGGCCACTTCTATGGGTGTTTCTAGTGGGGCTGAGCCCTTGTGTCCCTTTTTTCCCACTAATCACTCTTGGGAAGGGGTTACCAGAAGAAGAAAAAGAAGGAAAACATTACTGCATTATCCATTGCCACTATTTTACTACTAAAAATAAACTACCAGAGAAAAGGGAGGAAAAAAATATAAAGTTATCAATTCTTACACAAACACACACACACACATACACACTCTTACTTAGAGGCTGTCTGATAGCAAGAGGAATATTTAGCACAGACATTTGCAGACACTTACCGTCAGAATTAAAATGGGAAGCTGCATAGATAGAAGTCACTGAATAATTAGCCGTGAAGACAATTTTCCTCTGCTATCTGCCAGATACAATTACTTTCACTCCATCTCCAGAGGTAAACACATCTGAACTGGTATAGCTGAATGAGACCACTGCCACTTGGTTTGCAAAGGTTCTTAATTTGGGATAAAATTGTAGCCACCTAAAATGTTCAGATCTAAAAATACAAGTATTCTTTCATAAAGCAAGTCTGTTGATCTTAAATCAAATTAACTCTGTGAAAATAAAATAAAAACTCATTTATCATGTAGTCTATACACTCCTGGGCCTCAGGTATTGAAAAACTTACTGAATCAAAGAAAGGAATGTTTACTGTTACCCAAAAACTTTGTAAACTGCTAGGTTTTCTAGAACTAAACAACAACAACAAACAACCTTTTTTATAACCTTTCCATAAAGAACCTTAGGAAACTTAGTGAACTAATTTAATATGAAATTAAAATGAGCACTAATATTTCAAGTTTCAGTTTATCCTCTCCGAATGAATGTTCACAGGAGGAAAAAAAAGGTGAAAATACCCTTTTCTTCTCTCCTTAAATCCTCTATTTCATGGTCTTCAAGTGTACGACTAGAAAAATGGAAGAAGGGGCAAATTAGTCCAAAGTAATGAAGAGAATCAGTTCCCTGTAATTCCCGACCTCAGGAGATTCTTGGTTTTAATAGCAGTGCAGGTGCTGGACACATCCAGGTAAATCCAAATTTTTACCTGCGCTGAACACACCCACGTAAATCCAAATGACTTAGGAAACTCAGACAGCAGCTGCAAAATGACTCTGAAGACGGCGTGTTCAGAGGCTGCATAAATTATTACATATTGTATCACATGTTTACAACAAACACAAAACGTTACATTTAAGAAAAACAAGAA
>NW_012114577.1:605511-606578 GCF_000951035.1 Colobus angolensis palliatus
ATCTATAAAATGTCACTAAGTATCTTAGAAGTCAGAGTGGCCAGCATTTTCCAACAAGCTGTGGAAATTAAACGAAAAGATACAAATTCTCAGTAACACAAAAAAGACAACAGAAACATCCCACTTAAGAAATCGTGTCAAATAAGCAATATTCAAAGTAGGAATGGGTCCTTAGAAAAGTCACCTTTCAGCACATGACTGCACTGCCCTCACCTAACGGGGCCTCTTTATACTCCATGGACATCCAGGGCAGACCCTGCTTGGGCAGGCACAGTGTAAACTGCCCAGCCTCAAAGACACAAGGGCAAGCTCAGGCCTCTCATCAGCCCTGCTCAGCTGGCTCCTGCCCTCCTGCCCTCCTGCCGTCCTGCCCAAGCAGTGGGACCTCTGACCCTCTAGTAATCTCTACCCTCCTGTCTCCGACAAGGCTGACCTCAGCCCGCTATTAATTCTCAAAACCCCACCCTGGCAGCATCCTCAGCACTCCCCTCCAGTCTTCTGATGACCTCACTCTATCTGCCCAGTCCGACTAGAACAGGCTTGTGGAGCGTGACTCCTACTGATTCCATAGAACTGATAACATAAAAAGTGAAGGGAAAACATGAACAAAGGAGAGTGTTGCCACCAGAGGCGAAATGAGATGGTGGTAGAGCTGCTACGGGCAGAGCTGGTGTGGCGAGAAAGCAAGGAATAAAAATCAGCAGCTGGTGCTAAGGAGAGAGTAAAAACAAAGGGAAAAGTTGAGTCAGAGGAGCTGGTGTCAAAGATGAGCACACAGAAGAGACGTGAGTGAACACTGAGCGCAGCCTGGGCGGGGACTCCTGCCCTCGCCTCATTTTACGCTCACGATCACCCACAGCCATCGCTCTGTCTGGAGCAACTATGGCCAGACAACTTTTATTTCTTTAGTTTCCATCCTCACTCTCCTTCTGGGAAAAACAAACACCTTGGGACCACTGCTTAAGGGAGTCAAGTTCGGCCGGGCGCGGTGGCTCAAGCCTGTAATCCCAGCACTTTGGGAGGCCGAGACGGGCAGATCACGAGGTCAGGAGATCGAGACCATCCTG
>NW_012114577.1:607323-630883 GCF_000951035.1 Colobus angolensis palliatus
TCACCTGAAGATCTGCAGTGCCCACAACCAGGCTGCACCCATTCCAATTAGACCAGAAGCTCTGCAGGGGCCCAGGCATCTGTTTTTGTTGTTGTTGTTGTTTCCAATGCTCCCAGTGATTCCAATATGCAGCCAAGTTTGAGAAGGCACAAAAGAAACACAGCCAAGGTGCCCATTCCGAGAAACAGGAACAGCTACACAACCATGGCTAGCTGCTAGTGAGGACTTACTCTGCCCTTCGCAGGCACTACCTTGCTTACCACTTTCAACTGCCCCTTCCCTTAGTAATAAGTGATCTTGCTAGGCTGAAATCATTGGTCCACTGGCTAGTGAGGTCTGGCCCTCCGTGTCTTCCCAGTCACCAACCCTCTCGTGCATACAAAGAATACTTACCCCCCAGCTCATCTAATTTCCAGTCCAATGGGCACAAAGCCGCGGGGCAACGAAGAAGGCCTTCACTCTAATAAACTGGCTAGAAATAAAATTAAATGAAGCCATAAAAGAGAAAAATGCAAAGCCTGGGCCCCAAAGTACAATTGAAGGTCTAGCAAAGGGCAGCCGAAGGTCGGAAAGCATACCACCCTTTGTGCTGCGCTGCCACCGCTGCACCGGGTGGCTTCTGACTCCTCTCAGCTGTCACACTCCTCACAAAGGAGAGAAGGCCAGGGGTCCGGACATTCTCCCCAGGACACTAATCTCATTCTACCCAGCTCAGACTCTGCTCTGGGTCTGCAAAAGTCATCTTTCGTGCTCCCCCCACAAAACAGGATTTCAGATTCCTGACTTTCATATGAACTGTCTAACTTTCAATCGGGAGGGAATGCTGGACTATGTTCAGATAGAGTCTGCGCTACGAATGAGCATTTTCTTCCAATGCTCATTCAAAAAGGAAACCCTTTTTAGGGTTTTACGACGATTTGGAATTTAAGCTTTTATTCCTTTAAATGTTTCAAAGAAATAAAATCTATTTTCATAAGGAACAGATGGAAATCATGTTTCTAATGCTAGTACAGAGGATCGAATGGATCCAAATATGTTAACCAAATGAAAATATTGCTTTCCACAATGGTTGACAATCACCTTCAAGTTCCACTGCCCATAGAGTTCACTGGAAAAAAAGTGAGTAACTTCCCTTGCTCTTTTCAAACCTGTTCAGCTTCACGAATGATGCCTTTGGCATGCTATCTTTGTAAGAGGTTTTAAGCTGAAGATGGGGGTTAGGGTGGAGGCTAGACACAAAGAAGAGGAGAAAGACAAGAAGGCTCTAGCTTAAAATCAACCAGGATTCCAGAAAGTCAAAGGGCTAGTCTTGAAGTGGCTCTGCTGATGTCCAATTCAGGCTTACCCTGAATATACTGCACGCTCTTAGCTCACTGCTCACTCTCTCAAATCCACTTCCCCTCATGAAACAACACTAAACATACAGAACATCACACTAGAAAAGTCTCCCCAACACTCACAAGGCTATAAGAAAACTGCCCTATGTGTTTCCCATATGTGAAACGAATTTCAAACATACACTGCACTGAGGTGTGAAACGAATTTCAAACATACACTGCACTGAGGTGTGAAACGAATTTCAAACATACACTGCACTGAGGTGTGAAACGAATTTCAAACATGCACTGCACTGAGGTGTGAAACGAATTTCAAACATGCACTGCACTGAGGTGTGAAACGAATTTCAAACATGCACTGCACTGAGGTGTGAAACGGATTTCAAACATGCACTGCACTGAGGTGTGAAACGGATTTCAAACATACACTGCACTGAGGCTGTGAAACGAATTTCAAACATGCACTGCACTGAGGCTGTGAAACAAATTTCAAACATACACTGCACTGAGGCATCTGCTGAAATTAACTTCACGTGAGAGCTCCATCAAAGCAGAACTGGGCCCCACATCACCAACAAGAAAGGACCCTACCATAATTCTTTGGTGGATGAATTTACTCATGCTATTATAAGACATTTAGAATTGCTTACAGGAAAATAAACTGTTAAATATTTCTCATTTTATCATTTTGTCAATAAATATATTCTAAATATCAATGTTCACACGAAGGAAGGGTAAGATGTTTAGCTACCTGAATTAAATACTCTATTAAATTTCCAGTAGTTAACCTATTTGTAGAAGGAACGAAGAAATTTATGTCTCACAGTTCTGGAGGCTGGAAGTCCAAGATCAGCAGGGCACCAGCACATTCAAGATCTGGTAAGAGCCCACTTCTCTGATTCACAGAACGTCACTGTCTGACAGGAGTCTCTTCCTCTCTTGGGCGTCTTATAGGGGCATTTATTCAATTCAACAGGACTCAGCCCTCATGACCTAAGCACCTTCCAAAGGCCCCACCTGTCAATACCATCACCTTGGAAGTCAGGATTTTGAACACATGAATGTTGGGGGAACATAAGTATTAAATATTCTGAGCAAGCAAGGTAGAGACTGGTGAACACACTAAGATGAACAAGACAAATAGGCCTCAGCTGCAGCTCAACTCCAGCGAAACAAGCCTGTCACGTATGTAACAAACCATCTATCCCTCAAAAAAAAAAAAAAAGACTTCCAAATTCTGCGATTTTTAGACACTACATTTAAATGTAATTCGACAGTTTAAGCTTTATGGAGCAATTTCCTTCATAACCCCAAATCCATTCGATTCAATAACATTAGCTCCCTTAGCAAATAATGAGCATCCGTTAGGTGAATAGCATCCGGCTCTATGCTTAAACTCTGTAACGTGACAGAATGAGGGCAGGGGTTCTGGATTCAGATTACATATTAAAAAAAAAGAAAAAAACCAGTGGCCAGAACACCGCAGCTTCTGCAAATACCACCCTCTCTGCCTGGGCCAGTAACAGCTTAATGAGTCTGATAGTGGAGCCTAAACCAAAAGCTTGCTCCCAACACCTGTATTCCCCCACTCTAAGCCTACCACTCAGCAAGGCATCCAGGACAGCAAGACGCTGACTGCTCCTCCGCAAAGATCTGCCAGTAAGAACTGTGGCCAAGGGCAAATTTTTACCTGTTGCAGGAAGTTGCATCATCTTCTATACACTATCAAATCAAAATGTGTTTCCAATTCCAGGAGAAACCCACAAATCCAAAGTGCAGATCCCTGTGTGCCCACCCTCTGTGACTCCACAGCAGGAAGCAGCTGTGATGATCTCGAAGTCCTGGTGAGTTTTGGCGAGAGTGGCTACACGGTGGGGTAGAACTACCCCTCTTAAGATCGCAGACGACCCATCACGCTTCCTAGTCCCCTGCTGTAGCCCCGGGCAGAGCTGTGTAAGATACATTTATGCCCACAGCTTCTTAGCAAGACCTGAGCCTCACACTAAGATGACCGCAATCACACGTGGCAAGGCCGGAGGACTGCTACAATGCAATCTGTCTGCTCTGCAGAAGTGCATGCTGGAAAGTATTCAACAAACCATTTATCAACCACGTATCTGCCTAGGCATCTCCTGTCCAGGAAATGCCTTCCTGAAAATACGTTACCTAGACCTAACTGATGAAAACTTTAGCAACTAATGTACGAAGGATCAGGAAGCAAACACTTGGAGGTTCCGCTTGCCCATCTGTGGGGCTCCTGCCAGAACACAGGCACTAATCCATTGCCAGAGTTTAGTGCCTTTCTGGAGTGGCACCCTTGGTCCTGAACTGGCTCTGAAGGCAGGACCTTCGGCTTTGCTGGGTGCTTTCTGGGGATGCTTGAAAACTTTATGCTCAGTTCTGGAAGGAGCTATAAACTGATAGCAAGTTTGCATTTTCAAATGAAGGGGCAGTGCTGGTGACAGAGTTAACAAAAAAAAAAATTCTTTTTCATTTCTGTGCTGTGCTGCATTAGCAGAATCAGAAAACACATTCTGAAAACAAGAATTTAAAGATCAACTCTTTTTTTCCAGCTATCCTCCCTAATAAGTTACAGCCAAAATCAATATTCCCTTTTTATTTTTCATCAAGTCTTTTTAACTTAGTTACTTCAAGCTTCCAAGAGCTAGAGCACCTCATGCGGACAAAGCCTTACCGCTGAGAAAGGCAAGTGATGAGTGTGAAGGGACGAGGAAACCGGGTTACTGGGGTAACTGAGAATCAAACTGTTGTGTCTGAAACAGGCTTTTTTGTTTGATTTTGCTTTCTGCCCAAGGGTGTCTGTTTATATCACTTCTAAAAAAGATAATAACCTAAATTAAGGACAGAGGAGGTGCCTGTTGGATGGCATAATGTGGTTTATCTGTGATCTAGCTGGGGAACAATGGTCACCATGCGCCTTACTTCTGAAGTGGGCAGGACGCTCACCCAAAGCGTGCCCCACCCCCTGCCCCTCAGCACTCAGTTACAGAGCAGGAGGTGGCAGTTGCTCCGCGAGGACTCATGGAAGCCACTCACATGGAAGCCTCAGGGCACATAGGTGATAGCCAGGCAGCCTGCACAGCAATGTCACCCCTGTCCTACAAAATGGGTTGTAGAATAACTGATAAAATCAAGCAAACTGCTATAAACACAGTTATTGTGTCATGACAAAAATACTTTCACTCTTCCCCAAGGCAGAATGACACTCCCTGTTTCCTGTGGCCAGTGGTGTCTCAAGTAAACCTATAGGCAAGAGCAGGCACCAACAACAGCCCCTAAAGGAGATCCCCCTTTAGGGGATACCCTAAATGGTATGCTTTAGCATACCACAACAGCCCCTAAAGGAGATCCCCCTTAGGGGATACCCTAAATGGTATCCCCTAAAGGAGAGCAAGGGACCAGCCAGGGAGGCTGTGCCAAGTTAAACTAGATAGGAGGCCTATTCAGTCAGCCCCCAGGCCAAGCCCTGGGACACAGGCAAGATGAAGACTGCCTCATCCTAGAGTTCCAGTAGTCCAACAGAGACATACAACTTTAAGGACTTGAAAAGTCTGTCTGCCCAGTTCAAGGAGAGCTAATAGCTAACAGCTATGCTGCCCAGGCGAGTCTCAAACTCCTGGGCCCAAGCAATCCTCCTACAGAATCAATTTTGAGACCCTCACCTTCCCTATGCAACTCTTTCTGAAAACAGACGGGCACTCCTGTCTTTGCAACAGCTCCACTCTCCCTGAAATCTTACTACAGTGCATTCTTCCGAAGTTTAAAAAACCTCAGGGCACCAAACAAAGGGTAACTCAAAACACTGATCATCAAAATGTCTTCTTTGATGATTAATTACGGCCCATGGCCCCTAGAATCCATATGGCTTCCAGTTTTTATGTATCTTCAACACATTTCTGTTACGGGTGAAACTTGGCCCATTTGGGGATGTTGTGGATTCAGAAAAACTGAAGACATACAGGTTTAATGGCATAGATTCTCTTAAATGTTTCTGAAATTCCACACCCCCAACACACCAAATGCCAAAATGTTCAAGCCAAGTTACAGAAACTTCAAAGAGAACAATTTTACTTGTATTCTTTACAGTACATTTTTCAACCAGGTAGATAAAATCAATTATCTCAAATTCTATTGTAAAAGGTATATCAAACTAAGTCAATCTTCATATTATTTTCATCTCATAATATGTTTAACACTTCCTACTCGCTATTAACAAAAACATACTATTTAAATTTATGATTTAAAATATGGCATGTCACCTTACAGGCATGTGAAGGAGAATACGGTTTTTTAAAAATTATTTCAGAGGGTGCAAAGACAAAAACCTCTGAAGACCATGCCCTCGAGAAAAGCCCTCCCATGGAGAAGGTGGCCTAGTGAACAAATGCTACAAGGCAAGGAGGGGAGGTCACTACCGCAGAGAAAGCGCAGGTAAGTCTGAAGACGAGGGCATTCCAAGCAACAAGAAGAGCTTGTGCACAGGCAAAGCAGCAGCAAAGCCAACCTGGACGAGAGGCGAGGGGCAGGAGCCTCTGAGCCTAGGGACCAAGGAGAATGGTGTGGGAGGAGAGGGGAGGCTCTGAGGACCTACAGGCCATGCTGAGGGGGTGCAGATTTTACTCAAGCATCCTCAGAAGGTTTTTTCTTTTGTTTTGAGATGGAGTCTCATTCTATTGCCCAAGCTAGAGTGCAGTAGCATGATCTTGGCTCACTGCAACCTCTGCCTCCCAGGTTCAAGCTATTCTCTGCCTCAGCCTCCAGAGTAGCTGGGATTACAGGTGTGCGCCACCATGCCCAGTTGATTTTTGTGTTATTAGTAGAGACAGGGGTTTCACCATCTTGGCCAGGCTGGTCTTGAACTCCTGACCACGTGATCCACCCGCCTCGGCCTCCCAAAGTGCTGGGATTACAGGCGTGAGCCACTGTGCCCTGCCACCCTCAGAAGGTTTTAAGCAGGTAAAGCTCATAACTGGATGACTGTTTCCACGCAGAAAATGCTGGCAGCAATATGAAGGATGAAATGGGCAGAGTAGGCAACTGGAGATGGACAGATGAGCTAGATAGCAGTATCTACAGAAACTTCTACAGTGATGAAAATGTTACTCCTGCAATGCCCAGTATGGCAGCTACATGGGGCTGCTGAGCACCTGAAAGGTAGCTACTGAGAATGAGGAACTGAATTTTTATTTTTATTTAATTTTAACTCATGCAGCTGGTGGCTACCATATTGGTAGCTGGCCTCATGCAGCTGGTGGCTACCACATTGAACACGCCAGCTAGAAAGCTATATCAAAATTCAATGAAGGATGACATGTCCCAAGTAAGGCAGGAGCAGGGGAGATGAAAAAGACAGATTCAAAGGCATTTCTGATGCAGAATTAGCAGATGCTGGTGACCAACTGGACACGTTGTATAAGGACTGAGTTAGGGAGGACAACAAGCTTCATCTAACTGGGCATCCTATGTTGAAAGTGACAGCACATACTAAGACAAAGAACAGAGTGCAACAGAGGTCTGGGGGAAGACAACAGATCCAGAACGGATTCATTTACTGTGAAATGTGTTGAGAGGATCCAAGGAAGACTAGGGACAGCTAGAGAAAGGTCAGACAGGTAAAGATCTGGAGGTCTCCTTCCAGAGGCTGTGAAAGATGCCACTTAGGGAGGGGTGACCGATCATGCAGAGTGACAATAAGATCATGAGACCCCAGTGTTTAAAAGGCATTGAAAGGTGGAGAGGCCAGCAAAGACAGAAGAGAAATGACCAGGGGAGGGAGGAGAACCAGGCGCAGAGATATTTGAACAGCAGGGTGTTACTCAGGGTCAAGAGGAGCGGAAAGCCACAGAGGATGGGGCCTGAGGACAAGCTGTAGGATTCACAATACCAGGAACCACAGAGCCAGGAGGGAAGACCAGATGACGAAAGCCATGAGTGGAAGACAAGACTGTGGCAGCACCAGCAGGGTTCAGAGGGGTTGAAGAGCTGGTGGCTGTTAGGATCACAGCAGCAAGGTCATGGAAACGCACCTCTCCTTCCAGGCCCTGTCATCCACTGATGCAAGTGACCATTAGATCCACATGGGGCACTCAGACTCTGCTCTAACACCAGCCACATCATTACACTCCAATGGTCTCTTTACTGAGACCATTTCTTCTAGGCCCCAATAGACTCTCAGAAAGTTCAAGTTACCTATTTTTGATGACTAAGTAAAAAGGTACCCAGCAAAAAGAGACCTTCTGAAATACAGAAGTGAAGTGAGCAGGGAATTTCACAGAAGTGGACATCATATTTACTCAACCCACAATCAGACTATCCTTTTTAACACCTGCTGAATGGCATTTTTCAAACAAATCAATCTGATTCCACCACGGGGATTAATTACCTCAAGCAAAGGATACAATGCATCCACAGACTCTTGCTTATCAGTCTAAAAATCTTCAAGATTCCAGCACATTGTCAAGCATAAGGGAACTTCCCCTGTGAGAATCTATACCAACTTCCTTCAAATCAACTTTGTTTTGACTCTCACTATCACTAATGAGAGGAATATTAATCGTTGAATACAATTTTTGTATTCTGACTTTAAAAACCTCTTCGTTCATTAAAATTCACTCCACTTTTATAGTCTGTTGTATTCATTTCCTTTCCAGCTGCCTCCTCTCACTCTGCTCTAGTGTAGGCAGACAAGTTATTTAACACATACCAGATGTTCAATAATGCAGAATAGTAACTACAGTTTATTGTGCACCTACTATGTGCCAGGCACTTGACAAAGCACTTTCACAAACATTATCAGAATCTCACAACAATCTTTCACAATAGATATTCTAATCCCCATTTCATGATGTGAGAACTGAGGCTCAACTTGCCCAAGGTGGTGTATCTGTTTGGGTTTTGTTTTGATTTGTTTTTTTGAGACAGGGTGATGTGGTTTGGATCTGTGTCCCCACCCAAATCTCATGCTGAATTGTAATCACCAATGTTGGAGGTGAGGCCTGGTGGGAGGGACTGGATCATGGGGGTGGTTTCTAATGGTTTAGCACCAGCCTCCTAGTACTATCTCGTGATGGAGTTCTCAGGGGATCTGTTTGTTTACATGTGTGTGGCACATACTCCCTCTCCTCTCTTCCTCCTGTGTGGGCCATGCAAGACGTGTCTGTTTCCACTTCATCTTCCGCCATAATTGTAAGTTCCCTGAGGCCTCCCCAGAAGCCAAGCAGATAGCCAGCATCATGCTTCCTGTGCAGCCCGCAGGACCGCGAGCCAATTAAACCTCTTTTCCTTATAAATTACCCAGTCTCAGGTATTTCTTAATAGCAATGCAAGAACTGACTTAATACACAGGGTCTTGCTGTGTCTCCCTGACTGGAGTGCAGTGGCTCAATCATGGCTCACTGCAGTCTTGACCTCCTGGGCTCAAGGGATTCTCCCACCTCAGTCTCCTGAATAGCCAGGACTATATAGGCATACATCACCACACCCAGCTAATTTTTGTATGTTTTTGTACAGACAGGGTTTCTCCATGTTGCCCAGTCTGGTGTCAAACTCCTGTGCTCAAATGATCCACCTTCCTCAGCCTCTCAAAATGCCAGGAGGATTACACGTGTGAGCCACTGCGCCCAGCCACCCAAGGTAGTACAGACTTCAGGTTCAAACCCTGGAATATCACACTGAACAAATCATGGTAGGTGTTCAAAAGACACTGAATAAAAGTTACTCCCACCTGGGCGTGGTGGCTCACGCCTGTAATTCCAGAACTTTGGGAGGCCAAAACGGGTGGATCACCTGAGGTCAGGAATTCAAGACAAGCCTGGCCAACAAAGTGAAACTCTGTCTCTACTAAAAATAGAAAATTAGCCGAGCGTGGTGGCGGGTACCTGTAATCCCAGCTACTCGGGAGGGAGGCTGAGGCAGAAGAATCGCTTGAATCTGGGAGGAGGTGGTCACAGTGAGCCAAGATCATGCCACTGCACTCCAGCCTGGGTGACAGAGCGAGGTTCTGTCTCAAAAAAAAAAAAAAAACAAGGTACTCCAAGCCTCACATTCATTCCACTAAAATTATACTGGCTTGTGAAATATAACTTTGACATTATGATAAAAATTAAAAATACAGGATTTCTGATTCTCCAACAATATGGCAGGACTTCTTACACACATCACACACACATACATGCACTGCCTATGCCACAGTCAGACACAGTTGCTGCTTTCTGATCCATCAGACAATGCTGTAGCACACACAGCACATTCTAACCACATATTCATATCAATGTCTCAGACACGTGATGCTACTGAGTTCAAGAAATTTCAAGTACATTAACAATGAATATACATTATAGGCATCTTTTGTAACAGAAAGAGAAAGGACTTCATAATCTATTAATACTTGTCATCCACTATCATTACAATTTGATAGATACTAAAAATTGACTTCAGAATTGCTATTCAAACATAATTCTTAAAACATGCTTTCATAAGTCATGTAGACTAATTACAGAGAGACAATTAGCCTTTGACACTGCATTTAATTTAATAAGCCATTTCAGAATTTTAATGGAAGCATTAACGGGCGTGAAACAGGAATGAACTTTTTTTTGAGACCTCTTAACTTACAAATTAGCTAATTTTTATTTTTAACATAAATGTCAAAAAGCATAGTACCAAAGGGCCGGCAATTATACTGCTAAAAAGACATGGAAGTTATCTGGGTCAAGGTATCTCTGCTTTCAGAAATAAGCCGAGAGCTTTAACAGTATTTTTAAAGTAAATGCCGAAATCTCTAACTTAATGTTTAGCAGCAATGCGGAAAAATATTCTCATTGTCAAGGAGAGGTACTTGTGATAATTAAATAAAATAATGTATGTATATAAAGCAGGTCATTCTAGGCCTTACCAATGAATTATATTATTCATTTATATATGTATTATATGATTTATAATATATTATTAATACTAAAAAAGATCCTGAAATTAATTTCAATGCCTTTAAATTACATATACATGTATTTCTTCCTATGTAATAAGTTTAAATGAAAGAAAGTTGTCAGAACATTAAAAAATATAATGCTTAAACTGACATACAAGGTCAGCAAATAATTTTCAAAGCATACATGAAACTAAACTTAGATGTTAGGGGCTTTTACAATAAAGAACATATACCAAAAACATATTTATTAGACATTTATATCTAATAAACATTTGCTAATTACTTGCCTTGAAAATTTCTGTTAAGTAGAGTCTAGTAAATATTTGCTAATTACTTGCCTTGAAAACTTCTGTTAAACACAATTAAAAGAAAATAAATCCAAACTATATTGAATCAGGAAACTATTTTGAGACAGACTAATTATTTTTTAAAGATTACATATAATTCAGTCATTCAGATATTTTAGGAGCATTTTTTTTCCTATTATAAAATTAATATGTTCATTTTAGAAAAGCTGGAAAACAAATGCAAAAGAAAATGATAATTAAACATAACACAAGCACAAGTAATAACCATTGTAAATTTTTTAATGTATCCTTGTTCCATTAATACATATGCATATTTAATATACTGCTTCCCAAGAAAATTTTTTCATTTAATATTCTGTGAACATTTTCCCATGTCATTAAATAGCCTTATAAAACAGGATATTTAATTGATTTAAATTACTTGATCATATGCAATATCATAATTTAATATCTTACTATCAAATTTTTTCCAATTTTTCATATAACTAATATTACACTGGGCAACCTTATACATAAATCTTTTAGACTACTTGTGATTATTTGGGATGGGTAAATTGCCCATCCCAAATCCCCATACAATTATTACCTTTCTATGTTATGAAAAGTTGCACAGAGCTTAACCTAGAAGACAAGGAATGCCATGCTTGGAGCACTCAGCATTAACAAAAACTGTCCCTACTTCTCCCCGTATTTATTAATCTTTCAGCCAGTGCCATGGAAGAGAAGGGCTGCTTTGTTCAAAGTCTTCAGGCACACAGGTAAGGTTACATGGTGATGTTCCCATCTGCACTTATTTTCCATATTTCACCTCTTAAAAAAAAAAGAAAAAAAAAAAAAAAAACGCCAGGCATGGTGTCTCATGTGGGATTATGTCTCACGATAATCCCAGCACTTTGGGAGGCCGAGGCAGGCGGATCGCCTGAGGTCGGGGGTTCAAAACCAGCCTGACCAACACGGCGAAACCCTGTTTCTACTAAAAATACAAAATTAGCTGGGCGGGGTAGCGCATGCCTGTAATCCCAGCTACTCAAAAGGCTCAGGCAGGAAAATCACTTGAACTGGGAAGGTGGAGGTTGCAGTGAGATGAGATCGTGCCATTGCACTCCAGCCTGGGCAACAAGAGCGAAACTCTATCTCAAAAAATAAAAATAATAAAAATAAATTAAAACCCCAAGTCTTAACTCTGTCATCCAGGCTGGAGTCCAGTGGCGCAATCTCAGCTTACCACAACCTCCACCTCCAGACTCAAGCAATTCTCATGCCTCAGCTTCCTGAGTAGCTGGAACTATAGGCATGCATCACCACGGCCCGCGAATTTTTTCGTAGTTTTAGTAGAGACAGGGTTTCAACATGGTAGTTAGGCTGGTCTGGAATTCTCCTGACTTCAAATGATCTGCCCGCCTCAACCTCCCAAAGTACTAGGATTACAGGCATGAGCCACTGAGCCCAACCCCATATTTCACCTCTTAAGAGGAATGGACAGATAATCTTTTAGGGATAGCTTCTCACAAGGGGTCAAACATCCAGTGAAGGACCGCTGCAGAGGGCGGACCACCTGCAAATGCAGTAACAACTCTCAAATAATAGAAAACAAATTAGTGGGTTGGAATCAAGAGGTTGGTGCCCTCTTTTCAATGCTATCTCTTCCTCTACCCTCTGAGTACAAGCTCAGGCATTAACATGGTCCCCCTCTCATTAAAATAAAAAATTATTTTATCATTTTGGTGTTGCCAAGTTACTCAAGTTACTGAAGATGTTTCTCTGTGTGCTGCACACCCATATCTCTGCATATACTACAAACACGAGGAGATCCATGCACAGTAGAAGACTGATAAGCACTCCCAACTAAGGGGTGAGAAACACACCACAGAGGAAACCACATATAATGGCCAAGCAAGTGCCAGGCAGGTTCACCTACCTGGGACTGTGAGATTCCATTACTCCATATTAAACTCACAGCCCCAAAATAAATCTTCCACAGAGTTCACAATCTAGCAACTTACTCACAGTAGGCCGGTCTTCTTAAAGTCAAACACATATCTAATATTAACCAACATCCCCTCCTTTAGAAAAGAAGTAGCTGTGAAAAAAAAAAAAAAAAGTAACCTCTTTTCTAATAGTTTGTTTTCCACAATTTAATTTTGTTTCTCTAAAAGGTAATTTGGGATAATCACCCACATCAAACTAGCCATAGACCAGTTTGGATGTTGTTGAACTTGTATGGTGAGTCATATGACTAATTAAGATCATTAGGACAGTGTTACAACAGTGATGTTTTATAGTTAGCTGTCAAAAGTATACAAAATCCAGAATCCGTTTTGTTCATAAATTAACTATTACTTTATAAAATAAACGGTTGGACCTAATCACCAATGACAGATCAAAGATAAATTTTGAAATATATCATTTGCTTACTTTCTGGGTAAAAGTTTAAAATGAATATGCTGAAATTGCCTCACAATTTCTTCTTCCACTTCCATCAACATACTTCTCCGTGAAAGGGTGTCTCTATTATGCGCATTATTAAAACAAAATAGAGAAACCACTGAGATACATATTATCCCCTAAAATAGTGTTAGCAATCCAAAACTGAGTAGATAAATTATCAAAGCAAGAAGGAAGCAAGAGGCCAGGTATGGTGGCTCACGCCTGTAATCCCAGCATTTTGGGAGGCTGAGGTGGGCGGATCACAAGGTCAGGAGTTTGAGACCGGACTGGCCAACATAGTGAAACCCAAAAAAATTAGCTGGGTGTGGTGGTGGGCACCTGTAATCCCAGCTACTTGGGAGGCTGAGGCAGGAGAATCACTTGAACCCAGGAGGCAGAGGTTGCAGTGAGCCGAGATGGCGCCACTGCACTCCAGCCCAGGGAACAGTGAGAGACTCCATCTCAAAACAAAACAATAAAGAAAAGAAAAAAGAAAAAAAAGGAAGCTCACTTATCAAATTAAAATCTTAAAATAATGATATGCATGGTGTCTGTTCAAAATCTGTCACTAGCATTTAATACAGAGAACGGATCTCTCACTTGTAACTTTAGTTATAACTGCAGAACAAAGTTATGAGAGTAACTGTGACTCACTTTATTAATCTGATATGCACATTTTCATGGAACAAATATCATTTTTTAATAATGCTTTTCTTTTTTCCTGTGTTTATTGTGATTATATTTAAAGAAACGGAAGTTTATGTCTGTTAAACCTAACAATAAAAGTGGAAGTTTTAAAATTTTGTACTGTATATTTCTTCATGTTTCTTTTTTAAAAATTAATATTAATTATATTCTCAGAAGTACCAATCTGTGAGGGACTGGAAATTAAAGACACTTGAGTTCCTTCAGTTCTCTGCCACAGAGAAGTGCTGTGCTAGCTAATGTGGATGGGAACAAGTCACTGGTTGAGACCTGGACTCGCTTGGAGAAACTGCCTCTGCCGATGGAAGGGCATGGTGAGGATCCCGCCAGTACTGGGCTGGACACCAGGTTTCCAAGGCTAAAGCAAGACACAAAAACTCAGTGCTATGGAAGATGTAAGGAGGGAAATGCACCTTACTTATTTATGTAGTTTCTAAAGACAAAATACATACAAAATTCTAAGAGATCTTGATAAACAGCAAAATACTTCTATGCTTGCCAGTTTGTCTCCAAGTCTTAAAACCTAGGAATCAAGCAAACAAGCAACCCCCTCCACATACACACAACATCAGCAATGACGAACTCAGGCACCTGGGCCTGACACTGAGCCTCCAGGAGAGCTCAGAGTTCAGACTTTCTCAGTGTGGAGCAGCACCGTGTCATCTGTTCCCGAGCTGGAACCCATCAGAGGCCAGCACAGGCCTGACAGCATGTGAAGGAGAAGAAGAGGAATTAAATGGGGAGGAACACCTTGGTTCAGGTAGGGCTTTAACTCACATTTCTAAAATGAGTTTTAAAAAAAAAAACATAAAAACTCTATTTGTACTAACAATAGGCCTGAAACCCAGAGGGCCACCAATGCTGTCTGACTGATACGGTTCGGCTCTGTCTCCACCCAAATCTCATCTTGAATTGTATTCCCATAATTCCCACGTGTTGTGGGAGGGACCCGGTGGGAGGCAATCTTGAATCATGGGGGCGGCTTCCCCCATACTGTTATCGTGATAGTGAATAAGTCTCACAAGATCTGATGGTTTTATCAGGGGTTCCGCTTTTGCATCTTTCTCATTTTCTCTTGCTTCTGCCATGTAAGAACTGCCTTTTGCCTCCGTCATGATTCTGAGGCCTCCCCAGTCATGTGGAACTCCAGTTAAACCACTTTTTCTTCCCAGTCTCGGGTATATCTTTATCAACCGCGTGAAAATGGATTAATACAGTAAACTGGTACCAGTAGAGTGGGGCGTGGCTGAAAAGATACCCGAAAATGTGGGAGCGACTTTGCCGACTGTTACTTTAGTAGGAAACAGGCAGAAGTTGGAACAGTGTGGAGGGCTCAGAAGAAGAGAGAAAAATGTGGGAAAGTCTGGAACTTGCCTGAGACTTGTTGAATGGCTTTGACCAAAAGCCTGATAGTGATATGAACAAGAAGGTCCAGGCTGAGGTGATCTCAGAGGAAGACGAGGAACTTGGGAAGTGGAGCAGAGGTGACTCCTGTTATGTTCTAGCAAAGAAATTCGTGGCATTTTGCATCTGCTCTAGAGATTTGTGGAACTTTGAACTTCAGAGAGAGAATTTAGGGTATCTGGCAGAATAAATTTCTAACCAGCAAAGCATTCAAGAGGCGACTTAGGTGCTGTTAAAGGCATTCGGTTTTATAAGGAAAGCAGATCACAAAAGTTCAAAAAATTTGCAGCCTGACAATGTGACAGAAAAGAAAATCCCATTTTCTGAGGAGAAATCCAAGCCACCTGAAGAAATGTGCATAAATAATGAGGAGCCAACTGTTAATCCCCAAGACAATGGGGAAAATGTCTCCAGGGCATATCAGAGGCCTTCCCAGCAGCCCCTCCTGTCACAGGCCCAGTTACCAAGGAGAAAATGGTTTCATGGGCCAGGCCCAGGCTTCCTGTGCCGTGTGCAGCCTACAGACTTAGTGCCCTGTGTCCCAGTCCCTCCAGCCATGGCTGAAAGGGGCCAACACAGAGCTGGGGCCCTGGCTTCAGAGGGTGCAAGCCTCAAGCCTTGGCAGCTTTCACATGGTGTCCAGCCCACGAGTGCACAGAAGTCAAGAACTGAGTTTTGGGAACCTCAGCCTAGATTTCAGAGGATGTATGCAAATGTCTGGATAACCAGGCAGAAGTTTGCTGTAGGGGCAGGCACTCATGGAGAAGCTCTGCTAGGGCAGTGTAAAAGGGAAATGTGTGGTGGAGCCCCCACACGGAGTCCCTACTGGGGCACTGCCTAGTGGAGCTGTGAGAAGAGGGCCACTGTCCTCCAGACCCCAGAATGGTAGATCCACTGACAGCTTGCATTGTTCACCTGGAAAAGCTGCAGACACTCAATGCCAGCCCGTGAAAGCAGCTGGGAGGGAGGCTGTACCCTGCAAAGCCACAGGGGTGGAGCTGCCCAAGACCATGGGAACCCACCTCTTGCATCAGCATGACCTGGATGTGAGACCTGGAGTCAAAGGAGATCATTCTGGAGTTTTAACATTCGACTGCCCCACTGGATTTCAAACTTGCCTGGGCCCTGTAACCCTTTGTTTTGGTCAATTTCTCCCATTTGGAACAGCTGTATTTACCCAATACCTGTTGTGTCTAAGAAGTAATTGGCTTGCTTCTGATTTCACAGGCTCATAGGTGGGAGGAACTTGCCTTGTCTCAGATGAGACTTTGGACTGTTGACTTTTGGGTTACTGCTGAAATGAGTAAGACACTGGGGGACTGTTGGGAAGGCATGATTGGTTTTGAAATGTTAGGACATGAGATTTGGAGGGGCCAGAGGTGCAATGATATGGCTTGGCTCTGCGTCCTCACCCAAATCTTATCTTGAATTGTACTCCCTAATTCCTACATGTTGTAGGAGGGAGGGACCTGCTGGAAGACAGCTTGAATCATGGGGGCAGTTCCCCCCAGACTGTCCTGGTGGTAGTGAATAAGTCTCACGAGATCTGATGAAAGTTTTTATCAGGTGTTTCCGCTTTTACATCTTCCTCATTTTCTCTTGCTGCTGCCATGTAAGAAATGTCTTTCACTTCCTGCCATGATTCTGACGCCTCCCCAGTCATGTGGAACTGTAAGTCTAATTAAACCTCTTTTTCTTCCCAGACTCCGGTATATCTTTATCAGCAGTGTGAAAACGGACTAATACACTGACCTTCAGCTTATTCGTCACCTCTTTATTTTGAGTGGGTGGAAAAATGAGCAGTACTTTTTCAATGGACTTCCCAAGGTCTCTACCCCAAAAGATAGAACTTAAAATATTAGTGTCTTCACAAGACCCTTTATACTAGACTTTTTAGAAGGCATCCTGGTGGTAAAGTTGTAGAAAGGCCCAGGCAAGAAGTTAAACGTAAAGTTACAGGTGGTCTTTAGCAAACCACCCACTTTTATTATGGAGTCAAGGGAAACTTCTCCAGGTGTTAACAGCATTCTATACGTTATCTGAAGGTATCCAACATGGAACTGTCTTCTAGCAATTCTGGAAGTTACTAGGAATCTAAACACTTAGAAGAATACAGCAAGGATTAAAAGCTGTGAATAAAACACAGTTACTACCATAAACACAAGATTAGAAGGATCCAGTTTTTGGAAGCTTCCAATTAAGTTAAAATTCAAGAACAAAATTGTGTGTGTGTGTGTGTGTGTGTAATGCCAAAAATGTTGTAATGTAGGTCACATTAGTTCATCTCAATTTAAGGAGCACAGAACATGATCTTTCAGGTGCTATGTGCTTTCTAACCCACAGTACACACCCAGTATCTGAGCAACAGGAAGCTAGGATGGTTTTGAACACAAAAATGTAAGAATCGCCCACAGGATTTGAGGCAGAGTCCAGCAAGTCTTTATTCTGATTCCAACAATAACAGAACACTTAGCAGGAGGGCGTTGTGCAGAAACCACTTCTCTGAGGATTATTAGTATATTTGCAATTTATTTGGCATCTCCTCCCACTCTTCCCATGAAGACATGAACTCTGAGAAACCTTCACCCTCCTGTAGAAGCCTTCCCTTTTTCCTCCAAAATCCCCAACCAACAGACTACACTAACTTACTGTCATGAAAAGCACAGGCTCACACTCCACACAGGGATTGCCAGATACTTCGTGTAACAGCATAACAAGAGAAAGATAAAGGGTTTTGGCTGATGGAATAATGAGTTATTCCATCAGCCAAGGCCTGTGTAAATGTTTACCCATTAATGGAAAGTCAAAGTACACACATTTTAGAGGCATGTTAATGTAGGATTTAATCAGGCACCATAAATCACCAGGCCAGTTTTCCTCACACACAAGTTTCATATTTCAGTTCAGATAGAGTAGAAATACCGTCCTCAAAATTTACACACATTTGATCTAACTGATTAAGTTCCACACTGCTCTTTTGTTCACTATCAACAAAAAGATGTAAAAAAAAAAATTCCCAAACTGCCACAGCATGAATTGAAAACATACCATCTGCAGCTGCTTAGCCACAGCTACTGCCCCCAAATCAAATGAAAGGCTCAAGAAATGCTCAGCTGTGTTCTTATTGCTCGAGAGTTTCCCGGAATCCTTCCATGATTAAGTTATTGGCAAAAATTAGCAATATACGCATAGCCCATCTCTAATACACCTCGAGCAGACAGCAGTAATCAAAAGGAAATGAATGCAACTTTCGAATTATCAAAATGCCACGATGCTCCTGTTAAAAACCATTTAGCCTTTCCATCTTACAAAAATTTGAAATGTCATTTATTTTAACCAAGAGTTTTCTCCTGCCTCTTTTTCTGATTTGATAGCGGAAAGTGACAAATACATCCTTATCGCTAAGTTTTTATTCTTTTGCACATCTTCATTCAAGAACATGAACACTCCAATCTCTAGGAGAAAATTCCAGTCCAAAGCCAGATATAATCCCTTAACTTAGAGCAAACAAGTGTAAGCCGGTACTCTCCAGCATTCTGAGAGGAACAAGCTCACGTTCATAGTACACTGTGGATGTTATGAGTTGACCCTCTGGAAAGAATATTTACATCTGGTATCATCAGAATTACTGCTACACATCCTTGGAAACCCACAAGATAACTTCAGAAACACAAAACTCAAGAGCCCAAGAATGGGGGCCACGCTCTATCTCCTGCCCCTGACACTATGGTGCACTGGCCACAGCACTTGCTGCCCCTTGAGCTTGGACACAGGCTCGGAATCTACCCAACACAGTCTCCAAAGTGGCCACTAAAATCGATCAGAATCATCACTTCAAGAGGTTTTCAAGATGCTAGCCAGCAGTCTGCTAAAGGTCCTTTCAGGCTAAAGCAGCATAACGTGAGCTCATTAGAGAAGGAGAAAATCACACGCACAACTGCTTCCTACTATTTGCCCCAACCCCATCCCAACTCCTCACACTGGGAGACCGCCCCTGGACTCCAGTGGAACTTCCTCTGAATCGCAGGCAAGCCAGAGGGCCCTGCAGTCATTCGGAAGGTTTCTGCTCCCAAGAAACCCTCTGGCTCCTGAATAAGTGGTTACCATTATTCCATTCATCAAGTGTCTCTTAAGCCTTCTATTATGAGTCTGAATTTTAAACAGGGACTAGGTCTTTTATTACATCCCCTGATCCATGTCTCCAGTAACATTTCTTTCGAAGTTATAGAATCTGTCAGCAATCTCATTATTAGACTTTACCCTCCCTTCCACCACCCAGAACTAAACTACATCCAGTGGGGTGGGGGGGGGACTCTATCTTGAGAAATATTATTGGAAAATCTGTATTTCCAGAATAAGAGCACCACAAGAGAAACACCCTGTCTGCCTTACTCACCACCATAACCTGAGTCTCTAGAATTGTGTCTGGTAAAAGAGAACACATAATAAATAGCTGATGAATGAATACATCTGAGCACCAGCTATACAATAGGCAGCTTATCTCAATAAATCCTCTCTGTAATGCTATAACACAGATTGAACTTTTTCCATTTACAGGTTCAGAAATGTGGACTTTTTTAGAGAGGAAGCCGCTGACTGACATACAGGCCCCACAGCCATGGAGATGGCCCCTCAGTCTTAGCCCATGTCTGATTTATCCAAAATGTGTTCTGTATCTTGGGAGGACAGTACAGCAAAAAGAGCTCAAGATCACAAGGACTTTTATCCTACAGTAGAGAGGAATACTAGGGAAGCCCCCAACACAAGAGTTCTAACATCCAGCATCACACAAAGCATCATAAAACCCGCTGGGCAAAGCAGAACCAAACAATTGGCAAGCCTAATTCCACAAGACTAGAACAGAAGCCCAAGGATAGCCAGTTACACGACATTCCCTAGCATCCCCTGAAGTTAGGTCAGGTCATAATAAGAGTTCCAGAAGAATAAGAGTGGAAGGGATGGAGGAGACACTTCTGGGCCAGCCCTTTAGGTGATGCACACCTGGGTGCCCCTTCCCCGTCAACAAGCCTCAGCGCAGACCACTCGGGGCAATGCAGTGGGGCTGGGCCCTATGGTGGCAGAAACAGATGGAAGGAACCTGAATCCACACGTGTCAGGTGGAGGAGAGCAGCCTACCTGCTTTTCAGTGGAAATCAGCTTTTCCACCGCCAGAGCATTTTGCAGTGTCTCTTAGAGCGGGCAGAGCTACCTTAACCAATACAGCCCTAAGTAAGGAAAAGTCTTCTCACCTTCATGGCACATTTCACATGCCAAACAACCATTAACCTGGTACAGCTGATGAAAATGTTTTAGTACTTTCATTTATGGTTGGAGAGGTTTAGCAACTCAGAACTTCAGTAGTAGAAGAAATAGAAAAGGGGGGTGGTTAATTAAGTCTAGAATTTTATTTTTATGTCAACTAGGTTTTCATTTTGCTAGCCAGTATCTATCTCTTCAGCATAAAGGATTGAAAATCTGTATTTTTTCAGGGCTAGTTGACTAGTCTCCTTCATCTAGTATCATAAAAACTGGACTCAGGAATTTTTTTTCTGTTTTAATAATTGTTGCATTTGAAATAATTGGAAATAATTTGAATTAATTAGAAAAAATTCCTCAGTTTTGCAAAAATAAACAGATTTATTTTAATTCACCTAACATTTTCTAAGTATCAGATACAAATCAACCAGCAATATGTCAGGATCCATCTCTTCAGAAGCAAAGTTGCTCAGCTCAATGCTGTAAGCTGGCCTGAGCCAGGCCTGCAACAAGTGTCAGCCAACTAACAAAAGAAGCACCTGATCTCCAGAATGAGTGGGGGGGATGTAAGATGAGACCCAGTGGGAAAATTGCCAAATCAGATAGGAAAATCACACCCCTGTAGGGAAAAGGGAAGTTGAGATGTGACTGAAGATAAATACATAAATATCTAACAGAAATTGCTCCTAAAATCATTTGACAAATGGATATGACCTCACAAAAGGTCACGTGATAAAGATGAAGGTAAAGAAAGCTCAGTATGGTCATATAAAGTATATAACAAAGTAAAAGTAAATAAATTATGCTGAGTTTTAAAAGAAACTTTATACACAAGAGTGCATACTGCAAGATTCTACTTACATGAAGTGCAAGAACAAGCAAAACTTATCATTGGTCATAAAAAAAAAAAAAAAAAACAAAGGTTGCCTCAGATGAAGGTGGGAAATGAAAGAGTAAGTTGACTGAGCAGGGGCAGGAGAGAACTTTCGGATGTGATAGGAACATTTCACATCCTAACAGAAGTATGGGCCATATGGGTGTATGCCTTTATCACAACTCACAGAATGATACACTTAAGATTTGTGCATTTCACTCTATACCTTTTACTTCAAAAAACATAAAAGTTATTAACTCATTTTTAATATACATGCTGAAGAGTTTAGTGAGAAAGTGTACAAATCTGTGCAACTTACTCTGAAATGCATCAAAAAAATAAAATGGATTGATGGATGGGTAAAAACAGAGAGACATGTATAAAGCAAATAAAGTCAGACCTAACAACTGTGGAATCCAGGAGGTGGGTACAGGGGTGTCCCCACACCACACAATATTTTCAGCTTTTCTATTTGATTGCACATTTGCATGATAAAACGCTGGGGGAAAGTATATGGTGACTGCATTGAGATTTATTGGTTTAAATAAATCTCAGAAGTTTAAAGCAGAATGCAAATTTTACCCAGCACTTACTGTTAGTTCATGAGACATGAGATAGGAAGTGGACTGAAGGAAGGGAGCACTGGCAGCAAATGAACAACACCCAAGAGACCTGGGGACAGATGGGATGCTGAGGCGAGGCGAGCTCTTTTTGTCCACAGACATCCTTCCTAATGTTGCCTCAGTTTAAAACTCTTGTGGCCGGGCGCAGTGGCTCACACCTGTAATCCCAGCACTTTAGGAGGCCAAGGTGGGCAGATCACAAGGTCAGGAGTTTGAGACCAGCCTGACCAACATGGTGAAACCCCATCTCTACTAAAAATACAAAAATCAGCTGGGTGTGGTAGCCACACCTGTAATCCCAGCTACTCAGGAGGCTGAGGCAGGAGAATCGCTTGAACCCAGGAGTCGGAGGTTGCAGTGTGCTGAGATTGCGCCACTGCACTCCAGCCTGAGTGACAGAGCGAGACTCCGTCTCAAATAAATAAATAAATAAATAACTCTTGTTACTCAGCATAATTTTAAAACAAATCACTTCAGTGTATCAATTATCAAGTTATATATTCCTAAGTATAAAGTCTCAAAACAAAACACATGACCTTGAGTAGCAAATATAATACTATGTGTATATTCTGTCGACTAACTGAAATGAATTCAGTAATTTTATACCAAAATATCATTTATATCTCCGATATATCCAAAATAATTTTCTTTTAGGTTTATGACACAGTCTATAACCTTTAGTAAATTACAATGAGGAAAAAAAAATACTGACTATCTTACATGATAGACAAAGTAATTATTACCACTTTGAAAATACTGTCCGTCACTTCTCCTTAATGTTGCTTTTGTTAATAAAATCCATTTCTGGAGTTGCAAAACCTAAACCAGGCAAAAAGATGAGTTTGGATTTAAGCAGATCATGTTAACAGAGATAGTACTGTGATCAAAGGAACAACTGAGAGTGTTTTGTGTGTATCTTCTGGTCTTGGAGAGGGCCTACAATTTCCCTGCACACAAGAGGCCCTCAACAAAAATTCAAATCCTAACCATTTTCCAAAGCTTAACTCAAGTTCTATCTTCCTTGAATGTTTTCCTAATTATGCAAACCCACCTTATTCTCAGCTAACCACAGTCTTTCATCTGAAAGAAGCTGCACTGCCCATCAATCATATGGTCTCATTTACACAGGAATCTTTTTCTAATACACCTGACACATAGCCATCAACTCTGCCCAAGTTAGTTCATCACCTAAGAAGGCAGTTCATTCATCACCTAATAAGGTAGCCCATGCTACTACACAACAGGTCTAGTGGTTAAATCATTCCCTCTGATAGTTCTGAATCAGAAACATAAGGAAGTTGAACTAAAAGAACACTCAACGTCCCTCTGAGGAATAAATTCTAAGAGTCAGTTAATTTGCTAACTGTGCCTGACAGCTACCCAGGACTGAAGGATAGGGATAGAAGGGCAAGATCCCTGTTCTCAGGGCTCTCACACCCTAGGGTGCACCCTGTTAACTTGGAAATCTTAGAATGCCAGCATTTAAACAGACTTCACGATGGCCTGGCCTCACATCCTTATTTTAAAATTGGATTACAGGTCACTGCCCCAGAAAGATGAGGGAGTTAGACAAGGCCACTGAAGAACCACTTACCCCACTTGTATCATCTGCAATAGCAGGATATTCTACTTTGCTCTTTTATATAATACTCCAAGTAGATTTTTTTTTTTTTTTTTTT
>NW_012114577.1:631509-641186 GCF_000951035.1 Colobus angolensis palliatus
ATCTCGATCTCCTGACCTCGTGATCCGCCCGTCTCGGCCTCCCAAAGTGCTGGGATTACAGGCTTGAGCCACCGCGCCCGGCCAAAAGTTCACTTTTAAGCACACTAATGCTTGCAGGGATGACAAGGAAAGCAAGGGCATATTGCCAAAACCCTGCTCCATGAAGGCAGGTGTCTCGATGCACACTTCTCTCCACCTTCCTCAACACCCCCCAGTGTGCTATAGCAAGGGAAGTACAGATGTGCTCTTTGCTATTGGAATGACGAAGAGCATAGTAAGACTAAAGCAGTGTCTCTTGAAACTCTCCTAGGGCCTTGTTCCTCATTCCATGCACATATCCTGTGCCGACTCAACATCCCCTCTGCTCCACAGCTTATCTCAGAAAGAACTAAGTTACCGTGCCAAGCTAAGAGGATGAATTTAGAAAGCTCCACATAACCAGACGCACAGCGACAGCAGCCATCAGACATCAACCAGATTTAACTGCCCTAAAATTAGCAGTCAGAGCAAAGTAGTTACTGCAATGATTGCGTCAGAGCTATTCTGACTGGCGAACTGCCAGTTTTAAACAAATTGTCCTGCTTTCTCTACCAGAGAAACAATATTTTGGAACAGAGCCAGCTAAGCATTTCAGTGAATGTTCAAATTCTAGCTTCGCTATTAATGTTGTATAATTCAATGACAAGGTGAACAAAGTCTATACAGGCTACATGTGCAAGGGTGTTATTTTCTTTGTTGTAAGCACTTATTCTTTGGGTGAGTAAAGTACTGTGGATGAATCCTTTTAAATATTTAAATGCCTGAAATTTATTTAGGGATTCACATTCAACTGGCTTAAACAAAGATTATGCAAATCTAGCAAAGTATAAATGCAAAACAAAAATTGTTTTCCTCTTATATTTCTTTTAATCTTGGCAAAGACTAAGAGGCTAAAAAAAATGTTCTCTGCATGATCACAGAAGGACCCACTCGCTTCCCAACAAAGAATATATAACCTGATTCAATTGGCAAAACTGCTACCTCACTACATATTATGAAATTTCTAGTTAATAACAGACAATTCACTGGCTGATAGAACAGGGCAGTTTTTAGACCAGAACAATGAGCTCATTAGCCCAACCCTCAGCCTTCACTTCCCCCTTTCAGTGATAGTGAGTCGGAAAATTCCGCCATTCTCATATGCACACACCTTCTTTAGTCCCTCCCTCTCTCCCTTCTTCCTTTCTCTCTTTTCATTCTTCCCCTTTATCATGATTTATTGAAACCTACCATACCTTACAGGTGAGCTGTAGAATAAACAACACTATAGCTGGAACCACGAGACATGGGTTTAAAATATAAGGACTCAGATTCAGAAAACCACACTTTCATTAAACCTTAGTTTTTGTATCTGTAAAAGGGAAAAAAATCCCACCAGCCCTGTAAGGTTCTCGTTAAGTATATGTGAGAGAACACAATGAAAGTTCAAGCACAATAACATTTTACATTTGTCTTTAAGAATATCTCTCCCCAATTCTTTATTCTCTTCATAAATCAACAACATTAGCCTCCTTCACTTATTCTTGTCATTTAAAACATTTTATTTTATTTTTTTTTTTGTGACAGGATCTCACCCTGTCACACAGATTGGACTTCCCTAGTATGATCTGCCCACTGTAACCTCGAACGCCTGGGCTCAAGGGAGTGTCCCTCCTCGGCTTCCCCAGTGGCTAGGTCTACAGGTGTGCACCACCACACTCAGCTCATTCTAACATTTTTTGTAGAGATGAGGTCCTGCTTTATTGTCTAGGCTGGTCTCAAACTCCTGGGCTCAAGCAATCCTTGCCTCAGCCTCCCAAAGTGCTGGGATTACAGGCATGAGCCACTGTGCCCAACTTAGAACATTATAATGGGAAAACTGACCTACTATTCCAAACAAATGAGTTACAATGACCCTCAAATAAAATTGGTTGATAAACTGGATGCTTCTACTACTATCATGTACGCCCTGCTTACGGCATTTACCATAGCATACCTTATACACAAATGTAAAGAAACAGGAGTTAGAATGATATCCCTCTAATGTCATATTATAAGAACTAGCAGTATGTTAAGATATTAAAGATAAAAGATTTTTACCATGTAAAATTAAGACTATGGCTACTGAACACCTACCATATTTAAGGTATAAATAATGTCCTCATGTACTCCCAGCCAGGGCTTTTAAGTCAACAGAAGCCTCATGGGATTCAAATAGGGCTGTGCAGTCATCAGCACAGACCAGACTTTGAAACCTGGGAAAGGTGTAAATCATATTCTCTCATGAAAGGAGGCCACCTAAGGGTGCCCAGGCTCCCAGGAACCACACCCCTCTGAATGGGGCTGTAAAGTTCTTGATGTAACAGATGGAACACAGTCAAAACCCTCTTCAGAAACTTCCACATTTTTACCAGTTCCATATCAGAGTTCAATCACAGGTCATTTCAAACAACCCAGGAAAGACATAAATTAGGTATAAACTGTTGTTCAGGATAGATCATGTACAATAGAAATAATGATTAGAACTTTAACTCAACAGTATTTAGTTCAACAAAAGCCAAGATAAAGGAAGTTCTTTTATGTTCAACCCACAACTCCCAATCATTTCTTTAACAAATATTAGTTCACTGTGAGCCTATTATGTGGCAAAAACCACCTAAGCACAAGGAATACAGCAGTAAACCAGAAATGTCCCTGCCCATTTGCTGCTTATGTTCCATTACTAAAATTGCACAGGAGGACGGGTGGGGGTGGGTGGTGCTCATTTAGCTGGAAGCTACTGGAGATACAAGAGCAGGGCTCCCTGCTGTCTCTCCTCATTCATTCCCAACCCACTAACGGCTAGGAAGCTAGGCATTCCTTGCACTAGGGGTGGCTGTGTGCTACAGTTCTGGCCAATCACATACAGACACAGCTAGGCTATTAATCTGCACTTTTAACATACCCTGATCCTGCGACTGGTTTTGTCTGAGTGTGACAGTATGATGATTCTTAAACAGCTGAGTTCAGGCCGGGCACAGTGGCTCACACCTGTAATCCCAGCACTTTGGGAGGCCGAGGTGGGCGGATACCAAGGTCAGGAGATCGAGACCATCCTGGCTAACATGGTGAAACCCTGTCTCTACTAAAAATACAAAAAAAAAATTAGCCAGGCATGGTGGCAGGCGCCTGTAGTCCCAGCTACTTGGGAGGCTGAGGCAGAAGAATGGCATGAACCCAGGAGGAGGAGCTTGCAGTGAGCTGAGATCGTGCCACTGCACTCCAGCCTCGGCGACAGAGCGAGACGCCGTCTCAAAAACCTCCTACCCCTCAATAAATGAAACCTCGACCAAGACCCACAAGCAATTCTGGAAGAAAACAGGCCAAAGTCAGAAATGTCTTCAGGAAAAAGAATAAATACACAGTAAATAGGCCCATTAAGAGTGGAGTTGCCTCATTCAGCTTGCCTCACAAGCTCCTACAGGCTCCCTAGAAATTCCATTTCTCAACAGTTATAAACTCTAACCGGTGATAGTAGAACAGTGGTCTTCAAACAGGGCCACACATTTCAAAGATACAAATGCCCTTGAGGTGCAGAGAAAATACTTCTACATCTATTTATTTTCAGTATTAATCTTCTTAAAATTTACATTTGTTTTATAATGTCCATGATACCTTAGCACAGTAAACTATGTTTATACATACAGATATATTATACATATACACACGCACAAATGTGTATACAGATATGTATATAAGTATATGCATACATACATGAACACTTAGACTATTGTGTATAGATGGGATGCATGTTGAAAAAAGTTTGAGAACTTTGAGAACCTACCAAAAGAAACCACTGTTTTTTGCACCTGAAACAGGTAGATCATTTAAACACCTGAAACAGGTAGCATTTGCCCTGCAAAAACAATCAAAACTATAATTTCTAAAATTACTTATTAGAAACTTCAGTACATAGAGGACAGTATCCCAAAGCTATTCCTGAACAATGTGAATACCCACTGTTCAACAAGGAACCAAATGTGTTATCAAAAACACCTCCAGAAGACAGTGAAAGCAATCATTAGGTTGACTTCACAGGATATTATGCCTTAAGCATTAATCAGAACTTTTTTAAAAACTCCACACAATAGTTCATCTCAGCATACATAATTTTATTTATTTATTTATTTATTTTTTTTGAGACGGAGTCTCGCTCTATCGCCCAGGCTGGAGTGCAGTGGCGTGATCTCGGCTCACTGCAAACTCTGCCTCCTGGGCTCATGCCATTCTCCTGCCTCAGCCTCCCTAGTAGCTGGTACCATAGGCATCCGCCACCGCGCCCGGCTAATTTTTTGTATTTTTAGTAGAGACTGGGTTTCACCGTTTTAGCCAGGATGGTCTCGATCTCCTGACCTCATGATCCTCCCACCTCGGCCTCCCAAAGTGCTGGTATTACAGGCGTGAGCCACCACGCCCAGCCAGCATACATAATTTTTTATTCACCCAAGAATTCTCCCTTTCCACAGTAACAAATTTCAACAATGGCTCTTTACCTAGATATTTCCACTTAAGAGTAATTGAATATACTACTAAATAACCTACTTTGGACTGTTCTGATTCTTGAGCAACTCAACCAAATGAGGATATCTCTCAGCAGATTAAGCAAATATGCAGAAGTGAAAAATACAAGTATTATAATGGGCAGAGTTAAAGACACCCCTTCTGGCTAAATGTCTGTTAGCAAAATAGGAAGAGAAGTGTATCAACCAATTAAAACAGAACCAGAAGAGATTGTGGTGTTCTTCCCTACTATCTGAAAGCAATTCAACACAAGAGAATATCAAACCAAAAAATAAGCTGAAGAAAGTCCAACAAGATTCTGATCTTTCCTACGAGCATTGCAGTTCCTAAGGCCTCCAGCGGTCACAGGTCACAGTGTGATCCTAGTTTCTCAATCCAGTCAGTCATTCAACAAATTTTCATAATCATATGCAGAACAGAGTCCTCATTACTAGGGACACACTGAAAGTGAACTCATTATTACTCAGCAAAACTCAGTCAGTAGAACCAGCAAAGGAGGTATGACACACTCTTTCAGGATATCCATGTGAAAAGGTGGAGATATATGGGCTAGTTATAAGATATTAAGAGCATTAGTAGTTAACTGTAACCGAGAGTGTGACTCCTTATAAGCCTCGAGGGAAGCTTCCAGAGACACACTTCGTGTTATTCAGCCAGTTTAACAATTTCATCACCAGCTTAAGTAAAGATATAAAAGAGTCTGATATAATGTACAGACAGCATTTCTTTGGGAGCAGAGGTAAAGGTGCCAAATAGTATGATCAAATTCCAAAAAGCATGATGGAAGGAATCAGCTAAAATAAAGCAAAACCACAGCGCAATAAATGTTAGACTTTGCAGTGACATCAGCGCAAGATGGGAAGACAAGGTTCAATGGCAGCATGTGATTAACGGCTCGTGGGTGTTTAGCGAAGAGGAAACTCATTGAGTCTGACCACCGGAAAAGTGAATGCAAACTTGGACTACATCAGTGCAAGCAACATGCAACCTACGACAGACACTCCTGCTCTACTCTACACAGGTCACGTTCACGGATCACATAACACCAGGAGCCCAACTCTGACAGAGCCTGAAGGATTTGTTCTGTAGGCCACCAAGGCAGTAGAATTTGAATAAACAAGCAGAATTAGATTTCAATTCTATAGGCCAAAAAAACTTTCTAGTACTCAAAACCATTAACAGGTGGAGACCCCCACCCGTTACTTGCAATATTCAGGTATTACCGGAAGACCACTTATATAGAGATTATATAAAAGGATCCAAATATCAAAGAAGGGTTAGTTGAGCTACTCAGTGATTTCCAAACCCTGGTCCTTAGTGAAGTTATCATTGACCCATGCAAAACAAAAGTGTCCGTGTGGGGATAGCTATAAATCCACGAGCGGGGTAGTTTTAACACAGCTCCTCTCTGGATAGGAAGAACTCTCCTTTAAGCCTGACAGCATACATATTCTTCCCCGTTTCCCCACCTTTTCTTTTTTTTGGTACATCAAACGTATTTAGACGAAATGCATTGACAATAAGTAGTAACTGCTGTTGTCAATTTTCAACACACTTATGCAGCAACATTAAATGCTGACATATCTGACAATCCCTAATATTTTCTTGTTTGTTTGTTTGTTTGTTTTTTCATTTTACAGGTAGATGAAAACAAAAGATGTAGGAACAACATGACAAGACAATCTTTAAGGTCCTTTCCGGTCCAAAGATGCTATGACAACTAGACTCGACTTGCTGCATATTTTCTCCCTTCCTACCACCCAACTTGGCTATATAATACTAGGGTGGGAAAAAGAACCAAGGAATTGGGTTTCACTAAATATGAAATCTCTCAAGAAGCAGAACCTCAACAGTGAGTCAAGATCTGGCTCCCTTCTACAACTGCTGTTCTTTGGAAGCAAAGTTTACGAATCAAGTTCAGAAAGGATCAAAATAATCTGCGTCTGAAGTTGGGAGGCTTTTAAATTCCTATCACATTGTTACCACTCTTTGAAAAGGCGTCACAGCTAAACACAATTGGAACAGAAAAAGCAATTTCTGAATCATTGATTTCAAGGTAAACCAAGTAGCTATGATCCTCATGCAAAGCATTCACATATAAACTTACTATAGGTCAAGGCAAAGAAATGACATAATCATGAAAAATACAAACTATCCCAGTCAGACAGGCATTTTCATTACTCTAATACATTCGTTTTACACGTTAAAGAAACCTCACATTTTGGTGCTGTAAGGGATCATGAAAATACTTTCATCCAAATTCATTCGTGACAGGTGGTAGAGGCAGGAAGCTCAAGGTTCCTGTCTGTGCCTAAAGCTTTTTCTACTCTCATCCTGCAAGTGAATTAGGCACATTAACAGAAGTAGAAAACCTAGAACACGGTTCAGTATTCTCCAGGACTGTACTTTGTATTTCGTTGAAGTTCAATACAGAAAAAAAAACACAGCTTTTCAATTAATACCCCAGGCTAAATTTTCTTCAAATTCAGTATGTCTTTAAAAGGATTTGTAATCCTAAATCACCACCATAAATTGATCAGAAGTTGAAAAACTCAATGCCTTCCTCAGTCTCAAAAAATAACCCTGCACTTATTTACCAATTATGGTTGGGGGCAAGGGCTGTATTCACATAAACACATAGTTCTTTGCAAAGTATGCAGGAAACACAATCCCGTTTAAACTAGTTTCAAAGCCCAAACACAGGGCTTTTAAACCAGTTGCAATTACCAAACAACTGGTTTTTCAGGGTAGCTAGTATTTCCTTACTTTAAGAAATAGATTGACTGCTAATTTCAAAATAATAACCCACTTCCCCTTTGCCTCAGGTAAAAAGACCCCCAAGGTGGACAAGTATTTACTAAGCTCAGGTATCAAGGAACCCTTCAAAACACCATCCCAGTCTTGGGGAATGGAGGGAGAAAAAAAAAAAGAAAAAAAAACACCTTCCAAATCCATATAACACAGCTTTGACTACAGTAAGCATCACAGAAACCAAATCATGATCTGGTAATTCCCCTATTAGACTAAAAGTTACATTCCATACATTTAAAGTTCTTTGAGAAAATCCATGATTTAAATACATAAAAAGCATTTAATGAAAAACATATACTTAAAGCAACTGGGTAAAATCTGTGGCCCATACTAAAAGCCAGAAGCTCCACCCCCATACCTATGATCCAGCTCTTGCTTTATTTTCCGGACCAAGTGCTTACACTGCTTCTTATCCAAGTTCATTTCACCCCATCTATAGGTAGCATGTGGGTACTGATAAAAGCTGTTTCTGATTTCATTTCCTACTTCCCAGATGTTTGTTCTGTAGTTTTTTCTTTTTCCTTCAGCTATTTATGAATACACTCTAATTTAGAACAAATTCAATATGTCTTATTTTAAGCTGGGCAAGGCACACAACAAATGAGCGCTACCAAGATAATTTCAAGATATTTATCCGGCGTATAAATAAGTTTGCCTACCTAGGCAAGATTTGGACAGGCTGCCATGATCTTGCTTTAGAATAAAAGTGCTTCAAAAACATAACTGGGAGCCTGCTGCTGCTGTTACTGCTGAAACTACCGGCTATTGTGCTTGTCATAGAAGGGCTTGTGCTTAGAAATGAAAAAATCAAATATCCTCTGGGGAGAAGATGTCCCTAACACAATCCCTGGTATGAATCATGTAGATACTTTAACTGCATCTCTTCCCAAAATGGATCAATGGAATCCTTTAGGAGGAATCAATGTGATTTATACCCAAAACTTAAGATTGCATTTTCTCATGAGTAATACTCTCTTATAACTCTGAATCAAGCAGTGAAATTCAATCAAGCAGTAAACATCTTTTAAGTGGAAATATTGTCTAAATAGGATGACAAAACTAACAGAACTCTGAATTCTTTAAATGAGTCCAAACATGAAACAGACATTCTTAAATGATGTAACTAAATGCAGTAACCAAGTTGTCTCTTGAAATTCAACTTTAGGAATGCCAAAAATAATAGGCCACCTCTCAATATCCGCAAAGATATTGGTATGTGTAGGTTTTCTAGGAAAGTAATAAAAAGCAACAGTTTGGGAGATCTTTTTTCTTCAATTACTAATTGTAACACTAGAAAAATTACAACCTAGGCTGCATACAAACGCAACTCAAATGGGCAGTTTACTAAATGTCTGTCATAAGAAAGCCATCTAGTGTTAACGTTTAGAATGGAGACTGCAGACAAAAGAGGCAAAGAAAAGAAAAATCTGTGCGACTATTTTGAACTTACTGAGCAAAGCCATGAGAACCACCAAGATTCTTTGAGGGTTTTTTCCTTGTTTTTTGAAAAAAGCCATCCTTGTCAAAACCCAGTCTCAATCTAACCAAATCAAAAATGTCTACAATTTTATTTTGACTAAAATCGTGTTTTGTTGAGCATAATTCCGTGACCAATGCACTTGATTTTTTCCAATACTCAGGCCAGAGTCATCTTGGGCTGAATTAATTTAATTGAAGCAGGTTAATGATGACAAATATCTCCCAGAGGAGTAATGCCAAGTTGTTCTCTCTTTCCGAGAAGCCTCGGCTCCCTCTTGTAGATGATGAGCCGAAATTGATTCTTTGGGTTTGCGGCACGGCTGAAAATTAATCTGTAGGTTTTCCTGGGGATATTCCTAGGACGTGGGCAAACTACCCTCACTGACACGGGAAGACCCGGAGAGGCCCAGGAGCTGGCAAAGTGGGAAGAAAGGTCGCGCTGAGTGAGAAGGGTGCTCGCCAGCGGCTCACCGTCTTACAAAGAGGGATCCGTCCCGGTGAGGGCGCGCGCCCGGGGCGCACCCCTTCTAGAAGGGGAATTAGCCCCGCAGCAAGTTCGGCGTCAGCCCGCCAGGCGCGCCGCGGGAGCTGCGTCGGACAACCCCGAGCCCTTCCAGAGAGCGTTAGTCAGAGCGGAGTTCTGGGCACCTGGAGGAGGTCCTCCTCAGTGCCTGTGTCGCCGACACGGGAATCACCTTTCAGACGATCGATAACTTGGGAGAGAACAGGCGGCGGCGGCTCCTCTCCCAGCCTGGGCCCGGGAGCGCGGGCGCATCTGCGTCTACAAGCCGGACCCTGCCCCGCGCCCC
>NW_012114577.1:641794-676822 GCF_000951035.1 Colobus angolensis palliatus
GAACGCCCTTCTTGGGGAGGGGGCTGCGAAGTGCAGCGTGAGCGGCGCTGGGCGAGCTCCAGGGCCGGGCAGCCTACCTGGACCCAGGCTTCTAGAAAGCCGTCGTCGTCCTCGCCGGTACTCGCTGTCGTCCCTCTGAGGAATAAGTTAAAAACCCCGAGTCTGGTTCTGAGCCTTCCCCTGGCGCAGGCGCGACCCCACCCGGCCCTCCTGTCGCCCAACTTGGGACAGACGCGGCGGCCGGGCGTTCGGATCCGTGAGCCTCGGCCGCTGGGGCTACATACACAGCCCAGGACGCCACAGAATCGCCGAGGCCCCGCGAACGCCCAAACGGCCGCATCTCGAAGTGATCCCAGCTGAAGAAGACGACGCGAGGAAGCGAGACCCTGCTGTGTGCCGGCCCCCGGAGGGCGCCCCGGGCCCGGTGGGTCGGAGGGTGGGGAAGCACAGAGAAACACGCAGGCAGTAAAATCTTAGGAGGACAGGGGGTGCCAGCGTGCAGGAAATGCTGCTGAGAGACCTTTAGGAGCCAGGGGAAAAACGGAGAGACCAGCAGTTCCAGGCATCCGCATCCCAGCGCGGTCCGCTCACCCCTTCCTCCCTGCCCTCCAGGCAGCGCTCAGCCCACGGTAGAAATGTCTTGGATCGTTTTTCCAACGAGGAAGAATTGAACTTTTTATACCCAACTTTTCTACTTTCTTAGAAATGTTGACTCACCTTTGAGGAAGCATGACTTGAAACTATTATTGTAAATTGCTTGACATTTGAATTAGATGCAGAAAGATTAAAGGGTCTCAGAAGAATCTTTTAAGCTAGACTGGAATTGACTCTGCCTAAATGGACAGCAACAGTCATCTATACGCAGAAATAATAAAGCAGGTGGAGGGAGCCTCTAACTTACCTTCCAGCTACACCGTAGGATTTCCTGAGCGGGCTTTTTTGTCAGAGTTTTGAGCTGGGTTCCCTGAGACTGGACTGGGGCTTTCAGTTCCTCCCCTTCTAGAGTCAGACTTCTTCCTGAAGAGAGAATGTTATCTCTACTTCCCTATCACAAACACTTCCTAGAACATAGGCCTGTTAAAAGTTAAATACAGGCGGTCCCTCCCACACTATATTTCTCTGTGATCTGAAGCATGTACACATTACACAATCTTTTGTATCTCTTTAAATTATAGGTATAATCTGTGGGATTAGGTATAACTAAACAGGTCAAAAAGCAATCCTGTGACATAATACAATTCCTGAGCACTCCAGGTTTTGATGAGTTTCCCAACTGTCACCCCATTGTCAGCATTTACAAGATTGTCATGTATTCAGTTAACAAACATTTATGGAGATCCTCTGATGTTCCAGACCATGCTAGGTGCTGGGAATATAAAATGCACAGGACATAAGGCTCGGCTCTTCAAGAGCTCACCATCTGACAGGTGTATCCTCATTCATTGTAGATACTCTACAAGAGATATCAACATTATCTCCTGTGTACTCAACAAAACCCTACAGGAGCAGCACCCGTGAAGGAACTTTTCCTGGGAGTGCCTGGGGAGGAAATACTCACATTTCACCTTATTGCATGTTTCATTGTCTGTAAGGGCCTTGAGGAGAAGAACCACATCTCCTCCAGCATTTTGATCCCTAAAGCACAAATCGACTGCAGCCCAGAGCAGATCCTGGATCATTGAGTGGTCATTGAGGTGGGTCTTGGTGCTACAGCTGCAAATGTCCATTGTCTAATACATGAAGAGGAACCCACTCCTTAATATCCAATACACAGTGATCATACATGGAAGTCTGACCAGACGCTCTTCGATGACGATGTTAGCCACAATTCTCACCCTCTCACCTTCCCATCCCACTTCTTGTGCTTTGCAAACTAAAACTGAAATATCCTAAGTCCCACTACCAAGGTTGGCAGTATTTTTTTTTAATGCCTGTAATTGATTGTGCAGAGTAAATGTTTGTGTGCGTTTATGAAGGTCCGTGGGAGTTTCTGACTTTCCCAGAACTCCACATCACATGAAGTTGGCCTTCATCGGAATGTTCCTGCCTTCAGCAGGTCCTGAGTGAGCCCCTTTGCTGTGCAGAACAATGGTGACACATACAGGCGACAGCAAAACCCACAAGGTATCCACCTCACAGTCAACCGCAAGAGATCTTCAAGAGACACATCTCAGGAATGATTCTGAACCTTCTTCACCAAATAAAATATTCCAGAAATAGTATTAGATTTTAATGTGTGTGTCCTTCCTTGCTGGTCTTCCTAGCAGCAGCCCTCTTGTTTCTTGCCTTTTTAGGCAAACAGCCTGAAACTTGGCGCAGAGACGGTGGAATTGCAGCACGTGTGACGATATCAGTGCATCATTTTGGCCTCAGGACATCTTACTGAAAATAATTCTATATTAAAGCTGTACATTTTGCTGAAATTAAAAACAAAAAATCAATGGTGAATTACAAAATTGTATTTGCCTAAAGGCTAGTGTGAACTTATCACACTAGAACTTATCGCCTTCTTGCAGGCCAAGATTTTCCCTCCCCTTGTTGCCCAAGCCTCACTTTCTATCCCTCAAAACTCTTCTTCTGTGAATTGCATCGTGTTCTAGGGGTTCCCAAAGAAACAAACTCAAGGGATTAATTCTTTTTACAATTTTGATTCAGCACATCCACTCCTGAAATAATTCCAACATCACTCTTACCTATTTTTCTCTAAGTGTAAAGAGAGCTGGAGTTCAAAGACATACCAACTGTCTACCCTGTTCCAAGGTTTTGAACTTCTTGGCTGACCTTGCCTGGTACTTCTAGCTATTTACCTTTGAATTTAGCAAAACGGAAGTTTTGTTTTCTTGACACACTGCAGCAGGATTCTACTTACAGATGAAATGTGTACACTGTAATAAACCTGAATAACTAAGTTAAATAAGAGTTTATACTCCTATCCTTATTTCCTCCTTCTCTTTTCTATTACTAACCATCTTTTAATAAGTATTTCTTTTCTGTCAAATGAATAGGTATAATTTGCAACAAATAGGCTTTGAATGCGTATTATATTCTGGGTATTATTTTAGACTCTTTAAGGACCCAAAGGGCAATATTTATTAGAGTATGTGAATTTTATAACAAGGAGAAGAATTTGAGAGCAGGTGCTCAAGATCACCAATGAGTGGCGCCCACAGGGAGAGCAGGAGGGCCAGCCACCTGACTTGGGCCAACCAGCAAAAGCCTCACCAAGGATGCGAAACTGACAAGGCAAGGAGAGAAGAGGGCACTCTACCCTTGGTGAGATGAAACACGGTGGGTGCAGATGTAGGAGATGCCTGTGCAAGGCATGTTTGGGAAACAGTGGTGCCCTTTGGCCAAGCACAGGCTTATTCACTTGTATAACAAACACTTACATGGCACTTCATCCATGCCAGGTTCTGTTTTCCTCTTAAAAGGGAAGTTCTCACAGGCAGACAACCGTATGGGTGCTGCTTCAACTTTTCTTTTCTTTTTTTTTTTAAAGAAAACCTCTTACAACAGAAACATGTTTGAATATGGTCTTGTGAAGTAAATTAAGAAATGCAAACTTCTGTTGCATTTTTTAAAGAAATGGTTCAACTGCAGCTCTGAACAAAGCACATGTTTATCCTAAAATGAAAACCACTAGAATAACATAAAACCAACAGAACAACATAAATGATGTGCTAAGTACCCTATACTGTCCGTAATAGCCTTAGAAGAAACCCATCTAATACAAAAGTCTCAGTTCTGTGGATATCTACGGAGGCCTACTATGTGTTCAGTTCTGCTCTGGGGAACGTGGATTATTACAGATAAATAATGAAATGATCCTTAAGGAAATAAAATACTACCTAGCTGGGAGTTTCACACAGGAAGCAATTCTCAGATTACTGCAAAGACAACACATTTAAAATGCCAATTTGAATTTAATGTTGTATAAATGTGTGACACGGAGATCTGGAGTAGCCAATCTTGGATGGCGTGGTTAAAGATCACTGACAAATATCCTTCAGAAAGAAAAAGTTTCTTGAGTTCTTAATTGTATGTTTCAGAAATTTAAAATCCTGTATGTTTGTCTTTGCTGTAACATACCCAATCTAATGTATCTCCAAGAATCTTCTAAGACAGGTGGGTTTCTTTTCTGATGATTCAAACTCTTGGCCATAGCTATTTTACATTTTATACCCCTTATTATCTGTTTCACTTTCTCTACTCTCAGAACCACAGGTTAACAACTTGTACCAACTTTATCACTATGAGAGGTATCTTCTGCCTCTTGCCTCACTTTGGAAAGAGAAAGAAGAAAAGAGAAGGGAAGGGAAGGGAAAAAGAGAGAGAGAGAAGGGAGGGAGGGAAGAAGGGAGGGAGAGAACTACAGCTAAAGACACAGTAGATCATCAGTGTTTGCCACTTGCTGCTATCCTTCAAAGAGGAGACTGGAACTTTATATCCAGCAACTCACACAGAACCTGGCAACGTCTTGCTTGATATCTGATGAATGAGTAGGGAGTGGGTGGATGGATTGCACTGAGAGAAAGTACTGTATTGATTTTTCTGTTTTCTTCCATAGCAGATTTAAAGTTTATATCTTAATCTTCCAAATTTTATTTCTACTTGGAACAAACAGGATCCTTTAACGAGTGCTTTTGGTTCTACTTTTACAAAATAACGATAATAATGACATGTTAGTTGAACTGATCTACAGAGCATCTGCTATTCTATACCACTAGATGGCGTTTATCAATAATAATGCTCAAAAGCACCACACATACTCTGCCGAGTAATAAATCTAAAGAAATCAGTAAAGGCGTATACAGCATACCATATATGTATATAGATTTATATTTACATTTGATTTCTTTTTAACATTGGCTATGTGTCTAGGGCTGCCTATAATTTGGCAAACCACTTGCTTTCCTAATTTTAACAGTCTTCTGTAACAACAGTTTAGGTTGTTAATTAAACTCTAAGCAGCCTCAATGTGGAAGACATTTCACAGTACCTGGTGACTATTTCCAAGTCTTTCTGCAGTGCTGATGGAAAAACACACCCCCTGGGAAAAAATAATCTAGAAAAAGTTGAAAGCAATATGGAGAGAATGAAAAAAAGTAGAGAGACTGTTCTGCCTGCCTTCATCATTCATTCATTCATTTATTCATTTAACAGCTAGGGACTGGGCACCCAGTGTTAAATGCTTTGGAGGATGTGCTTGCTATCTCATGAAGAAAAACTGTCAGAGCACTGAGAGGAAAATGTTTATGATATTTAAATCCTATAAGGGGACAGATTTTTGTTTTTAAAAAATTAGGAGATATAAGGGAGAAATAGAGATAAATTTGAAAGGCTCCATCAAGACTATGTAGTTTCTGCTTTCCAGGTCCAAGTGGGTTAGCGAGGCCACATTTCCTCATTCTAACATCTGGTTGTCTGAGAAATAACTGCACTTGAGATTTCCTGGGGAGAGACCTAAGTGGGAAGGAAATTGAGGGACAGAGATGGGAAGGAAGGGGAGCAAAGGAGCAGTGTAAGGAGGCAATCAGAGAGAAACATGAGAAGAGTGGCCAAGGGTTAGAAAGGTAAATCCTACCCACATAATCTGAAAATTAAATCTTTGAAACTGCTTTGATGTGGAAAGAGCAAGCTCACACTGTATTTTAAGATTGTAGGAGTAAGGAGAAAAGAACCATAAAAGGAAATTGAAACACCTTAGCTCTCCTAATTTCAGTGTTTCCAGAAATTGTAAAATCAGGTGTCAACGTTGCAAAAATGAACTCTGACTACTATGAAATTGTACTACTTTAGGTCCAGAAATGCAACAAATGACTAAGTTAAGAGCCTGTGGCAGACGCCATTTTCTTCCTAAGAGCCTGTGGAAGACACCATTTTCATCCACCTACAAAACACAACAACAACAGAGACCGTCACCATGTGACGCTATTGCCTACAACTCAGTGACCTAAAACCAAATCTATCAAATTTTCCCGAAGGCTGGCAACCTTTGCTAGCCATGACATTTGTGATACAGATGTCACTCTGCTAAATACTGGACCCAAGAGAGTCTTCTCTTGGATTCTTCTCTTTCTCTGACTTCCATGATCCAACAAGAATGATTCTGGTTTCCTCCAATCATCTTTCACACCAGCACAGCGGTCCTCCTTAGGTGCTTTTGTCCTTGAGTATGGACAACTCTCTTAAATAAGCTCTTTGTTTTCTTCCCCTTGGCTTCTAAACCAGTGGTCCCCAACCTTTTTGGCACCAGGAACTGGTGGAGGGGAATAGTTTAAGGATGAAACTGTTCCACTTCAAGTCATCAGGCATCAGTTGGATTCTCATAAGGAAAGCACAGCCTGAATCCCTCCCATGTGCGGTTTACAATAAGGTTCATGCTCCTATGAGAATCTGATGCTGCCACTGATCTGACAGGAGGCGGAGCTCAGGCAGTAATGCCAGTGATAGGGAGTAGCTGTAAATACCGATGAAGCCAGCCAACCACTCATCTCCTACCGTGCCACTAGGTTCCTAACAGGCCACAGACCAGGGGCCAGGGACCCCGTTCTAAACCACCGGACACACAGTCCTTTAAGCACATAAATTTCCAGTTCCCAATTCTTCTGGGCTTCTCGTTGCATACTGAATAACATGAAAGTTCTCCTCACCTTCATAACATTTGCACCTTCCATAGACTGCCTCCAACCTTAGTTTCCTGGATGGAACTCTCAGCAGTATTGACCACTGCAGAACACTTTCTCCTTCATGGAACATTCACCTTCCTTTGCCCCATTGTGCTACTTTCTCCTGGAACCCTTCCTTCCTCTCTGACACCTCCCTGCCTCTGAAACTCCTGTTCTACCACCTTCACATCTGATGCACCTCAGGATTTCTTCTACCCTTCACCTGTTTCCTGGCAAATCTCATCTTTTCCAATGTTTACAATCACAGTCTTTGTGCTGGGACTCATGAACCAAAATGGACAGCCTCGGAATGGATATTCAGCTCCCAGGAAGCTAAGTATGCAGATAGATCGATAGAGATAGAGATAGAGATAGAGATAGAGATAGAGATAGAGATATCTATCAGAGGTCAAGACTGCGAAAATGATCTCTCCTATGATGGATTATATATCAGATATCGACATGGCAAAAATGAACTCTGACTACTATGAAATTGTACTTCTCAGTCAACATGTCTACTTGGATGCCTCAAAGGTAGCTCAATCTCAATACACTTCAACCCAATACCTCAAAAAACATAACTCTCCAGACTCCATTTCCTGTGATCCCCATTTCAGTAATAGCATCACCACCCATTTATTTGTCATTTCCAAAAGCTGGGGCTTCTCCTCAACCCCTCCTTCTCCCTCATGCTTTAATCCAATCAATGACCAGGCCTCTATCTCTACCTCTTAAATATATCTTGCATGTATCTACTTCTCCTAACATCCTTACTGCACCATCATGTCTTGCCAGGACAATAGCAACAGCCTCCTAAATGTTCTGTCTCTCTTCCTGCCTTCTGTCCACCTCTTCTCTAATTCATCTGCCCTTCATACACACAAATTAGATCACCTTCCTCCCTTGTTTTAAAAACCTCAGAGGTTTCCCATTGCCCTCAAGAGAAAACTTCCTTAACCTGTCCCTGTCTGCTCTTTCCAGCTGCCTGCCTTGCCCCCTATTCTTCAACAATACCAAACACTTTCCATAGTTCTACACTCAGCACATTTCACCTCTCAGCCTCCGCACAGACTTCCCGTGTGCCAAGAGTTTCCTTCTCTACCTGCTTCTGTCTTGCTAACCCCTCTTCATCCTTCAGGTCTCAAATGGCTGTCCCTCAGGATGATCCTTCTTGATCCCTGTACTAGGCCAGGTCAACCCTCTATCTTCTTGTGGAGGTTTGGATCATAATCCCAAAACACACATTCCTGAACACTGTAGTCCAGAATGTCAAAATGCTGAAAGATCAAAATCTCTAAAGTCTAAAATCCCCAAAATCCTAACCACTGGATAGTTGCATCATGTTAGGTCAGCTCTTATGGACTATCTCTGTGCAATTGCCCATCATCTAGCCCTGCAACACACTTTTCATATGTTGAATTTTCCTTTTAGGTATTTTTTTCTTTTCTTTTTTTAGTTTCTTCTTTTGTTCTTCATTTTTTACGATTTCAAATTGTCAGCATTATGTTTTACAATTCACTATGCTATGTACTTCATCTTTATGTCACTTCCAATACCGGAGGTATAAATCATGTGAAACCTTCTAGAGAATTCTAATTTCTTTTACACATTTTTTTCTTTTTCTTTTTCTTTTTTTGCAAATTTGAGCCCACAAGAGTGCACTGTCAGAATCTTGACTTTGTGGATAAGCATTGTGCACGTATGTGAAAATGTTGAAACTTCCTCAGTAAAGGAAGAGAAGTCGTTATTGTACATTTTCTTTAGGAAAGATAAAATTTCTCAAAATCTCAGTTCTTTTGGCAACTGCACATGCAGTGGTAATCAGTTTTTTATTAATCTTCTCAAAAGGCAAAGGTTGTTCTTCACGGTATTTCAGATGACTGAAGTGGAGGCACACAATTGCCAGCCACAGTGGCATGGATTTATACACCTCCTTTTTACCTATTTCTTTATGAATATGGTTTATTTGCTCATAACTGTTATACCCATGTGACTGCCATTCATATACCTGAGTATTTATGCTTGCAAAAACACATATGTTGTTATTGCCTATTTTATTGTGTAAAGTGGCCTATGAGGTGTCCTGTCCTGTGTGTTTATGTTTTTCAAATAAAACCCCTTTTAAAGGTGTAAATAAATATCTTTTAAAGAGTTTATTATTTTTTTCCAGAATTATATTTTGGGAATTTTGATCTTTTAGGATTTCAGCCTTTGGGATTATGGCATCCAGGATGGTGCCTTTTGGAATTCTGATCAGTTCTCCTTTTTATGGCATTTAGAATTGTCCCTGTCAGATCTCCTTATGCTTTCTTACATGTGGCCTCTTTCTTTCCCACCAGCATGTACACTCTGTGAAGGCAGGAAGTGTGCAGGGGCCTTGACTTTCTCTTCCTTAAAACATTCCTTCACAACCCAACCTACCTGCGAGCCTCCCAGTAGCCTTTGCCAGTGATCCCAACATGAGTTCCAGACAGGCCTCTGCTGGTGGATCTGGTGAATGAGGAGATGAGCCCAGCAGAGGTTCCTCATCTCTGCTGAGGGACTAATGTCCCATCAGAGAACCAATTCATCCTAGGGGAAAAGACACATTTAGCGACTTCTAGAACCTTATAGTTAGAGAAGAGGGATGATAATACAGCTATGGGCACATGAAGGCGGGCTCCATGATAAATCAGTGTAAGTGATAAGCATCATTTTGTCCTAAAAATGACAATGATTTTGTCCTGAAAATGATGCCTATCACACATAATGATTTGTCCTGGAGCCCATCTCCATGTCCCCATAGCAGTATTATAGGGAGAAATTGGGCTATACTCTAAAATTATATATTAAAATTCAGTGTGGTCCTAGGACACAAGCCAATTGTGTTCTTTTTTCTATTATAATGTTACCCAGCAGAGAGAAAGACTGCACCCAGATTCAGCACAGACCTCCAAGCAGCACTGGCACATCTGTAGCAACGTCCTGCATGAGGTGGCAGAAGCAGCAGCAGGGCCCATCAGGAGACGAAGGCAGTGAGGGAGAGGATGCCTGAGGTTCACAGAGGTGGGGGTCATGGTATTTGGCAGGTGTGGCTTTATCCAGACAAGCAAGAAGCTACAGCCCCAGCACCAGCTGCAGTGTCCCTGGTTGAAGCTGCAGAGCTACCAGTAGATTCAATCCTGTGCAGAGACTCATCCCCTGACGACGCCCAGACATGTGTTGGAGAGGTAATGATTTTGTAGAGAATTGGTTTTCTGTATTAGCAGATGGGGCAAGAGCCAAAGAAAAACAAGGAATTACCCTGAACGTTGCCCCTTCTGTACCTGAGGCCAGTCTAAGGAATCTCTGTTGGCATACAAATAGACTGTGCGTGTCACTGGGCTTTACAGATACAATCTCAAATGCTTCGTTATTACTGTGATAGGTACAATCTATGTCTTGTCTCTCTAACCACATTTGATAAGTGATGGAGATAAGTCTGTCTGAGCACCTTGGCCACTGTTCAGGGAGCTTTGAGGAATGGCATGAGCACATCGTATTATTCTGAGAGTACAGCACAGAGGGAGGGAGGCATTACCCATCAGTTTTTACCCCTCTGAGGGTATAAAACTTGGAAAATGCAAATGGGCTTTCTGTCTTTCAAGGACACAGGGCCAGAACCCCAATTTCTTGATAATCCTGCTATGTAAACATACTTGTTTCGCCTTTACATCTATTCTCTTCATTATCTACCCACCTCGTTCCCAGAGGAAATTAGAGAAGAAGGGTGTGAAGAGTGAGTGTTGAAGGGATATGTGGGCAAGTAATTATGATAAAGCGGTCTCTCTCTTCAACAACGTTCTAATAACAAAAAGCAATTGCTTTAGGGTCACCTATTATATTCATTATCCACGCCTTTTCTCCATGCAACAGTACAAGTCATCAATAATAGAGTATGATTGTTTCCTCCCAAAAGACAAGTGATGTGAAATAAACCACGAAGCGACGGTGTCTCAGACAAGATTTTTTATGTCCCTGTGCTGTTCAAGACTGTTTCTCATTGCCTAGTAATTACCTATCACGGACCAGCTCTGTAGCCTGCATTCCACAGGAGCAGAGTGACACCTACAACATCCAACAGCCCTGGTAATCCATCAAGTGCCCTAACTATGGAGCCTGACCATTTATTACCATACCTTCCATTGACAGTCACTCCCTATATTCCGTGAGTGAAGCCTGCCTAAAAGGAAAAAAAAAGTCTATATCTACCTGTGATATTATTTTACATATGTGTATGTATATTTACATATACAGGTTTTTGTCCGCAGTCCCTGATGCATAACTCCCATCGCCCTTGTTACAATCCACAGAATCTCTCTTTGAACTTCTCCAGCCCTCCTTTTACTTGCCCAAGGAAGGACTCTAATCTGACTGTGGTTCTTAAGACCCTCATTCCAGAGGTGGTCCTACCCCATACCCTGTAGAAAGGAATGCTGCAGAGAGGCCAAGAAGAATCTGAACAGACAGGCCTCGCTGGGTTTAGCTCATATCCTTTTTGTCCAATCACATTTCTCCATGGTTGTCAATCCAATGAATGCCTAGCCAATGAAGTCCACACCAAAGGCCCATGAGGACAGGGTTTGGGAGCTTCCAGATAGCTGAACATATGGAGATTTCTGGAGGCCAGGACACCCAGGGAGGGCGTGGAAGCTCTGTACCCCTTCCCATATGCCTTTCCCTATGCATCTCTTCATCTGTATCCTCTGTTATATCCTTTATAATAAGCTGGAAAATGTAAATGCTTCCCTGAGTTCTGCGAGCTGCTCCAGCAAATTAATCGAACCCAAAGAGGGGGACTTGGGCACGCCAGCTCGAAGTCAGTTGGTCAGAAGTTCTGGAGGCCTGGACTTGCAACTAATGGCTGAAGAGTGGGGAAGTTTTGGAACTGAGGCCCCAACCTGTGTGACCTGATGCTATTTCTAGGTAGATAGTGTCAGAATTGAATTGGAAGACACCTTGTTGGTGTCTGCTGCTGAACTGTTTTCTTGAACTGTTGGAAGGGGGAGAAATACATACTTTGGGGTCACAGACGTCTTCTATGTTGACTTCTATTGTGTGGGTGTTCAAGCAGAGGGAAAACAGTTTGAGCTTTCCCTAACACTATCTATCTACAAATCAGTGATACCCTTCAAACAGCAGGTCCCTATTAGTTCAAAGAATGCACCACATTACATTTCATTTGCTCTTGTTCCTATCCATTCATGCTTTCAGTGGCTTACCACTAGAGGAGACCTATACAGACAAGATGAGACAACATGCAATTATCATCTTTAGTATTCCCACTGGGAAAATTGACTAGCATTCATGTGGAACAATAAAATCAAATTTGCTGGCACTTTATTCCCAATTCATGGGCATAAAAAAAAAAAAAGATCTAGTGGAGGGGGCAGATCACTGTGCACTGGGGAAAGACACCAAAGAGGAAGTGCATCTGTATTGATTGTAAACATATAGTTAATGTTTACAATCTTCTGTCCTTGAAGTGTTTAGTCAGCAGGTATATTGAGTTGTAGAACTGAATAGGGAAATTCTATGGTAGCTTGAGAGAATACAGATTTTATTTCTACATATATGTTTTATACAACTAAAAATTAAATCAAAGTAAGAACTTACTAAACTTTCATGAAAGAAGAGAACATGGATTCATTCATTCCAAACATTGTTTTCCTTCTTTCCTGTAAAGAAATGTTAATAATCTTGACTTCGTACATGTTATTTGGAGATCAGAGAATCTCTCTTTAGCATTGTCACTTAACAAACATGTATATATTGAGCACCCTCCTGGGGAGAGAGGCCCCAGTGGCTTAGGTCTATCTCACAGGTGAAACTGGCTTATATCCAGTTTAAGGCTGAAAAGCCCCAAAGAGTGTAGGGCAGGTGACAAGTGTATTAGTCCATTTTCAGGCTGCTGATAAAGCCATAAACAGACTTGGAAGAAAAACAGGTTTAACTGGACTTACAGTTCCACATGGCTGGGAAGGCCTCAGAATCATGGCAGGAGGTGAAAGGCACTTCTTACATGGTCGTGGCAAGAGAAAATGAGGAAGACGCAAAAGTGGAAACCCTGATAAAACCATCAGATCTCGTGAGACTTATTCACTACCTTGAGAACAGTATGTGGGAAACTGCCCCCATGATTCAAACTGTCTCCCACCAGGTCCCTCCCACAACATGTGGGAATTATGGGAGTACAATTCAAGATAAGGTTTGGGTAGAGGCACAGAGCCAAACCATATCAACAAGGATGTAAAACCACTGGAAGATAAATGCCCATTCATTCACTCTTTTCATTGCTTCATCCATCCATCTATCCACTTACCAAGTTTTCTTTGTGTGCTACTATATGCCAAGCATAGTGGTCAGCACTGCAGTTGCAAAGAGGTATTGAACTCAATCTCTAGTGGAAGAGACAAACAAGAAGACGATTTGGAAAAAAAAAAGGAGAAAGAACTTGAATCCACTCCAACAGCCGGGAAGTGATACGATGCTAAGGTCAGCCCCAAAGAATGCCAGGTATTGACCAGAGGGAAAGAGGCTTAGTTTGGATTGGATTAAAATGCCTTTCCCAGGTACTTTGTAGCTGTTACTTTTCTTTAATTTTTACCCATTCCCCACCTCTTCACACTCTGCAGCTAAGTCTGATAAAAGCAGCATTTTCCTGTATCTTAACAACTTTTTCATTGGCCTTAGCACAAAGTTATAGGGTATTAAGGTTGTTTTTGAACCAAATATGGTAAAATAGTTTCCAGTTTAGAGACAATGCAAAAAGGGTTATTTATTCTTTAAGATAAAGTTTTGTGATAAAATAAATGTATACCTAAGTATACATGTATACCTAAGATTTTAAGCTGGACTTTTTACCTTAAATTATTGCTTTGCTAAGTTTCTTCTTTTTCTTGGTTTCTATCATTTCCTTCATTTTTACATGCTGGCTGCAAGGGTAAGCAAGAAAAATCAAATTAAATTAACAGATATGAGGAAATGTAAAAAATTCTGAATCTCTGAGTACCACATAAGCCCATCTGTGCGACATGGGCATAATTTTCCATCTTCCTTAAATTCTTAAATATCATGTGATCTATCCAGTAATTTTAATTCAAATGAGTATTTTTTATATTGAAAAAACAGCCTTAGCACAATCTTCTGTCCTTGAAGTGTTTAGTCAGCAGGTATATTGAGTTGTAGAACTGAATAGGGAAATTCTATGGTAGCTTGAGAGAATACAGATTTTATTTCTATTTTTGTGTGCAGAGTCTAGTATTGGGTACCTACAGAACTTTAACCTGCTTTTCCATGCTTCTTCAGAACATAAACTTAGCTAACTAAGCCTTTTTGGCTCTTTCCAAAGAGCCAAAGGAAATAAGACATGGTGTCAAAATAAGATGCTGCATTACTTTTTGTAGCTGCTGTGAAAAAAACAAAATGTTTATTCCATTTATAGGTAGGGAAATAGATAAGGCTAATTAAAAGGACAGTAAAGTGCATCAAGGAGGCCAGGTGTGGTGGCTCACACCTGTAATCCCAGCACTTTGGGGGAACGAGGCCTGCAGATCACGAGATCAGAAGTTCGAGACCAGCCTGACCAGCACAGTGAAACCCTGTCTCTACTGAAAATACAAAAATGAGTCAGGTGTGGTGGCATGCACCTGTAGTCCCAGCTACTCGGGAGTCTGAGGCAGGAGAATGGCGTGAACCTGGGAGGCAGAGCTTGCAGTGAGCCGAGATCGCCACTGCACTCCAGCCTGGGCAACAGAGCGAGACTCCGTCTCAAAAAAAAAAAATTGCATCAAGAAAAGAGACTAAAATCTGGCTCCTAGCTTGGGAATAGTTTGGACACACAGAGAATATGATAATATTATTCATCTTTGTTGCAACCTAATGATTCACCTGTGACCATTTCATCACTCCCATAACTATTGCTCTTCATGACAGAACATTTATTATTCAGGTAAGACAGGTTCTACCACCAAAAAGTTGACAATTGAGACTCTCCTTCATGCAGTCTTGAATATGACTCTAAGGGAAGATAAAGCCATTAAGTTGATCTTACATGTTAACCGTATTTGCCAGGTTGTGCAATTTGTTCTTTTATTAAACTGGGAGCCAGGTGGTCTGAGGTCTAGCCTGGCTCTGCAACAGACAAGCTATGGGATTTAGGGACTTCACTTGATCACTGAGCACCTCAATTTGTTTGGCTGCCAACTATGGAAAGGGAATTAATAACCTCTAAGATCCCTCCTGACTCTTAGGATGTAAGAATCTGTAATGAATGGATGGAAGGATGCAATCCTTCAAGGTTAGCAGAAGCCACTGTACTCAGAGAGGCCTCTGCTCGGTATAGAAGGGGAATATTTCTGATTCTTCAGGCAATGCCACTTTCTAAATACAATTTGTTGTGCTTCTGTGTTTGTTCTGATAAAAGCCTGTTTTAGGCAGGATATTTCTTCTTAAAACTAATGACCAAAGAGCTGTTCACCTCCTTGCCTCCTTACAGTTTTCTATGAATTAAGGTAATAAAAGTTAGAAGGTTATCATTTTTATTTCATTTTAAAAGTTGATTGAGTGGAGTAGAAATAATTTCTAAGCAATGGAGTCATAGATCATAAAATTTGAAAGTTTAAAAGACAACTACAAAGGTTTCCAAGTTCCTCCTGTGATAATTCAAAATCAACAGGAACCTTTGTTGTTTTAAAGTTATTTTAACTGGATTTTTAAAGGCCTTTAACAGTTTTGGTATCCAATGTGTCTGAACTCGGGGGCAGGCACAGACTGATGAAAGTGAAGGTTAAATAAATTTATGTACCTTCTTTAAGCTAGTGTCAAATGTTGCTAAAATTACAGTATTATGGGCTGGGCATGGTGGCTCATACCTTTAATCCCAGCACTTTGGGAGGCTGAGGCAGGAGGACTGCTTGAGCTCAGGAGTTCCATACCAGCCTAGGTGACATGGGGAGTCCAGCCCAGGCAATATAGTGAGACGCTACCATAAAAAGAAAAAGAGTTATAGGATTATGAGTGATAGATATATGGTAGACAATTTACTTGTTTTTAAAAAATATTGGTCATAGAATTATTTGTATATGTAATTTAAGAGCAATTTGTATTTGTGAAACTATACTATTACTAAAACTTTTGTGATGGATGCTATTCATGTTATAGAAATAATTTATCATTAGATGATTTTAATCTTTTTATCTATTAAACTTACAAAGCTAAGTGGCAGTTCCCTGAAATTTCTGTAAACATGCATTATTTATTTGATAGCTTGTCTTTCATATTTAATTGTTTGAATTTAATTGTATTTTTAAACTTTTCTTGATATAGATTATTTTAGATTATGCAGGTCATTTTATTTATTTATTATTGTTTTTGAGACAGAGTTTCCCTCTGTTTTCCAGGCTGGACTGCAGTAGTGTGATCTTGGCTCCCTGCAACCTCCATCTCCCGTGTTCAAGTGATTCTCATGCCTCAGCCTCCCGAGTAACTGGGACTACAGGTGTGCACCACCACATCCAGCAAATTTTTGGATTTTTAATGGAGACGATATTTCACCTTGTTGGTCAGGCTGGTCTCAAACTCTTGACCTCAGGTGATCCACACACCTCAGCCTCCCAAAGTGCTGGGATTACAGTCATGAGCCACCACGCCCAGCCTAGGTCATTTTAGATTAGTGTAAAGCACATGCTTTGCAACTATTTTGAAAACAAATATCTTAAAACACAGAACTTTTCAAGAATACATGTGTGTCAACATGATAAAGGTGAAAACTCCTATCACCTTCAGTATTTGGGTAATAACATGTGTCTCGATTACTTATTTGCTATTAAATTAGGTTGGTGCCTAAAAAAATAAAGAATTACAAAATTACAAACACAAAGTTAGATATGAAAGACCTTATTTCTCTGCTATTCCTTCCATGCTTCTAGTGCTGGACATCATAGTATTCACTCATACTGCACTACCAGCTCTGGCCCTGTACCTTTGGACCTCTGACTTTTATGGAAAGAAGGAAAACTTTATGGACACAAACGAAAGGCATTTTACCAAATTTGTGAGCTGTAATCTATTCAGACAGGATTCATGTAGAAAAACAAAAACTACTAGAGGCAGGAAGTTCATATAGGAATAAGATATACAGGTAGTAAGGGATCAGAAAACCCAAACATGGGACAGTGAGGCACTTAGCAACAGCAGACAACCACTTCCCACCCACAGCTGAGTGACAGTGGATAAAGCTACCAGAGCCCAGCCCCACCCCATCTGCTGATAGCAGAACAAGGAGCTTCTGGAAGGAACTGGAGCCTCTGTGTATTCGTTATCTTCGACAGTATAACACATCACCCCAAGCCCTGTGGCTTAAAACAACATCCTGTACTTTCTCACGGTTTCTGTGGGTTAGGAATCCAGGCATGGCTTAGCTGGGTCCCCTGTCTCTGTGTTGCTCAAGTCTGTCATCAATGTATTGGCCAGGGAGGGCTGCAATCATCTGAAGGCCCGACTAGGGGTGGGGCTGCTCACTCAAGCAATGGTTGGCAGGACTCAGCTCATCCCTGATGGTTGGCCAGAGATCTTCCTCAATTTCTTGCCACATCAGGTAGCTCACAACATGGCAATTGGCTTCATCAGAGCAAACAGGTGAGAAGGGAAGAGAGCGTGGGAGCAATGCAGAAGTCACAATCTCCTTTTCACCTAAGCTTAGAAGTGACATCCCGTTACCCTTGCCATGTTCTATTCATTGCAATAAGTCCAGTTCACATTCGAGGAGAAGGAGTTACACAAGGGCATGAATACTGGGAGGGTGGGTTCTCCACCATTGCCAAAGCCGCCTACCATGCAGGGAGACACAGACATGGCCAAGGACAGCAGAGGAATGGAAAGACATAGGAGAAGACCCTAATTCCTCCTTTTCTCTCATACTCTAGTCTTCTAGTAGGAACCCCAACTGGCCAGGTAGCCTCAGAAATGTAGTTCTATGTGCTACAGCAGAGCAAAGCAAGAGTAAGGGTTGGGTCTGAGAGCAGACTGACTACTCATTAGCATAGCATCCTTTTATGTTTTCTGACATGACTGCACAAACAACACAAGGGAATTCTGTGTACAGAGAGCTATTTCATGGTATTTGCAGCTCTTTCTAGGACTGAGGGATATTATGTTTGTGTTCTTGTGAGGTTGTGAGGTGGCTCTGTGCTATATTCCAACCTTCCAATCCATCAAAGGGCCCCCAGCACACACACATACATACACACACAGAGACACACACACTCTTACTCAATTCTTGCCCGTACAGTGGGGTTTTCTTACTTAGTCAGGGACAGGCGAAACATACCAGGTCCTCTACAACTATACCCCAAAAAGAATACATTTAAATGAATGGGATTAACTGTGACTCTCCAAAATGCATTTGATCATCAAGACAAATCTTGGGATATTTGGTTAATACCACAAAGAGAAGGCATGTTACCCGTAAGTCCATTATGACTTCTTTTTGAAAAAATTTGGCAGAATTATTGCAATAAATCAAAACTCTAATTTTGATGAGCTCTTCTTTTCTATAAGTGTCACACATAATCTCTAGAGTGTGACAATAAATAAATGAATGAATAAAGTGTACCTTTATTCATGTAGCTTATATATGAATTCTTATCAAATTCCTTCTAGCAGATTATATTTTCCAAAGATGTCTGCATCCCATATAATATTTTTCATCCTGTATATTCTAGGGCCTTGCCACACCCCTATCAAGAGATGGCAATGATACTCCCCTTAAACTTGGGTGTGTGTTTACAATAGACTTGACTGATGGAGTATGGTAGATGTGATGCTTTGTAACATCTGAGGAGAGATTATAAACATGCCATGAACCTTCATTGTTCTCTTGCTACATTCTCTATTGAAACCCAGCTTCCATATTGTGAGGAAGCCCAGTAGCTACATAGAGGCCCACATGGAGGGAAGTGGAGGCCTCTGGCTCCAGACCCTGATTTCCTCCATCCAATAGCCAAAATCAGCTAGTTAGTGATATGAGTAAACCATCTTAAAAGTGTATCCTTCTGTTCCCTATTGAGCTTCTCCAGCTGACACCCTTAGAGCAGAAAAACTATCTCCACTGAACCCTGTCCAAATTACAGATGTGTGAGTAAAATAAATGGTTATTGTTCCTTTAAGTCACCATGCTCTGAGGTTGTTTGTTATACAGCAATAGAAAACTGGAACACACCTTTTGGGAATCCCTCAAACTGCCCCCACCTCCAAAAAAACAGGCAGAGTACATCAGTTAGGAATATGTTTGGCTAGAAGTCACAGAAAACCTGACCTAAGAGTAGCTTGCACAAATGGGGATTTCATTTGCTCACATAGCAGGAAGATTGGAGGCAGAAGGCAGCTGGCATGGTTTTGGAGGCTTAACTCCATCTGGTTCATTGCCTGTGAAATTCTCTTGGCATTTCCCCATGCTTGCTGCTTCGGTGGAACAGGTAGAGCTGCCCTGGCTCCAGGCACAATGTCTGTGTAGCAGGTAGGATAGAGAAAGGGAAAGAGGAGGATCAAGCCCGTTTGTTTCTTTTGGCCTCCCCTCAAGCTCTTTCAGGCTGTCAGTCATAGGTGTACCTCCAGCTAGAAGAGAGGCAAAAACAATGAGTATTCACCTATATCCCCACTGTAGCAGAGAGTAACAAGGCAGCAGGGGATTGCGTGGGCTCTGGGGAAGCCAAACAGTGCCCAGTACTTTGCGAGGGCTGGGATCCCCACAAGAGATAAGGAGTCTTTGAATGAGAAGCAACAGGACTCCAGAAAACAAAGAAGACTAAGATAAATGAGAAGTCAGACCAGTCTTAACAGTCAAGCAAAAAATGCAACATAGATTTGGTTATCACATATTTCATATATGACTCACTTAGACATCTCCTCCAATTTTTCAAATACCTCTTTACAGATAGCTCCCCAAATTCCCTCTGCCAGCCGGCTGCTCCTCAAATTCTAGTTCCACATTTGCCGTAGTCTCAAGTCAGATAGCCTCCTATCACTTCCAGACCAGTGCATCTGACACTGACCTCGCCTGACCTCTACACCGGTTCTCTGTCTGTCTCCCCTATTCATGCTACATGTCAGTCGTCTTTTAGCTCTCACCAATTTGTCTGTTTTCCACCTTGTGAGATTTGTCCTCGCTCTCTGCTTTTCCATTTCCCCTACCACCAACTTAGTTTAGGCTCCTACTGACTTTCCTTAATACTAGTGCAATAAACTCCTTACTGGCTTTTTCAACTTCACTTTCTTTTTCTTCTAACCCGTCCTATACTCAGTTGGGATATTAGGAATGACTTTTATATGGTTTGATATAGTTTTGTAATTTTCTAGGAAGATAATGTGGGCTACGTGAGTGGTTTCTCCAGCAATGTTGTCTGCCCTTTTGTAAATAAACACATCATTTGCTCATCCACGGGTCTTGGGCCAGGGCCTAAGGGTACAACAGTGGGCTCAACTTTAATACCTCCAAGACACAGGAGGCATTGAGGCTGATTAAGTCTTACCAATGAAATGCCTTTCCAACTTTCTAGAGCAAAAGAAAGGAAATTCTGTTGTTTCCAACATGTACAGATAGTATGGTCTTTCACATAAAAAAAAAAAAAATCCTGAATTCAGGCCAGGTGCGGTGGCTCACACCTGTAATCCCAGCACTTTGGGAGGCCGAGGCTGGTGGAGCACTTGAGGTCTGGAGTTTGAGACCAGCCTGGCCAACAGAGTGAAATCCCATCTCTACTGAAAATACAAAAATTAGCTGGGTGTGGTGGTGCAAGCCTGTAATCCCAGCTACTCGGAAGGCTGAGGCAGAAGAATCACTTGAACCCAGGAGGCAGAGGTTGCAGGGAGCCGAGATCGTGTCACTGCACTCCAGCCTGGGCAACAGAGTGAGACTCCACCTCAAAAAAACAAAACAAACAAACACACCCCTGCATTCCTATGTGTGACCATTCTTCAAATTGTCTTCTATCACGTTAGTGGTGGAGTCTTGCTTAGATATGCATTTCCCAGCTGAAGTGTCCAATGAACCTCAGGTTTCTGTCATTCTGTGAGCTTGTAAACTCATTTTTACCGCTTCCTCCCACTACCCCCCGCCCCTGAATTATCAACTTGAACAAACTGGGCCAACTCAGCTTGATATATAACATCACCAGATTAAGCTTGATAACAGTTCTGTTCTTGCAACTTCTCTGCTCAGAAATCTTTACTGGTGCTTCCTTCCCTGAAAGCTTCATTTTCTACACCTCCCTCCATGATGGGCCAACGCTCAACCTTCCATGCCCATCTCTCCTTAAGGTCCAGTTGTCCTCTTGCCTCTAGCCCGGTATGCCTGTGATTTTCTGCTGTCTACTGTTGGCTCGGGCTGCTTCTGTTTCAAACACATCCTTCTGTCTTAAAATCTAGTTTGAAAAATGTGAGTTTTCTGCTGGGCGTGGTAGCTCACGCCTGTAATCCCAGCACTTTCGGAGGCCGAGGCGGGCGGATCACGAGGTCAGGAGATGGAGACCATCCTGGCAAACATGGTGAAACCCCGTCTCTACTAAAAATACAAAAAAAATTAGCTGGGCGTAGTGGCGGGCGCCCGTGGTCCCAGCTTTTGGGGAGGCTGAGGCAGGAGAATAGCGTGAACCCGGGAGGCGGCGGAGCTTGCAGCGAATGGAGATCGCACCACTGCACTCCAGCCTGGGCGACAGAGCAAGACTCCATCTCAAAAAAAAAAAAAAAAGTGAGTTTTCACAGAAGGTATAGGCATTTATTTAAGTAACTTATTAAAAAAGAGATCACTTAATCTTTTTTTTTGTTTTGTTTTTTGTTTTTTTGAGACGGAGTTTTGCTCTTGTTGCCCAGGCTGGAGTGTAATGGCATGATCTCAGCTCACTGCAATCTCCATTTCCTGGGTTCAAGCAATTCTCCTGCCTCAACTTCTCGAGTAGCTGGGATTACAGGCATGTGCCACCATGTCTGGCTAATTTTGTATTTTTAGTAGAGATGGGGTTTCTCCATGTTGGTCAGGCTGATCTCAAACTCCCAATCTCAGGTGATCCACCTGCTTTGGCCTCCCAAAGTGCTGGGATTACAGGCATGAGCCACCACACCTGGCCGAGATCACTTAATCTTTATAGCATGGGTTTTATCACAATGTCTTTATAAATTTGGCACTCAGTGAATATTTGTTGAAAGAATGAATTGAGGGTCGTTTATCCATCAGCTATTTACCAAATAGACAGGTCTAATTTAGAAAAGTCTTGCAATGATTACCTGGTTAATTAATTGTCTTCTGTATTCTGTGATGCTTCACCTGCCACTTTGTACAACAGCATTTGCCCTGTATTACCCTTATGTGATGGCCCTGACATAAACTATTGATCATCCACTCAAAGTCATTCCATGTGCTGATTTCCCCATTACTACATCCTACTACATACAACTTCACACTTAGCTTATATTTCTTGCAGCTCCCCCAGTTCTTGTCCTAATATCACAATAGAAGTTAAGCGCAAGGGGAAGTTTGGAGGGAGATATCAACATGTATATAGTAGATGATCTCAGTTCTGCCTACTGCCTGAAAGTCTCTGTACATTGAGTTGCCCTGAGTTCTAGTCTTGGCCCTGACCTGTTCAATACCTAAAGCACTTTACTAAAGTGGATGCACTCTACAAATTAATTCTGCCTATTCATCCCCGATTTGCAGCTAGGAAAAGCAGAGGCCTTACTCTTAGGCCTATTTGGCATTATGAGATATCGTAGATGCACCCTTCATTCCCTTCTGCAGTTTCTCTGCCTTTTATCAACAGCTGGTGGAAGACTCCCATCTCTCCCTATTTCAAAGCATGACCTTCCACTTGAATATCTTTCAGAGTTCCTAAGGAATCCTCTATTTTTAAATTTGCTTGCAATTCCACGAGGTCCCCAAGCTCCACCCTTCCTCAGATCTGTGTTCTTACACTGCTCTACATTGCAATTCTTATACCCTCTTGTCATTTAAGAAGACTTTCCAAGCCCAGGAAAGTTAATTTTGGAGCATAAAGCTTGAAGGCTTACCAAGTTTAATTACTTTCCATACAGCTAATAACAAAAAACCATCCCCTGCGCCCTCCCTAAAAGGGTGATAATCATTCCTCCACGTGAAGGAACAGAACATGTAAAGCCAGCAGACAGTATAAACGTTGCTGAAAACAGGATCTGCTGATGATAGAATCTTGCCTAACCTTTTTCAGTCTCTGATTCTGTTCTGTAACTAGAGAATTCTAGTAGCTGCTGCCCTGAGTGGGCACCGCTGAAGATTACTAAGTAGATTTTAGCCCAATCGTTGAATCCTTCACATTTGGTACATATTAAATATTTTCGGCTCTAATTAGCTCCATAATTTAGTCACTAGGAGCCTTCCATCTAATTCATGGACATATTTTCCATTATCCCTTGGGTTTGCTTTTTTCACCCTTCTTATATCTCAGATTAGCAGAACTACTGTAACTCAGACATTAAATTATGCAATGTCAGGACTACTGTTAGTAAAAAAATCAAATGTTAACTTTAGAGATTTTTTCCAATTAGTTTAAGAGTTCACACAGACATCTTTTGTAATCAGAAAACACACAAATATTTTGTGTTGATATTTTGTTCCCATTATGTTAATATCATCTCATTCCAAGTCTATATTATTTTAATTTGATACCTAATGCTCTCAGGCATTTACTTTTCTTAATAGCTTTCAGATCAATGCAGGCTGTATAAAAAACAAAAATCTGATGACTTAAAAGAACACAGTCATAATTTACTGAAGGAGGAAAATAGTGCATGAATGGGAAAACGAACACAACCGTCATCTGTGTGTCTGTGTGTGACTTTTGTCATATGAATGCTGGCATCAAGTTACATGAGGTACACTTTTTGAGTTCTCTTAGATGATAATTCCAGACAATAGTGATTGGCTGCCAAAGTTTACAGAGTTGATATAGGAGTGAGGTCTAGTATGCAGAAATGTTTCAGACTCAAAATCAGAACTCGTAAGTGCACTTTTAAAATGAGAGTGTTCTTCTGATACTCACTGCAGTTCCCAGTAAAGAAACTGAGACCCTGAGAAATGACACCACTTTCTCAAAGGTACACGGTTAGGCAAGGTCATGGAGTGGAGGCTTTTGACTCCCCTGGCGGTCTTTAACCTATAAAATTTCTCTCCACCCCCAGCCCATCTGCTGATTCTGGGCATGGCATCTGTATTTGATCCAGCTTCTCAGAGCATATCAACTGTAAGCCAGTTGGATGTAAATACAAAGAGAGCAGAAAACTCTTTTACCAGGCAGCTGGAAAGTTTCACTTGGAATTTATTTTTAGCATCTTGTGTGTGCTCAGGAGCAACCATGGCAACAAAGGCACCTGGGAGAGCCTCTCACAGGGACAAGCGATAGCACCAGAGGGACGCTGCCTCATCTCCACAGGGAATCGGCGACAGGCTGGACTAGGAAAGCCGTCACCAGAGAAGAATAATCTCAGAATCAGCAGGGCTCACCTCCACTTAGGGAAGAAATGACTGAGGAGATCATCTACATAAACCTGTCTTCCCTCCCCTTCCTTACCTTCCTTTCCCGGCACTGATACAATGTGTAAATACAATATGTAAACACAAGTTTCTGTCCACCTTTAGGTCTGATCATATGTCATGTTTTATTTACTACAGTCCTTCGTAAAAGTTAGAAACCACGTAGCCACAAGACAGGAAATGAACCCTTCGAGACCTCAGGCTACCATGCTGTGAATGGCTTCAAAGGCATTCATTAGTCTTTATCATCTCAGCAAGGACAAAGTCAGAAGTTCAGCCTCTTTTCTCCGAAAGAACAGGTGAAAAGAAAGCTGAGGGCAAGATGGTGCAAGAGAAAACACACCAGCCGGAGAGGAGCCAGGGCTGCAAGAGATGCCACAGTGTCTGGTGAAAACTAGAACTCAAACCAGCTTTATATATTTCTCTTTCCCCAGGTCAAACACTTCCCAGGTGGAAGATGACATTAACTCATGGTAAAGAGTCCAGGGTCAATTCAAGAAATTCTTCAGTTTTTGAATTTCTCTGTCTAGTTCTCTGAATCCTGGCAGACTCCATGAGTGATTTTTTTTTTTTTTTTTTTTTTTAGACAGGATCTCATTCTGGTGCCCAGGCTGGAGTACAGTTGCTTGATCATGGCTCACTGCAGCCTTGACCTCCTAGACTCAGGTAATCTCCCCACCACAGCCCCCCAAGTAGCTGTGACTGCAGGCACGAGCCACCACACCCAGCTAATGTTTGTATTTTTTGTAGAGATGGGGTTTCATCGCATTGCGCAAGCTGGTCTCCAGCTCCTGGGTTCAAGTTATCTGCCTGCCTCAGCCTCCCAAAATACTGGGATTACAGGGGTGAGACACTGTGCCCAACTCCCATGAGTAATTTATCCATGTCGCAGTTCCCATGCTTGAGACAAGACTCTCAGCTTTCTGACCTGCACATTCAAGACCACCACTATGTCATTTCTTCTCTTACATTTTGTAAAAATGCAGTTCTCTGCCTTATGCTTTTTGGGAAAATATCCACACTAAACACATTTAATGTTCACAGTTTATGAAAGGGTAGACCCAATGAAATAGATATACTTTAGCTCCATCTTGGCCATTTAGCATTTTTCTGCCTAGGTGTTTTTCATGATAACTTCAGAAAATCTTGAATGTTTCTAGTTAAATTTGGTACATTTCCAAAGAATATAGATACGCATTGCATTGAATTTGTGGTTCAACGTTATCTTGAAACCTGATAGTGACTGATAAAGTGTTTGCCACAAGCATGTCTTCCATAATTTTAAACACGTTTCAGTAAAATCCAAAGCTTCAGGATGCTATCAGTACACTGAATTGGGTCCGTCTACAGTCCTCTCATTCAATCACATCTGAGGTCTAGGACAGTGTTGCTCACAAAGAGGTATTTAATAAATAATGAATAGAGCAGGAAAAGAAAACCATCATTATAGTCACATGGCTGGAAAGACCTCTATTGATCTTTACTTCCCCACAAAACCACATAAATATATAATGGTGTTATTGAACTAGCTTCCACCAAGCAGATGAACTATGGCATTTCTAAGAGATATCCATGTTATTACGGAAAAACATCCTACAGATAAAATAAAAAGCAAGTCTTTTATTTGACCCCAAACTAGGAAAGACTGAGGGAAAGATATTCAATTTATGCTTATTTTCTGTTCCTAAAAGAATTTTGTGAAGCATTGTTGATTCTCAGAGTTGGGAGAAATTAAAAAAAAAATCAATGATTCATTTTTTTCCCCTATAAACTTGCAGCCACAATGTACAGACCCATATCATATTGGGATAAGTCAATCGCCAATCTAAATTACTAGGTAACTACTATGTACTTAGTAGAGACTAAGCCCAAATGCAGAATAAAGGATGGCCCTGGGAATCAATTCTTAGCATAAAGAAGCTGCTGCAAACTTAGAAGCAGGAGCCCACTTCTAAGGGCTCCCCAGGATCACAGTGTTCGAAGGATGATCATTCACAGTGGCTACAGTCCAGGTGCAAATGAGGGCGAGCAGACATCGAGGCTCGCAGTGCAATATACACATTCAGGAGAGGTTCTGTTTCAGGAGAAATGATGCAAGACATTGGTTCTAAACTCTCTTGGTTTCAAAAGAGGATCCTGTTCTTAATTTAGAATATTTGCAATATATGCATTGGAAAGGAAAGCTGTGAATAGAAAATAAATTCCCCTCTGTATTGCTGATTGGGAAATGGCCGCCATATCATCTCTCCAGGAACGTGATGAAATTGTACTTCCACTTGTATTGCTTTCTCTGCCAAAACGAAAGCCTTCTTTTTAACTGATTTTTCCTTAAAATAGATAGCAGACATCTTTGAATTCTACATAAAAATAGTTATGGAAACAATTTTAAAAGACCTATTGCAATATCTTAAGATCGATTCCAAGTGAACAAATCATGGTGACATTTGCTTGGCCGTGTGACATGCAGGCAGTTGGCGTCAGACTCAGCATCTTTATGCTACACGGTAAGACAAAATCTGACCTCTTAAACTTTAGACATGAAGGAAAAAAAGAAAAAAAAACAGCAGCCCAAATTGAGAAGGTGAAGACAGCCTTCAGGAAGATACAGGTACTATGTATCTCACACCTAAATGTCCTCCATAAATAGATAATATGATTGATCCAGAAGTAGATTGTACTGAAGAAAAGAAGAAGAAGAAAATGAACTAGATAATTTTCCAAAGCCTCTGATCCACCAGCCCTTCCCCTAAACCTGAAGGCTGTCCACTTGCTTATGCTATCTCGATCTCTTAGAGAAAGAAGCCTAGGGGGACAATTTCTCTAACGAAACACGTCACAGTTCATCTTTTCTTTGCAAGGATTTATAAGAAGAGAAAGAGACACACTCATTTTCGTGTAATTGTAGGCAGCAAGACATCATTGAAAATGCATAAGAATTACAGTTGCTAAATCTGAGTTCAAGGCCAGAAGGGGAATTTCATCTCTCTGAGACTTGGCATACACATCTTTAACCAGGGACTAATAATTCCTACACAGTGGAGAAATCTTGAGAACTAAAGGTCCTAAGGCCTATGAAAATGGTATGCAAACATTGATCTAGAAAGGACCAGGGAAATCATCTTTGCCACTCCTCTAGCTCTCGGGCAGGATCACATCTCAGTTTTCCTGGACTGAATTAAACAAGTTCAGAGAAGGAACTAAAATGGAAAGTGTTTGATAACATTCCAAGGACAGAATATATAAATTCTTATATTATAGCTTAATCCCTGTGGCTTTCTTTGCATCTCAGTGAAGATGGAAAATTTACCATATAATTAATGGCTTTTGTTTTCATGAAGCCTGTAGTATCACTTCTCAGCCATTTCTTTTAGAAACAGAATACTGCCAAAACTTTAACTGTTCCTTACAACTGTGTTTGGAGGTATGTTCTACACTCTCTCCAATTACTCCAGCTCATTCTTTTCTGGGACTCAGAATTCTGTCAGTATGGATTCAGGTCCCATTCTGATGCAGTACTTCATGGTTCCTACTTGGGATGCACTCAGCCTTTTTATCCTACTGATAGGGCATCAGCTCCTTACTACGGTAACCCCTCAATGTTTTCCTGCCATTTATGTATATATAATTGCTTTGTCTTGTATTTATGCATTTTCTCTGTCCTTGATGTGCTTTTGTTAGTTCAAGTTGCCAGTTTATTGAAAACACATTAAATTCCTATATTTCTATATTTCAAGATCTCTGCCCCACATATCTTAGTGTTAACTGTAAAACTAATGAAGGATATTCTCATTCCATCATCCAGGGGTTATGCAGTGCTGGGTCTAGAACCAATATCCTGTGAGCAATGGTTACCATGAAATTTTAAGTTGGTATTGCTATTTTTAAAAGTCCCCTCTTGCACATGAATTTCCCATCATGTGTATGGTCATATAATGACTATGGAACTTAGCTCATGTAGGCCTAGTATTTTTGTATAGACTAGACTAGACACACATAGACTAGAATAAAAGTCTCTGTGAAGCTATGAGACCAGTGATTTTCTAGGGTTCTCCCTGGCTTATTTTCATAAACAAAAAAAAGGACTTGATTGGCCTGACCAGGTTTGTATTTCATAAAGCTGCGTTGGTGGCTAACCAGGATTTTTATCCTCTTTGAGGCAATTTCAAAATGAGTTTTTCAGGGATATAAGCAAATAGTTAATCTTCACTAAACAGAGCAGATTCAACACTGACTTTTAAGGGCTGGAAGCCTTTTGCTTTGAGCTGACCATTTATTCACTTTCACAAAGAAAAGATAGCGACTTGGGCAGACACAGACATCTTTCTTTAGAACCTTTCAGCAACAAGCTGGTAACTACAGTCCTTTATGATAACAATAGGAGAAATGTATCTTTTCCCTACCGTCTGCCCACCATTAACTACTATAGTCTTGCTAACAGATGAAATAAATTTGATGTATTAATTCAGCAAAAGCCACATGTTCTGAATGAAAAGAAGCAAAATGGCTTTAGGTAGAACCGGGAAAACATTGTGAATCAGCTGCTGGCTTGGTAAGTCAGCCTTCCACAGCCTAACTGATGCCTGTTACAGGTTTTCAGCCTTCCATAGCCAAACTGATGTCTGTTACAGGTTTTCAGCCTTCCACAGCCTATCTGAGGCCTTTTACAGGTTTTCAAATCAACTTGACAATAATAATAGCAGAGGTAACATACCAGCTTATTTGAAGAGAAGTATTAAATAACATAAGATTCCCCGCGCATATCTAATTTCTTGACCTCACGCTTTAAAACACAGAAGGGGAAGGTGTACAAAAACCCTGTTTCACCCAACTTTGGCACCTTCTCTGTCATACTCGTATTCTATCCCTCAAAAAAGCTTCTTGAAACTCACACTAAAATCACCAATATATCTAGAGAGACACTTTCCTCCATTATTGCAATTTATTTCCTCCAGGCCCATTGACTTTCTCAAGATGGACATAAAAATCACAATTTTTTCATCTTCAAGATTTATTCTAACCACCAGAGTCTTCTACAGCGTTTAGACCCAAGTGTCTCACTAAAATGTACCAACATTTTAGTTTTAATACAATGCATTGCATATATGAAGCAGCCCTCGGCAGAAAAGCAATTTCTACAAAATAATCTCTCATTGTGTGTCACATAGATTCAAGGATTCAAGTGATATTAAGAGGTTTCAAAGGAGAATTCTTCTCTTGTGAGTGCGAAATTGAGATGTTGAAATATGAAGCAGCTTGTCTTAAATCAACCCATTCAATAAGTAGTGAATATTTAATATGTGTTATAAAGAAACACGTATTGGGAATTATAAAGAAACTGCCTGACATGCCCCTTTGCTTCATGCATTTGCATTTATGTTGGAAGATGACAAGCCTAGCATACGTAAATAAGAAAAAGAGCACATTGCCATAGAATCTAATATTATATCTGAGCATGGAAGTAATACTGGATGTAGGAAAAGTTGGTTGTTATGTGTGGGGAGAGATGGGAAGATTTAAATAATCTGTATGACACTATAATTCTGTGACGACTGATCACAATGGGCCAGGTCCTATGGGTAGAGCTTCAAGCAAAGCTCAAATATTCCTGCTTCTAAATGTAGTGCCTGCCTGTCCATTCCTAGACACAGTCAGGATCCCTGGCTCTTTGCAGCCAAGTTCATAGTTAGTAACTGACTTTCGAAGGGGGTTATGGGAGTCACAACCTCAAGTGTTCAGGGAAGCCAGACACGTGACCTGAGAGTCCATACCCTGTCTGTGGAGGAGAGGGGTTACTGTGTCTTCTTACCTTTAGTCGATGGAAATCATGCTACCTAGTTCTACCAGAACTCTCAATTCTTCAAGACAAGTTATAAGCATACATTTTATGGGAAATCTTATGATTTTTAAGAGTTGTCTGCCATTTTGTGACTTTGTGACCTCTGCTTTAGGTAATTCTAACATTTTATGGTGAGATCTTAGCTATTAGACTGAGATCTCAGAGAGTGAACATATATGGTTTAGCAATGAACAATGTCTAGGCTGTAAACCATTATCTCCCTGGACCATTATATTGATAGGTGCTTCTCAGTGAGTGATTGTGAAGGAATTGTCTACCTGACTCAATTGGCCTTAAAGTATCCTAAGAGGATTCTGAGGTGCAGCTACTCTTGAGTTTAAGAATATTCTAAATAACCAAACTGGCCAACAGCTATAACCCATTGGAATAGACAGAACCAATAGATGAATGGCCTCAAGTTAGAGATTTTTACTTTCCTAAAGACAGCCACATGCCAAATAACATTGCATTAATGATAACAGAAGAGTGATAGTTTTCCCCATACAGTACAAGAGACTCAGGAGAAACCTGAACTTGGAAATACCTATGTAGTACTTAGCAAGCCATTTGGAGAATGGTTATCATTGGACTGCACTGCCCAACGCAATTGATTAGAGTCCCTTGTAATTAATAGTCCTTTATATCTCCGCATGCCATTGAGTGAGTGCGTGGGCAAGAGAAGCAAGGACCAATGCCAAAGATGTCACACAACCTGTCCTGAATGGTCAGCTTTCCCAACACAAGGACTGAACAAAAAGCACATCTAACATGAGGATGGTGGACACAGAGCTGTGTAGATAAATGCCAAAAGGTCTGCTGTGAACGGCAGACTAGAAACCAGGTTTCCTGCCGCTCACTCATTTACATAAAGAAGCTCACTGGAAATACATATGGCATATATTTTATATTAGGGACAGGGAGACTGGGGGAAGGTCCATTAAAGAGAAGAATGACTGCTGAACCTCAGTGCTGTAAGATTGGGGGAGATGTCAATTATTTCATTTGGTCCCTTTCTTCTGGAAAAGTCGATTACTGTCACATAATTGATTGGCCAAGAGAGAGTCATAAAACCATGGAGAAGAGGAAACAGATGAATCCAGACTATTAAAAAACACAAGGTAGTGCTTACAGATCATCATCCTTTATTTTTGAAGGAGCTCTCCTCAACCAAATATAGGATAGAAGAAAACAATGTTAATTACTCTTGAAGGTTGTCCTGTTTTCTTCTTCCTATGAATTTTTATTTACAAAGAAAACACACTCCACCTCTCATGCCTTTTTTACTGAACTTTTTGTATTCAGTGCTTTCAGATGTTCGACCGTTGTACTATAACAGGCTAACATATAAATACTTTTTGATAGCAAGGTCCAGAAAAGGGATTTTAATTTCACAGACCAGGGAAAAAAAAAGAAGAAGAAAGTGAAAGAGTGCAAATCTTCCCATTTCCAAGTTATAGACTCACTGAGAATCTTTGTCCATACACACACCAAGTTTCCAATCCATCTCCCTGTGAAAGGAGACTTGGAGAGCCTATGTCGGGCTCAGGGGAAGCAGCAGTGTGCATCCTGTAGCAGCCACAATGCATGGAGCCTGAGGACAAGTTCCAGATCATGTTCCAGAGAGCATGGCAATGGCCAGCTGTGGAGAGGTGCCGGCAAATGAGAAACAAAGAAGCAAGGGCCTCAGCTGGCTTGAGGAGGCCAGGTCCATGGCTGAAAGGTTGGAGGTACATGGAGAGCCACAGTGAGGGCCTGTGAGTTAAACAAGTGGGAGTGGAGAGGACGTTTACATCCTACTTAAGACTGCTGAGTATTGCTGTCAACAGCAAGTCATCCATTCAGTGGAGCTATGTCAAGAAAACAAGACAGAGAGAACACTCCATTGAAAATGCTTTCCTTCTTCTAGGCCTGTAGCAGGCCACTCTTCTAGAAAAGTCTGCTCTGAATTCATTCTCTCTAGGAGCACTTGGTTCATCAGCAGACCCCCTCTCCCCACTTCTATTTAGCCTGAATGTTTATTTTCTGTCTTGTCAACATTAATATATACAGGAGGCATCACCCACATTTTTGCCCAGCTCAAAGTTTATCTTGCTGAGTGTAGTGGCTCGCACCTGTAATTGTAGCTATCCAGGCTGAGGCAGGAGAATGGCTAGACCAATAATTCAAAACCAGCCTGGGCAACATAGAGAGAGATCTCATTTCTAAAACCAACCCCTCCTCTCCAAAATCCAAAGTTTATCTGAGCTAGCGTGGGTTAGCGTGGGTTAGACTCTATTCTGCTACTAAACACAAAGATTCTCAACACACTCTAGCTTTTTCCATATTGTGTTTTCTTCATCCAAAGATAATCACTTGCAAAGACAAGTATTCTAAAAAAAAAAAAAAAAAAAAAAAACATAGTAAAAAACAAATAAGGCCAGGCACGGTGGCTCATGCCTGTAATCCTAATGCCTGTAATCCTAGAACTTTGGGAGGCCAAGGTGGGCGGATTGCCTGAGCTCAGGAGTTTGAGACCAGCCTTGCCAACGAGGTAAAACCCCATCTCTACTAAAATACAAAAGGTTAGCCGGGCATGGTGACGGGCGCCTGTAATCCCAGCTACTTGGGAGGCTGAGGCAGGAGAATTGCTTGAACCCAGGAGGCGAAAGTTGCAGTGAGCCAAGATCTCGCCACCGCATTCCAGCCTGGGCGACTGAGTGAGACTCGGTCTCCAAAACAAGCAAACAAAAAAATAACCAGATAAAAGTGCATTTTGTTTTTCATGTCTAAACAGTAGTTCATTTTTTCTATTGTTTTATTGCTGTCCTGCTTTTAAAAACTTACTGTTGTTTTTCTGAGTATCAATCTGTATCATGTAAGAAGTGCTGAATTGCTTCCCTTTTTCCTTCCACAATTAAGTGAATATTTGTTTGCTTTAGTCCGTAGTTTGCTGTACGGCCCCATGTAAGCATATTGGTCACTTTTCTTTAAAAGCCATTGTAGTGGGACTGGTTCTTGAGAAAGGTTCAAAGTAGTATAAAATTACTTTTTTTAAAATTATTTTTTTGAGACGGACTCTTACTCTGCCGCTGAGACTCACTGCAACCTCCAACTGCCTGATTGAAGCTATTCTCCTGCCTCAGCCTCCCGAGTAGCTGGGATTACAGGCGCCTGCCACCACACCTGGCTAATTTTTGTATTTTTAGTAGAAACGGGGTTTAACCATGTTGGCCAGGCTGATCTCGAACCCCCAGCTGAAGTGATCCATCCACCTTGGCCTCCCAAAGTGCTGGGATTACAGGCTTGAGTCACCAAGTTCGGCCTAAAATAACCTATTAAATAAGTAAGAATATACTTCTCAGAGTTTAGATTATAAGTTATCTAAGGACAATTAGAAGAACATGTTTATACATTTTGTATTATAGTATCTACTGTAGTAATATTCTGATTAAAAAGATAAATCATTTAATAAACTAAGGAATTTATTGATGAATGCATTGAACATGGGACCTTGTTCTTGTGTGTGTGCACACGTGCACATTCCCCACTTGCTTTTGGCTTCCTTTCCCTCTTCTGAGGGCAATGGGATTTGTTATTGACATAACTCCATTCCTTCATTCTTTGATTTGCATGTTTATTCACTCAGTATTTCTTTCAGGCAGTCAGTTGTTTAGCAAGAAAATGATGATCTTTTCAAAGTGCTGAAAGAAAGTATCCTGTAAAAATGTCTTCCAAATTAAGGTAAAAATACTTTTTTCAGTTAAATTAAAAATCAAGAGAATTCATCACCAGCAGATTCATAATGAAATAAGTATTAGAGGAAGCCATGCTGGAATGAGGAAAATGATTTCATGTGGCAACTCAGAGGCTCAGGAAGTAATGAAGAGTAACAGAATGGTAAATACGTGGGCAAATCTAAATGAATATTGACTATAAAAATCAGTAATGATAATGTCTCGTATGGTTAAACATTATCTGGAGAATTTAAAAACAGTATATAATATGGGATGTAGTGAAATATGATAAAGAACACTAAGTCCTTTGTGTTGTACAAAAAGTGGAAAAAGTACTGATTCATTTTCGATTTTAGTAAGTCTAGAAAGGATGTTCAAACCACCGGATAGTCTCTACTATTACAAGAGTGATCAAACAGTATAATAGTGGGGATGGATATAATACAAATTCTTATTCAATCCAAAAGTAAGTAAGAAAGAAGAAAATAACAACAGAAAAAGTTGAGACAAGTAGAAAACAAATCATAATTACATTCCATTTAAATGAACTACAGATTTAATTAAAAGAAAAAGATATTCAGAGTGGGTAAACAATTATTTTCTCCTTAGAAGAAATACATATTAAATATAAGGACCTGGCCGGGTACAGTGGCTCACACCTGTAATCCCAGCACTTTGGGAGGCCAAGGCGGGCAGACCATGAGGTCAAGAGATCTAGACCATCCTGACCAACACAGTCAAACCCTGGCGTGGAGGCGTGTGCCTGTAGTCCCAACTACTCGGGAGCCTGAGGCAGGAGAATGGTGTGAACCCAGGAGGCAGAGCTTGCAGTGAGCGGAAATCACGCCACTGCACTCCATCCTGGGTGACAGAGCTAAAACACACATAATGAAATATGTGTGACCGTTCCTATCCATCTCAGATTAATTGATTTCTGGTTAATGGGTCAAAAGTCAAAACTTTTTTCTTTACAGATAGAATGCTATAGTTGTAGCTGTAGACTTAGAAACACATTTAATAGGCTGGGTGTGGTGGCTCAGGCCTGTAATCCCAGCACTTTGTGAGGCCGAGGTGGGTGGATCATGAGGTCAGGAGATCGAGCCCATCGTGGCTAACACGGTGAAAACCCATCTCTACTGAAAATACAAAAAATTAGCCGGGCATGGTGGCAGGCACCTGTAGTTCCAGCTACTCGGGAGGCTGAGGCAGGAGAATGGCGTGAACCCGGGAGGC
>NW_012114577.1:676872-701731 GCF_000951035.1 Colobus angolensis palliatus
GCAGATCACAACGTCAGGAGTTCGAGACCAGCCTGGCCAACATGGTGACACCCCGTCTCTACTAAAAATACAAAAATTAGCCAGGCGTGGTGGCGGGCACCTGTAGTTCCAGCTACTCGGGAGGCTGAGGCAGGAGAATGGCGTGAACCCGGGAGGCGGAGCCTGCAGAGAGCCGAGATCATACCACTGCACTCCAGCCTGGGCAAAAGAGCGAGACTCTGTCTCAAAAAAAAAAGAAACACATTTAATAGTACGAAAACACAAAACTTGACCACTAAAAGTCACAAAGAGAAAGCACAAATATATAATTTTATGATTTACAAGTAATATAGAACATAAAACATTTAATCTATTTACCTATTGCCTACATTTCCTATATAACTATTGCCTATATTTGACCATTTTTGAACTACAAAAACAGCAATTTCAGATGGTTCAACCCAGCATTTATTTGTTTAGCATTGCAAGACAAGTTATTCAATTTACTTTTTATTAACTGTATGCAAGTATAACTTACAAGCAGAAAGTGCAAAAATCATACATTTGTGGCTTTACTTATCATAATTTAATACACTCAGAAAACTACAGCTTGGTTCAGAAGACCCCAACACCCTTGTGTACATGATATATTCCTTTATTTATTCAATTCTTATTTAATTTCTCTCAGTAATGTTTGATAGTTTCTGTGTATATGTCTCGCACATATACATAGTTTCTGTATGCCTCAGTATATTTATTACTGTTTGATGGTTTGCAATGCTAACGTAAATGGTGTCATTTTATAAATCTCATTTTCTGCTTATTGTTGGTAAAAGAAAAATAATTGTTAGCGTTAAGTTTATGATTCTAAATAAACTTACTTATTAATTTAAATATTTTGTTTGTAGATCCTTTTGGATTTTCTGCATAATAATCTGGTCACCTGTGAATAATGAGGCTTGCTTTTTCCTTTCTAGTTCTTGTATCTTTTCTTTTCCTTGTCTTGTTTTACTGGCTAGAACCTTTAGGAAAATGTTAGCTCCAAATCGTATGAAAAGGCATAAAGTGTGATTTAGTTTAAATCTCTCCCAGACCAATCTGGCTACCATATTGTCTCTTTGGACCAGGGATATAGGTCAAGGACTACAGTCACCATGGAACATAGGACTAGACTCCTGTTGCACCATGTCACCTGAGGGCTGGATTGGTGCTTCAATTCTCAGTTGAAGAGCACTGAGAAGCATTTGTTTATTACTTCCCCCAGGATGGCACTGTACCGAGGTAATTAAGGAAGTTTATCATGAACATGCTGGGATAAGTTGGAAAGGAAACATGAATGATGGAGATGGTGTAACAAAACAGTTTTGAAAACTTTGGATCTGAATTCTTATCCTAATTTGATCCTCATGGTGCAATGTGTGAGTCTAACTCAGGCCATTTCCCTGATGTAGATCCTGTTTTGATTCTGGCCATGCCTAGCTTCTTTCAGGTTGTGAAACGGATAAGGTAAAGATTGTTAAGTGATTTCTACTTCTCTAGGAATTTCTTCTAAGATTAGGCACATTATTTTTGATTGAGCCAGGAAGCAATAGAAAAATGAGAAGCAGATGTTGATTGTTGATTACCAGTTAGTTTCATTTTCCATCAGCTGACAGCCTTCACTCACTTTCACTCAGGCTATATTTATCATAAAGCCAACACATTGGGTTAAAAAAATGTAGCAATGTGAAGTGGGCTACAACATCTGGAGTTTAAATAAATTGGCCAGATGTTTTGGTGGTTTATAAATAAAAGCCAAAAAAGAAAAGAGAAAAATGAAACAAGGGGTAGGAGAGTGAGCTGGACTTATGATGTAGTTACCCATTCATGCCCTGCACCTCCTCAGAGTCTGCAGGAGATGAAGCTGTGTGAATCATGATTGAGGAGGTGGAATTAAAGGGATAATAAATTGTGGAACTTGGCCCTGAACAAAGAGAAGCAACTTCCGTTGTTGTCGTGTGGAGAAATGGGTGGTTGCCTCAGACTTTTTTTGTATCTAGAAATTATTTCTCAATGGCTCATAATTTTTGAATTATATTTACATGGCTTCTCATATCCAAGCCAAGATATCAATTTGCTAAGAGGGCTTTGCCAAATTGGAAATAGATTTGCTTTCCATGTTGGAATTACTGATGAAAAGTGCAGGCATAAGTTCCTTTCCCTTCCTTTTTTTTTTTTTGTAAAGGTGGAAAACATCTTGTTTTATTCTATTTCTTTCTTTCTCGGTACAATACACTTCACTGAATAATCCTCAAGCAGTTTTGAAAAGAGCTCAGGTTTGAGAATAAGATTTGTGCTCAATTTCAAACTTTGTACGTTTTAGCTTTCTAACTTGGTCAATGTAACCTCTTAGAACTTCAGTTTCTACCTCTGCAAGATAGGAACAATAATTATTATATCCTAAAGCTATTTTGTGAAATAAATGACTTAATAAAATGTAAAACACCTAGCACTGTTTCAAGTTGAACCATATGAAACTGCCCTCTTGTAGCTCTTCTAGATTCTCTGTCTAGGTAGATTTACTCCATCCTTCATTTGTGATTCAGAGATGCGCAAATCAGCTGGGTGTAACTAACTACCTCTTGGCCTAGACCTAAACACGAAGTTTTTTTGTTGTTGTTGATTTTTTTTAAAGACTATCGGCTATCACCAATTTAAGCCCAGAGAAATAGGAACAGAATGGAAAATTATTCTGCATGACTATATGTGGGTTAATATGATACACTGAAATAGAAAATATTCAACATGTATTTCATTTATACTTCCAACAAATATTCAATGAATGGCCTATTACAGATGGAAATGGTTCTAGGTGTTAGGGACACCGAGTTTACATTCTGTTGGGGGAAATGGATAATAAGCATAATAAATAAGTAAACTATATAGAAGTTAAAAGGTGATTCAATCTAAAAAATAGCACCAGGAAGGCACGAGGAGAACTTAATGGATGAACATTAAATACGTTGGTAACTTGCAAATGTTTCTGAGCTTTATGAAGGAGGTTACATCAACGAGATAATAGCAATGAGAATAATAAAGATTCAGTATAAAATCCTGGCAGGGTAGCCCTTTTAGGTGGGCAGTTTTACCTGGTTGTTGTGGATCTTAAACCATGCTGGATAAGCTGCCCTTTGGACTAAGATATGACCCTTCTTCATAAAAGAAATGAAACCGACTATAATATGGAAGTAAAATTAACAGAAGAATTCCCATCCAGAGCTATATTTTGAACAATATTCTTTCCCAGGGAAACTAGCGCTGTGAGGGGCTTGCTCTAATAGTCTTATATTTCCAGACATCATGATCTGATTCTGAGTTCTATGTGTTCTGAAATGATTGCCCTATAAAATGCTATAGAGAGAAAACCTATTTCTGATATTAGCTAAGTCTTTGTAGAAATGTTTCAGGTTTCTTTTTGATATTAGTGGGAACAGAAATTAATACCACAATGAAAGGGGCTATCAAAATACCAGAATAGGTTGTTTGAGAGCAGCAGTTGCTAAAGAACTTTGAAGTGTGTAGAAAAAAAGGAACTATATAAATCAAAGTAAGGTTTTTTTAATTACTAGGTAAGTATTTCAGTATTCATCCTCAGCAAATGACCTTATTTCCTACTTCATACAGGAAATAAGGGACGAATGAAAGCATGGAACACTTCAGTTCCTACCTCCAAGTCTCTTGCTTCCAAATGTAAGCATATTCATAAAAAGTGTGCCTACATTCATCATCCATTTCATTCCCACCTTTTTCCCTCACGTTTGAATATATACTTTCCTTTTCTTTCAAAATGAATGGCTTAGTGCAAGTGGTAGTTCATCCACCGCAGGCTAGTATACATGACCACAAAGTAAAAATCCCAACCTGAGGGCTACCCTGCCAAGATTTCACATTGGGTCTTTATTATTCTTGTTACTACTTTTTGATTGATATAACATCTTTCGTAAAGCTCAGGAATACTTGCAAGTTACCAATATATTTAACATTCAGCTCACCCAATGCCTTAACTCTGCTGTTTTTATAGACTTATCTCCTGGATTCTGTGCTTTTCAACTACTCAGGAATTACTTCTTCCAATCTTTTATCCGTTTCCTTTTTCTCTCCTCTTTCCTTTCTCCTCCCTTTTTCTGCCTTTTCACTTTCTACTATTTACTTTTTTTTTTCTGCATACGAACAGGCTTTAGTCTCTCCCCTCTTAAAAGCAATCAAAAAACAACAAAATACCATCATCAATAACAATAACAACTCTCACCGCTCAGCATCTGCTTCCGGGTACTCCCCTCTTTTCTTTTCTTTTTTTTTTGAGACGGAGTCTCGCTCTGTTGCCCAGGCTGGAGTGCAGTGGCCGGATCTCAACTCACTGCAAGCTCCGCCCCCCAGGTTTACACCATTCTCCGGCCTCAGCCTCCCGAGTAGCTGGGACTACAGGCGCCCGCCACCTCGCCCGGCTAGTTTTTTTTGTATTTTTTAGTAGAGACGGGGTTTCACCGTGTTCGCCAGGATGGTCTCGATCTCCTGACCTCGTGATCCGCCCGTCTCGGCCTCCCAAAGTGCTGGGATTACAGGCTTGAGCCACCGATCCTTTCTCCTCAAGCTCACCAGGTAGGTCTTTAGCGCTGTCTCCACGATCTCAATTCCCTGTCCATTCTCAGCACAACACAATCTGACATCTGGCTGTTCCTCTTTTATTATTGAGACTTTTTCAATCAGCTCAGTGATGACCTCCTAGCTATGAAAGGCAAGGACTCTTTTGAGTACTTACATTACCTGGCCTTCAGTAACATGAGACAGGTGACTACATCCTGCAGCAATCAGATGCATATTTTTTTGCCAGTGTACGGGAAGTGCAAGGATACATAGGAACATCCATGTGGTTTCCCTTTAAAAGTATGACTTCCTTGGCTTCTGAGAGACCACTCACTCTTGATTCTTTTCCTACCTCCCGGACTTCCCTATCTCACTGTCTTTGCTGATTTCTCTTTTACCTTCCCCATAAAGGTTAGTTTTTCCCTAGAATTCCGTAATTAACTCTTCTTTTTACTCCGTCTCCTCCCTGCAGTCATGCCCGGTTTCATGGGCATGAAACCTGTGCAATCGCAAAGGCCCCATGCTCTAAAGGGCCCCAGCCTTAAATCGATGTTCTGCTTTCCCATCTTGAAATGTCTAATTTTTGGACAAGGACTCCACGCCTTTTCACTGTGCACCGGACTTCACAAATTGTGTAGCCCGTCCAGCCCCAGGTGGTCTCATCTACATCCAAGAATTCCATTACCACTGGTGACTGATTAACTCCCGAGGTGCCACACCCGGTACAGAATAGGAATCTTGTCCTCTGAGAAACGTATCTAAAAAAGTCTAACTTACTATCAATCCTGGTACACAGCGTTTTATTTATTCTGGGCTTCTGATTTTCTACACTAAATGTCTTTACTCTTTTTTTTCTTCAGATAAAGTCACAGTTTTCCTTAGGAAGCAGTCCTGGGTCTGCTTCAGCAAGTGAATAAGAGCTTGATTGTGTCCCTGAGGGGCTACAGTGTAAAGCATGGCTCAGATGACATTGGCTTGGAAAAGGTTCAAAATAAGTTTTACTAATCTGTCCCCACCAGGGCTATGGGAAAATCTTTAAACTGCGTCTGTGAAATGTCTGTTGAGCAAAATGGCTTCCTTGTGAATCCATCAGCATGGATTACCTGCAAAATATGCCATGGAACCAATAACAATTGTGCTGGTTACCAGAGACTGGGAAGGGTAGTGGGGGTTGGAGGGTGGTTAATAAGTACAAAAATTAATTAGAAAGAATGAATAAGATCTAGTATTTGATAGCGCAACAGGGTGACCACAGTCAACAAAAATTTATTGTACATTTAAAAATAACTAACAGAGTGTCATTGGATTGTTTGTAATGCAGAGAAAGGATAAGTGCTTGAGGTGATGGCACCCCATTTACCCTGATGTGATTATTACACATTGTATACCTATATCAGAATAGCTAATTTACTCTGTACATATATAAATCTACTATATATCCACAAAAATTAAAAAATAAAATCAATGAACTTCTCAAAATCTCTCCGGGATAATGAATGATCTTTTTACTGAATAGTTATTTCCAAGCCATCTTTATGACAATGCGACTTACTGGAATCTAATGTCTTTTGAAATTGCTTCTGCTTAACCTGAGCATAGAGGATACTGCTCCATCTCTCCATGGCAGGGACATGTGTCTAGTTCATCTGAGGGTGATTTTCTGTTGTTAAAAAGGAAGTGAAGTGAAAGGAGCAGGGCACGGCCTTGTCTTATGTCACTGATGATGAGAAGTTTGTTCTTGCCTGTCCCGGCTTTTGAAATGGTATTAAGACTCAGGATGTGGAATACCATGAAAAAATTATACCCCATTCTTGGTATCAGAGCCAAAGAGCAATAACAAATCATTAAAAATTACATCACCGTGGCTGGGCACAGTGGCTCACGCCTGTAATCCTGGCACTTTGGGAGGCCGAGGTGGGCAGATCACCTGAGGTCAGGAGTTCAAGACCAGCCTCGCCAACATGACGAAACCCTGTCTCTACTAAAATACAAAAATTAGCTGGGAATGGTGGGGGGCGCCTGTAATCCCAGCTAGTGGGGAGGCTGAGGGAGGAGAATTGTGTGAACCTGGGAGGTGGAGGTTCCCACTCTGGCCTGGGTGACAGGGCAAGACTCCATCTCAAAAAAGAAAAAAATAAAAAATTACATCACCATGTGTTTTTTTTTTCTATTTCTCTGAAAGGTCATAAAAATGTAATAACCAATGGTAGAGCAGTCATTCTTAAAATCTGTTGTTTCTCAAATAAAACATTGCACAGATAAACTCAAGCCAATAGTTAAAAAAAAATTATTTGAGGAACTGTTAGGCAAAAGTAATGGGCCTGTAGTGTTGAGGGAAATTTACGTTAGTGAATGGCAGTAACTGCTCTTATCTCTTTGTCCCTGAAATGTTATACCAGAAATGAGCTCTTCATCTCCACCCCAAATTCCATTTTTCGTGGAATTTGAGAAGTCTGAGGGCCTGGCACAGTGGCTCATGCCTGTAATGCCAGCACTTTGGGAGGCTGAGGCGGGCAGATCACAACGTCAGGAGTTCGAGACCAGCCTGGCCAACATGGTGACACCCCGTCTCTACTAAAAATACAAAAATTAGCCAGGCGTGGTGGCGGGCATCTGTAGTCCCAGCTACTCAGGAGGCTGAGGCAGAAGAATTGCTTGAATCCGGGAGTCAGAGGTTACAGTGAGCCGAGATTGCGCCTCTGCACTCCACCCTGGGGGACAGAGCAAGGCTCCATCTCAAAGAAAAAAAAAAAAGAAATAAAATGTCTGGAACTGTGATGATACTGAAGAAAGAAAGGAGGAAAAAAAAAAGACAAAAACAACTTCCTGAGCTTTTCTTCATGGTGTATCTTCCAGGTCTGGCCCTTGCCCTGCCTGTGGCTGTACCTTCTATCACTTTCCCACTCTAATCCTTGCTCCAAAACCATGATATTACTGGTGTTCACTGCCCTCCTGTTTGGTGTACCTGGCTTCTGTTAGGTCTTGGAGGTAACTTAAGGGAAATTTAAAGGAACTTAAGTTTTATTTTCTTGCAGAGCTAGATAACCACAAAAGAGCAGACAGCCGAGCCCAGCTGAAGGCAGGCGCCTTTCCCAGAGTTTCCAGATGGCATTCCTGTCCACATGGTCCTATTATCTGCAGTTCCATCCTATTCCATATTCTTCCTGTCAACAACACATCTCACACCCAATTAGAGAGTTGGTGCCACTATCAAGAGAGGAAGAAGACGGAGCCTTTGGTATTCATTTCCAGAGCTCCCTCTGGCACTCGTACTGCCCTGTCTGGGGCCATTGGCATCTACAGATGCAGAACATGCCTCATCGGGCACTCCTGACTCCCAAGAGCCAAGTATGCTCCTTGACTTTGTGCCTATCCTTCTCAACATGAACTATCCATACATCAAAATAAAAGCGTGTGCCCAGGCTACCTAAATCCCACTCAACATGTGGCGGGAAAGCAGCTACTGTCTCGCTGTGCCCTAATCCTGTACAAAGCTAAGAGGACATGCTAAGTTCCTCCAGAGAGCTCTCTGTTTAGATAAGGAAAGTTCATGATGTGAAAGAAGTTATTTCTCCATCATGGACATTCTTTACTGTCTTTTAAGAAAAAAAAGAAGTGGCATTAGAAAAGGTATTATTTATTATAAAGGCTTACACTCAGAAACTATTAACATAAATGAGCAGAGGAGGCTTTGGCCGGGGCTGGTGTTAAAATTGGCTGCCCCACCAGCTGGACACCCAATGTAGTGCAGCTTCCCCTCGTTGTGGGTTTTGTTTTTTTATTTTTATTTTTATTTTTTAGGAACAGAGTCTAGGCTGGAATGCAGTGGTGTGATCACAGCTCACTGCAACCTCAAACTCCTGAGCTCAAGCAATCCTCCTCCCTTGGCCTTTCAAAGTGCTGGGATTACAGGCTTGAGCCACCGTGCCTGACCAGCACTGTGTTTTTGTGCCAGGCCTTGTCACACGTGACAGTTCCTCAAATGAGCCACACTCTTTACACTCCTAGGTCTCCACATGTGTGATGCCCTCTACCTCAAATGCTCTTTTCCATCTGGCCAAATCCTACATTCCTTAATGACATGACTCCCTTGGGAAGCCTCTGATCCCCTGGTCTGAGACAGACATCCCTGGTCTTTTTCCTGTCATATCCAGTAAGCAGCTGCTTTGGTCCCTCTTCTCAGGCAGGTCATTGTCCCTGTGCCCCAACAGACTGGCATAAGGGAGTCAAAGGGAGAGGGGTGGGGAGAGAGACAGAAAAAAAAAATACACAAAGGGAAAAAGGCAGGAAGAGAGAAAGAGAAGGAAAAAAGGAAGGAAGGAGGGAGAGAAGGAAGGAAGGAAAGAAGAAGGGAGGAAGGGAGGTAAAGGAGGGAGGGAGGGAGGGAGGGAAAAATGAAAGGAAAGCAGGAAATTGTAAAGAAAGAGAGAGAGAAAAGACAGAGGGCATGCTGAACACTCTAACATGTTGTCTTTAAATAGGTTTAATTTTTCAGTCGAGTTCTAAAGAAGGTAATAATTCCTGCTGTGTCTCCCATAATGGTAACACCACCAGGTGAACAGCCAGTGAGGATTGTTAATGCTTGCACAGATCTAACAAATCAGTTTTTTTCACCCATGGTTCATTGAGATAAGCAGAAATGGTCTCTGATTCAAGCCTTATTACTTTCTCTATAAAATCATGACCCTTCACTAAGATCACAACTTAATTTTAACTCAATACTAATTGTTACCTTTAACTAACAATGCTTGAAGAAATAAACAACTTGAAATTAGATCAAGCAAGGTGAGGATTTTCTTCATTTTCAAGATGGAGAAAAGGCAGAACATTTCACCTCGATAGGGATCACTGTTGGCTTCTACTCCTCCAGGGCTACTCAGCTCTACTTGCAGAATTGACCACCTCTGCTCCCAAGAGCACCTGCCATTACTCACCCATCTACCAGGACATCAGAACTGACTGGGTGCAGACCATGAACCTGGGACGTAGCGTCTTGGGCACAAAGTGGGAGCCTAGGACACATGTTGCATCGTTACCCAGACTTCTGACTTGTTGACCCTGTTTACCTGGTTTCTGCCTTTGGCCTTTCGATTAGTAACTCCAGTTTCCCGGTGCAACTGGAATCCCATTCTACCCTAGAATCTGTTTGGTTGAGACTCTGATAGTTTTCCTGACACTCTTGCCAGCTCCACCTCTCCAGCAGCTTACTTTAGTTTTCTGAATCGAGAGCCCCTGGCTAAGGTCCTGTGTTCAGTGGACCGCTCACTCAGAACCCTGGGAATGCTGCCTGCCTGGGATGGGGAACCATGCTCTCCTGGCTTGTGTTGCTCTGATTAACCCTTTAACTTGAGCTGCCTTAAATATGGGTGCCACCTCAAAGCAAGCCCCAATTTTTCCATGCCTTTTTAGGTACTATATATTAGACTGGCTGCCTATCACCTGTCATATCAGAGGCCAGTCCTACAGTTATATCCTGGTTCTATCTGCTTCAGTGTGCCTACCTACTCAGGCCTTTGAAGTTTCAAGCAGGTCAGGCTACTTGCCACTTGCAAATTCAGATAACAAGCACAAGGGTTGTAAAAAGAAAGTGACTTTTATTCCAGAGCTTAGCTGAGGGGAAACAGTACAGGCTCCTGCCTTAAGGAAATAACTTGAGCTTTTGGGGAAGAAAGCAGAGGCTTTGAAAAGGGACTTGGCCTGAATGGAACACAGGGCTCAGAGTGAGGAGGTGTGGGGGGTCTGCATGACTTGGTTTGATGTCTTATTCATCCAGTGGTCTGGCTGGCACCATCATGGGCAAAGGTGAGTTGTAAATTGAATGTTGTTTCGAGGCAATCTCCTGGTGGGTGAGAGTTCCAGAGGTACCTGGTGTGTTTCAAGATTCAGTTGTCCCTGGAACTTCCAAGCAAACACACAGTTAGGAAAGAGTATCTGCTGGAGAGACGGTAAAGGTTATAACTACGTTTCTGAAGAGCTAAGTAGGTGGTCTTCAGAGAAAAAGGAAAAAATAATTCATTTTTTTAAAGAAAAGGTGGTTCTTAGTTACAGCCCTAAAGCCAAGCTTGCTCAAGCTATGAAAATACATTGGAAAATGACACAACAGGTTATGAGGCAGATGGCTTGTCAACATTTATAAAATTATTGATGACAGCTCAGATTTACTAATAATGTATCATGCCAACTTAAGCCCCTCTTGGTGCTTTTATGGATAAAATGGTGAAATATAAGCCGTATGAGTTCTCTTAGGTGGAGTCACAGCGGGCTGAATATTCAACAGTCATCTCCAGAAAGCATTGGTTGATGGCTCAGGGTCAACATGGAAGAAGTTCTTGGTGATGGTCATAATACTTAACCCAGGCCTGCTTACCACTGTAGCCACAACCTGGGTAGGAGTCTGACACTTTATATGCTCTGATATGGTGAGATATTAATGCCATGAGATATAGAATGTACTGAGTTTAGGAGGATCGAGTTCACTGACTTCACCATAGTGATGTCCCCCATTGGTTCAGAAACGTGATCCAAAAGAGTAAAGAATTTAGAAAGTTTCTGTGTGGTTAAAAAACGAAGTACAATAAAGGTAATTGAATAAGGACTGTAGGCAGTAGGCCTTCAAGAACTAGAGGCAATAACTGAGAACTCAGTAAGACCTTAGGGCATTTGTAATTGCATCATATGACCTTTTATAATGTAAACTGTTTCTCTTAATATTTAGCACTAAAACACTCAATATGAAATACATTAAAATCTTGATGTAGTACCCACTACTGTGAGTGCAGGATAAATGCATAAATGTGCACAAATGCCCTGCTGAGATTTCCATTCACCCCACCCTCACCCCGATTTTCACTCCCAAGACTCCAGGTTCCCACTGGCACCACCTCCCCGCAAGAGCCTTCCCCAGCGTGCTTACTGCATTCAACACGATCCTGCACTGAAAGGCACGTGCAGACAAAGCTTTGCCTCTTGGCCTTGCCAGTTAGTTCTGGAGCCCACCAGACACTCTTGGTTTACATTCTAGTAAAGGCAGACTAGGAACATACGGTAGTTCTCTTTGTACTGTTCCAGAATGGCTGTCCCAATTTACATTCTCACCAACAGTGTACAAGGGTTCCCACGTGTCCACACCCTCACCAACACTTGTTCTCTCTTATCTTTTTGATAATAGCCATCCCAACAGATGTGAGGTGGTATCTCATTGTGGTTTATATTTGCATTTTCCTGATGATTAGTGAAGCTGAGCAGCTTTTCATGCACCTGTCGGCCATGAGTATGTCTTCTTTAGAGAAATGTCTATTAAAGTCCTTTGCCCATGTTTAAATCCAGCAATCCCACTTCTGGGTATGTATCTGAAGGAAATGAAATCGGTATCTTGAAGAGAGATCTACACTCCCATGTTTATTGTAACATTATTCACAATAGCAAAGACAGGCAAACAACCCGACTGTCTGTTGATGAATGAATGGATAAAGAAATTTTTGGTGTGTGTATATAAAGGAATATTATTCAGCCATAAAAAAAGGAAATCCTGCCATTTGCCACAACATGAATGAAGTTGGAGGACATTATGCTAAGTGAAATAAGCCAGACACAGAAAGACAAATGCCACATGATCTCATTTGTGTGTGAAATATTTAAAAATTAAATTCACAGAAACAAGAGTAAAATTAGAATGCTAGTTGCTGGGTGGGTGGGATAAGATATTGGTCAAAGGGTACAAACTTTTGGTTGTGATTAATAAATTCTAGGGATCTAATGCATTAATCAATCAATTCTGGGGATCTAATGGGTGACTACAGGACTAAAATTAACAGTTCTTTATTGCATATTTGAAATTGTTAAGAGAGCAGACCCGAAGTTTTCTCATCTCCAAACAAAACAAAAACTGTGTGAGGTGAAGGACAGGTTAATTAGCTGGTTTGTGGTAATCATTTTACAATGTATACACATATCAAAACATCACATTTTACACAGTTAATATACCTAATATTTATTTGCCCATTAAAAGCAAAACCAAAAGATCTTTTCTAAAAAAATTCAGAGCTTACTGTCCACACCCCTCAATCAAAACTTCCTCCGAACATGGAGTCACCAGCTAGCTTCCTTTCTGCAGACTGGACTCAACTGGGACACAGACGGCCTCTCAAACCCCTCTCCTCTCCACCTGCCATGTCAGTGTTCAGTGGAAAGTTCTAGTAGGACTTAGGGTTTAGTTTTGTGTTAACACATGCTGTTTTAAGAGGACAAACCCTTTCCTCTGAACACTTTGAAACACATTTGAACAAACAGAACAGCCTTTAAACAAAGTTAGAAACCAATCTCCTCACACCTTGGAAAAGCTCCTGGGCCTTTTGGTGATTCATTCTGCCCACTGTAAAGTGGGAAGTTCGTAATAAACAGCACCTGCCTCAGAGGTCCCTGGATGCTCTGCCGGCTGTGGGATGGTTTCTGTTGCCACAGCATGTGTGTACCTCTGAGCAGATCTGCAAATATGAGTCACCCTGGTACGTGCCCTCATAAAATTATACACAAAGCATGTCTTGCTAGCTTGGCAATTAACTAATTAATTGACGGCCAGGATAAACAGTGGAGTGTAAAGTCTAAACCACATTAATTACTGCTTGTAGAATTCCATGAAAGCCTAGAGAAGAAGGTGCGGTAGAAGTGTAGGGCGTTATTGCTGTAGTGGCTGCAGTTGTCAGAGGCTGGGTTAGAGAGGGGGAGCTCAAGGAGCTCAGAGTAGGGGGCCCTGGGTTTCCGGTTCTGCCAGTCTCTCATTTAATTTTTTTTTTCTTTTTTTTTTCTGGGACAGAGTCTCGCTCTGTCACCCAGGCTGAAGTGTAGTGGTGCAATCTCTACTCACTGCAACCTCCGCCTCCTGGGTTCAAGCGATACTCCTGCCACAGCCTCCCAAGTAGCTGGGACTACAGGCCCGTGCCACCACACCCAGCTAAATTCTTGTATTTTTAGTACTAACAGGGTTTCACCATGTTAGCCAGGATGGTCAATCTCCTGACCTCGTGATCCGCCCGCCTCGGCCTCCCAGAGTGCTGTGATTACAGGCATAAGCCACCGCGCCCAGTCTCATTTAGGTGTTTTAAAGGAAGTGGCTTCATATCTTTGTTCATTTAATCCAGTATGTGAAATAATTACAGTACTAAAGATTCTTCGAAATAGGCATGGGATAACCAGAAGCCAGAAGTGCATTAATAAGTCAGCAATATGGTAACAGCACCCACAGTTATACAGATGAGGATAGATTTAAACAAAGGCCACGCAGCTCAGGTTCAATTCAGCATTGTCCTTCCAAAGTCTTCAATGTGGAAGACCTTGCTATCCTTCCATTTTTTATTTTATTTTTTATTTTTATTTTTTATTGACACATTTTAATTGTACGTATTTACGGAATACAATGTGATGTTTCCATATATAATATGTTAAATAATGATCAAATATCCATCACCTCATGCATTTATCATTTATTGGTAGTAGGAACATTCAAAAGCCTTTCTTCTAGCTCTTTTATAACCTTTCTTCTAGCCTTTCTTCTAGCTCTTTTTTAACTGCGCAATAGACCACCAGAACTTATGCCTCCTTTCCTAATGGTAACTTTGTAGCATTCTTCAGTTTAATACAATACATATTTATGGAACACCAACTGTGTTAGGCACTTAAGGGAATAAAACGATGAAAAGAAAAACTCACTTTCGGGTAAGCTGCAATCTAGCTATGGAGCTGAGAAATGAACACAAACAACTAAGACCTTGGAGTAAGTGCCAGGAGATGTTACAATCAAAGGCTCAAAAAAGATACTAAGATTGCCGAGGAAGGTGGTTAGTAACTAATTTGCCTGGGGTCATCCAAGGAAGGTTTTGTGTCCTTTGGTGAAAGCTTTGAAGGATGGTAATAGTTTTCTTTTTGGTTCGGTTAGTATTTATTTTTGTTTTTGCCAGAATGGGGAGTAATAGGAGGAAGTATAAAATGCATTCAAGGCAGAGAAAACAGTAGGTATAGGAGGCAGGTTAAGGGCCCTGTGAAAGGTTTTCCTTCTTTTCCTCCCTTCCTCCTTTCTGATTCCATTCAAACCTTCCCCACCTTTGATGTGATGATTGAAATGCCACCACTTCGTTTGGTTGAAGACTGTTGTTTATTCATTCATACAGGGTGTAGACAGCAATAAGGCAAGACAAGGCAGAGAGAGTGTTGGAGCCAGAACTGGAAGTACTTACTTGTAGGTGGGTTTGGTGAAAGTCACAAGTGTAAGCAGGCAACAGGTCAAATCTATATACTTAATTCGTCTTCTTGCTTTCTAATTCAATAGACATGTATTTATTGTCCACTGTGTGTTTAGCATCATGTTAGCTCTTAGGAAGTGTAAAGAAAAGTAATAAGTGGTCCTTGTACTTAATTAAGGAGCCTATAGACAGGTAAAAATAGACAAATCTATGCACAAGGGAATGACAGCCGGCTATTGGAGGTGTTAGAGGTAAGAACGGCTAATTCACAGCAAGCACCCACTGCTGGGAGGAGGCAGATTCATGGATATCGGAACAAGTAGGCCACAGGCTTTAAATGGGTTACAGGAATGGTATCACAGGACAGAATAGAGTTCTGTGGTCATGTCACAGGTGGTGTTTTCAGCTTGCCTGTGTGCACAGTCCTGGCCTATAGCTGTGAATTAGAGGATGAAAATTGTACTGAGACTCCAGTTAGGACATGTGGTTTTGGAGCCTGACATTTGAAACTTCATGTTCAATCCTATTAATGAGAGACAGAAGCTGATTTTCCCTGAGTACAAATTTTACGTAGAAACGTGTTAGTTTAGCAATCAGCATTGACCAAAACTGAATCAACAATCTTAAAACAGTCGACTATGTGTCTCACTTTTCTGGAAATCTATTCTCAGATTTCTTTTGATCTGGAGTACGCCTTCGGAGGCACATTGAATGATTTGAACACACAGATAACAAAATACATCACTTCTTCCTTCCAGCTATGCCACGTGTTACTTGGTCTCTCGGCTTCAGTGAGCTGCTGAACTTCAGCTAATTGCATTTACCCTGTGTTCATCTCAAAATTCTTAGTAGTCATAGTAGCTCGGGGAAGGTCTGTTTAAAAATGTTTCTTCCCTAAGGCTCTGTCAAACTTCAATGAGAAAGGATCAATTTATATTTCACCAGCTGTGTATGGAAGCCGAAGTTAACAAGCACCATAATTTGAATTTATCTCAGTGATAGTTTATGCCTTGTTCAAATTTGCCCCAAGGGAGCTGTCCAGCCAGCCCACCCTTTCCTCTGGCCTTGCCTAAAACTAATTCCTACCTCTGATGAAAGTAGAAACAAAGATGCTAAGGTGGTCTTCCCCTTACCCCCGGTGCAAGGGAACTGGAGCCCAATGAGGTAGGTGAGTTACAGAAACCTCAGTGCCTATGTGGCCAGTGCAGTCCCCCTTCCTTTGGAGTGGCTTTGACAGAGGAAGCTGGAGAAAGCCTGAGCACCCTGGAATCTTTTGGGGGGTGGAGAGGACACAGGATGGAGGGGCCAGTCATACACACTGCCCCTGCTGGGACAGGAAAGCCAGAGTTCTCATCCCCATCATGCTTTCAGTTGAATGGAGACTAAAGATAATAAGAACCTTAGGTACAAAGACTTCTTCCTTTTCAGACAAACACCAAAAACTCATATATCCGATAAATATTGGGTGTCCTAGAAGAGTCACTTCAAGGAGGTCTCCAATTAATCCCCAAATGTGGACCTTCTTCAAAACAAACTTTGAAACTCCTCATGTGGAATGGACACAAAAATCTATGGTACCTTCTTTGGACTGCCCTTAATGAAGTCAGACTCTGATCCCAGGTTGATAAATCGCAAGGGTGCTGTAGGTGGTAAACACAGGCCGGGCCGGTGCTTATCTAGACACAGGCACTGGAGCTGCAGCAAGAGGAGATAAGGCCCTGTGATTACTGCCAAGATGTGCTATAATCAAAGGTTAAAAAAAAAAAAAAAACTAAGATAACATAGAAGGAAGTTGAGAATTAAATCTGGATGGAGTTGTCAGAGAAGTTTTTATGAGTTTCCATCTGAAAAATGCTTTGGGCTGGGTGTGGTGGCACACACCTGTAATCCCAGCACTTTGGGAGGCTGAGGCGGGCATATTGCTTGAGCTCAGGAGTTCAAGACCAGCCTGGGCAACATGGCAACATGGCAAGACCCTGTCTCTCAAAAAATACAAAAATTAGCCTGGTGTGGTGGTGTGAGCCTGTGTCTCAGCCACTTGGGAGGCTGAGGTGGGAGGATCACTTGAGTCTGAGAGGTGGAGGCTGCAGTGAGCCATGATCACACCACTGCACTCCAGCCTGGGTGACAGAGGGAGATCCTGTCTCAAAAAAACAAAAACAAAAACAAAACAAAACAAAACAAAAAAAGCTGCTTTGGATATTGGTAATTCTCTCCTTCCCTCCCTCCCTCCCTCCCTTCCTTCCTCTTACCTATATACAGACATTGGTTCAGTTCTGCACTAAATAATATTTATCAAACGTCTGTTATAGGTCAACATCTGGAGAAAAACTGACTAAGACACAGTCCTTGTTCTCAAGAGGCTCCCCGCCTGATAGGGGATAGCGTAGGAACAGACCTATTTCAGACAGTGAGAAAGCCAGTGGGGGAGATGAAGCTTACAGCACTCTAAGAATCAGAGCTGGAAAGAGATGTGCTTCTACTAATGCTATGTTTTACTTCCATTTTTACAATAAAAGCTTCTCTTTTCTCTTTTTCTCTTGGCTGTCAGGGAATTTAGGGTTAAGTTTTATGGCTAGTAGTCTCCTCTTAGTTCTAGATTTCTGAGAATCCCATTCTCTCTACTCCGTTACTCAGAGCTGATCCTACACGTGCCATTTTAATAGTTTTATTACACCTATGCTTTTAACATTTTTGGAAATAGCCAGGGCATAGTGGAAAATAAATGAATAACTCCCAGAAGCATAAGAGCAATAAAGGCATTAGATAGAGCCCAGGATCCTTATTGATCAAGTTTGTGGCTCTGCTAGGAAATCTCTTGCAGGAAACTGAGCTGCTCAGAATTTTTTTTAAACCCTTAGGTTTTTTTCTTTTCTTTTTTTTTTCTTTTTTTTTTGGAAATTTCTAGTGTTATTAGCTTTATGAGTTGGAATTAAGAGTGGAGCTGGTCAGTTGGAGAATTCTGAGACAATGTTTTAAAGCGTATTTATTACATAACTGAGATTGAGCAGAGATGTGAAGAAAGCAGCTTGCCATATTTGGAGATGTCCTGCTTCTCTTCTGTAGTGGGACCCAGCCATTTTTGTGTTGACCCTCAGCATACTCTAAGCACCTTAAGGGCCAGGACCAATATTGTCTACCTGTAATCCCAGCATCTTGCACAGTGCCTGGCTTGTAGGAAACACATATAATGAATGAATAAAAATGGCACATTTCTTCCAAGCTTTGGCCCTGAGCCACTAAGAGGATGATGATGGCACTAATTAAAACAGGGAAGCTAAAAGGAGGAGCAAGTTGGCGGGGCAATGGTGGATTTAGTTTACAAAGTGTTGAGTTTGAGGTGAAGCTATCCAGGTGGAGATGTCCCTTGTACTGAGAAATCTTATATGATCTCTATGTGCCTCTTTGCATTCTCATCTATTAAAAGGAGATGATGATAATGGAATGTATCTCGTGGGGTTATTGAGAGGACCAGATAGGACAATCTAACTAAGTTCTGGTTCATAGCCAACACTAATAAGCATAAGCTCAAAGAAATAACTACAGAGCCAGCTGCGATCCCTTCCTCTACTTACATTTCCTACCCGCTCAGTCAAGAAGTCTTATGAATTCTCCTGCAATATTTCTAGCATTAGTTGCCCCTTCCTTTTGCACTCCTTCCTCCCTTACAACCTCTTTACTAACTTCAGAAAATTCCTCTTGGGTCCCTCCCATTCCCTCAGTCACAGTGCTGCCAGCTGACCTTCCCAGAGCCTGGCTCTGTCCATCTCCCCTCCACTGCCACTCAGTCTTCAGCTTCCACTCATTTCTGCAGAAAGACAAAACCAACAGGATGCACGGAGCACAAAAAGACCAAGTTTCATCTGCTTCTCCCACCTGCTGTTCTAATGCCCATGATTTGTGCCCAAACTAGACTAAATACATTACTAGACCCTAGCAGCATTTGCTGCACCACCGTCAAAAGTAGTCTTGCATTCTTCCATAACTCATTCTTTCATTTATTCGCTTGCGTTATCTGAGGTCTGGAGCCTCATAGGCCTGAATCTGAATCTGACTCCTGGCTCTGCCCTTTTCTATCAGCTGCTTAGCCTCTCTGAGCCTCAGTTTCCTCATCTTGAAAGACGAAGGAAGTAACACCCTGAAGGAGTAGGGTAGTATGGGCTCTGCTCCATAGAAGGTGCTCCATAAATACTGGCATTCTTCTTTCATGTCCTAGGTAGCTGGTCCTTCATGTGTCTCAGGCCTGCTGGGAATCCAGTCTTTTTCCTTCATCCTGCATAGAAAGGGCAGGCAGCTGAGATGACAGGCAGCTCCAGGCCCATGGTCATTGTCGCTCCAGGTGTTGGCATTTATCTTGAGGGCGTTCCTAGAGGCAAAACCCAGCCTAGACAACTGGCTCCATGAAGACTGCTGTCTTGTCCACTCCTCTCATTCTGAAAAAAGAAAATACCGGGGTGCAAAACATATCGTTTATCCTGGTAACCGAGTGAATCAGTTCCACACTTTTCTATATTCCAAATCCAGCCCTGGTTCGGATGATCCAATACCTTTCCCGTTATAAAGGGCTTTCTCTCTTTTAAAAGTTTGTACAGACTAGGATCTACTTATTTTTGGGTTCCTGCCACCCAGAACAGTGCCTGGCACACAATAGGTGCTTACTAAATATGTGTTAAGTGAGTGAATGAAGAAACTGAAAACACCCGTACCAGAGAAGTAAGCCCTCTATAGGATTTCCAGGCCCCCCTCTGAGGGAGGGCTCCCTGTCGTGCTGGTGACAAGGAGCTTATAAAGCCTCAGTCAGTTCCATGAACTGAAATCAATAGGTGGATTTGAGTGCAATAGCTTCTCATCAGACCTCTACATGAGGTCATCAGCGTACCACTGAAGTACTCCAATGGGAACATAAGAGCTCGGGGTCCCAGTGCTGGACACTCTTCTGATGAATGCCTGGTGGGCATTCATAAAGAAGAACTCAGCTCACTTGAGAAATGGCTTTGGACATGACATTTCCAAGAAGAGAAAGCTTTTCCTTTGCAGAGATGTGACTCCAGTTTCAGGGGACAACTAGTCATCATTGACTTTTTCCAGACTCTATGGTGGCAGCCAGATGTCCCAACCACATGCTGATCTTTCTGTCCTTCCTTTATTAACAAACCCCAAAGAAACCAAGTGTCCAGATGGCCAGACTGCAAGGTTTTTTGATGATCATATCTCTTGGTTAGGACATGACTAAAACACATTTCTAAATAGAATACAAACCCTTAAGAAAAGCTGACCCCAGAGATATGGAATACTTCTCTTGGCTGGCAAGTTGAGTGCCGACCCTTGGGGCCCATGTTCTCTGCTAGTTCTGACTTCCTACCTTAGGAAGCCTGGTGGAGCCTGTCCGTACCCTCCCTGGTGAGCATCATCAAAATCTGGGCTTGCTGATGATATTCCATCATCCCTGAAACACACACTCAGTAAAAGGCATCTGAACTAATTCAGAACAAAGAGAGAACTGCAGTCCTGATGTTCCAGGCTTCCCTGGGGACCACTTGTCCCAGAGCCAGGGCTGACTGAGAATGCAGTGCTGGGCAGAAGCTGGTTCTGACGACAGCCCACGTAAGCCCCGCACTTCTTCCAGGGCTGTGACTCAGCTCAGCAGCAGCAACCATGGCTCAAGGGCAACATTAGCTCAGCTCTGACGACCACCAACTTACCCTTCCTCTGAGCCAATGCCCAAGCCCTGTGCAGATGGCACCAACACCCTGAGTGCTACAGGGGAGCAGCACCTGTCCTGAAGCTGATAGTGCCTATGGGCCTTTTCTTTCTTTCTTTTTTTTTTTTGAGACAAAGTCTCACTGTACCGCCCAGGCTGGAAATCAGCGGCACAGTCATAGCACCACTGTTTTCACTTGAACTTCTGGGTTCAAGTGATCCTCCTGCCACAGACTCCTGCGGCCATCACTCCCAGCTATGTTTTTTCTTTTTTGTTGAAACAGGGTTTCACTATGTTGCCCAGGCTATTAAACTCCTGGCCTCAAGCAGTCCTCCCACCTTGGCCTCCCAAAGGGCTGGGAATACAGGTCTGAGCCATCATAGGAAAGTTGCTCAGCCCTGTAAGACCTCCCCTACCCAGATATCATATGCCTAACATTCCTTCGTTATAATTCATTCTTTGAATTCTTCCCTGCCCTCTTTCCAGACTAAAGGCCAACAGGAGCTTGTAATTCCGGGGTGAATTCATGGTGTATTTCTACTTGAACAGAAAGGATCAAGAGCAACTTCGGGTGGTACTTCAAAGACCTTCACACACAATGAGGGCTTCTTAATTTCAGACCTCAGGACCAGCCCTTCTTATGGTTAAAAATGGCATTCACTTTTCCAAAAAGACTCCAAGTTGATGTGTGAAGGTCATTCACTGCACGGCTTCTTCGGGCCAAGGCTCATTTAGAAGAAAGCACTGACCCACAGTTGGAGAGATCTGACCTCTGAGACGGTCATTCCCTTAGCAGAGATGGGGTTCTGGTCTGCACTTTCACTCTTGTCTCTTAGATGAACATCCAGTTTTGTTCTGTTTCATTTTCTCTTGAGCAAAAGAGGGCAGAGTCCACTACAGTTAGAGCTCTGTTCTGTATCCGTGGGTTCTTCATCCATGGATTCAGCAAACCTCAGATTAAAAATATTCAATAGGCTGGGTGTGGTACTCCCTCCTGTGATCCCAGCACTTCGGGAGGCTGAGGCAGGAGGATCACTTGAGGCTCAGAGTTCAAGACCAGCCCTGGTGACATAGCGAGACCCTGTGTCTACAAAAAAGAAAGAAAGGCAAAAAAATTGGAGATAAAAAAGGATGGTTGTGTCTGTGCTGAGCATACACAGACTCTTAGGCATTTTCCGTGTCATCATTCCCTAAACAGCATAGTATAATAACTATCTATATAGCATTTACATTGTACTGGGTATTATAACTAATCTAGAGGTGATTTAAATTTTATGGGAGGATGTGTGTAGGTTATGTGCAAATACTGCATCATTTTACATAAGGGACTTGAGTATCTGGATTCTAATATCCTCGGGGGATCGCAGGTCCAATCCCCATGGATACCGAGGGGGAACCACACGTCACTCATTGATTCCTGAACACACCAGCTGCTTCCAGGCCTTTGGCACTTTCTCACCTCTGTGCCTTTGCTCATTATTCCTTGGCTCTGTCACTGCCCCAGTGATGTTTTTAAGCTGCCTTACAGAGAGAGGAAGAAATCCAGCCAGTTTCTGAAAATCAAGACCAAACCAGAAACCTCAAATTATCCATCAGAATTGGGTCCGGCTGCCCTCTCTCCTTATCCACTCAACTTCCTCCCTACATACTTATCTCCTATGCTTTGTTTTTCCTGAGCAGTTTGTAATGTGGGATTCAGTCTTATTGTTTTAAGTTTGTTACTCTCTCACTAGCTCTTGCTTCCGTGTAGATGTCTTGGAATTGACACCAGAGTCCTCTTTGCCTCTCAGGCTGGTTTTGTTAGTCACCAGTAAAGACCTGTTACTAAATGCCAGCACACCTCATTTTCTGACTTACTATGCCCTTTTGGGCGACTGGTAAACCAACTTTCTCTTCTTTCATATTTTAAAATTCTATCCATCTTTCAAAGACAAATTCAGCTTCTATGCATAACCGAATCTTCCTTCTCCATGTCAGCAGTTTGTTTATGTTTCTATTACATAATTTATCCCCGTGTAAACAGTATAATTTGCTCCATAAAATTTGCTCTAGATTTGAGTCTCTTTGAGGGGAGACTTTTATTTACTTTTTTTCTTTCTAGAAGCCTTTATTATGCCTTGGATCTGAAGGCTTGTCTTGGAAAATGACCATTGAGGTTGAGCAGAGGAATCTCTGAGCAGGAGATTGAGAAATACACTTGGATTTTCTCACTTTTAACAAGTTTCTAATGTTTTGTAATATGGTTATCTGCAAGTGAAAAAACTCTATTTTCATTTGGAATGAGAGTCAGAAGTACTGAGTTTAAAATCCCAGCTCTTGCTACTCTAATGGCAAGCATATTTAGGTTTTACTTTTCTCATCTTTTAACAACCTGGAGCAGTGTGTGTGTGTGTGTGTGTGTGTGTGTGTGTGTGTGTGTGTGTGTTCATTGTTTCCCAATATATAATGGTGATCTGAGAATCTTTAAATCTTCAGGCAGTATCATCCTACTGACTGTCAACACGGAAGCTCACAGAACTCTGCCCTCCTCTCTTCAGGAAGGAATATATATTCCCCAACACATCTCTCTGGATGGAAATGAATGTTCATCAATATAAAGAAAATTATTATCTTGGTTGATTTCAAGTTGTCCACCATATGTCTCTGCAGGCTGGCATCTTCTACAAAGAAAAAATCACTGATCAGTTGATAATTGCCAGGTTCTACCCACCTCATCTACAGAACAAAACGAGTTATATTTTATGTATGTATTTCGTGTGTCTTCCATGTAGGAATTATGCCAGTTTAATATTCAATTAGCTCCAAAAAGTGGTGATTAATTTTGCTACAAATAGTGGTGAGCTTTTGTCTCCCAGATTCAAGAATCTAGAATGCCAGCAAATGTGTTATTATTTTAAATAGCTAACCACACACTAACTATCAGTAGACTAATGACTTTTGTGCAGTATTTCTCAACATGTGGTCCACGGAATGTGAGTCTCTCAAAACCATTCTCAGAAACAGGAATCTATGGTCGAATTAGTTTGGAAAATGCTAAATATTGACTCTTCACTCAAGAAAAATCTCAATGAATGGATATTAAATATGTATATTAGGTTTATATTGAAGGCTGAACATTCCTGAGGAAAAGAAATTGAGTTTATTTTGTATAATCTGGTATTTTCCAAGCTTGGTTGGCACAGATAGTGCATTACCATCCCAGGGAACTAGTTCCTCTTAGGACATGTGTTGGGAACTGTTGCCCTTGAGAATATCCTCTTAGAAGTTTATGGAACTCCACACCCCTCTTCAGTAGGCAAGGCGTGTTTATTACTACAGTACGAGATAATAGCTCATGACAGATAAGCCTCCTAAGAGCAGACAAATCGATTGGTTCATAGTTAGGGTTTTTTTTCACATTCAAAAGGCCCAAACCCTGAGCAGCAGCACTTATTCAATCTGCTTCCAATTTGCACATTCTAAACACAATCTGGCTTTCAGGTAAGAGGAAGATAAAATGGTTGTTTTTTTTTTTTCGCAGAAATCTGCCTTTTATAAATGTCTTTAATTTTCTGGCTCCAGATAAATCAGAAGCATCCTGAGAATAATGCTCTTTTGAGTACTTTCGGCTTTTTTTCACCACAGTCTCTTTAAAAAAAAACTCGCAAGATTTGACTCCCAAATTGACAGAAAATCAAGTTGGCTTAAATCTACCTGTTCAGTCCTAATTCCAACACGGAAAAAGAGAATTGAGGAGAACAGAAGTATTCTGAATAACATCTGGGTATTAGAAAAACAAAGAGGAGATAGGATTTAACTACCCGATGAGGAATTGATGTAGCACGCCCCGCCGCAGGAAATGGCACATTTTGGTCACTTCCACTCAGGGCAGAATGGAGTGGGGGAGGTGAGGAAGTGACATTCAGCTACCAAAGGAGGGCCGGCCCTGTCTACTCAGCAGCACAGTGGAGAAGCAGAAGGAGTTTCTTTTCAGCATGCTTTACTCGGACAAGCCTTCCATGTCTTGTAACTCAGAAATTCCTCCCACAATCTCTCTCCCCCCAGTCAATTGTCCATGTCCTTTCTCACTTCTCCCTTTCTTAATCAAAACCAGCTTTCAGAAAAAGTTATTTCTAACCAAGGCATAACTGTCTAATGATGTTCACAATGTTTTCCTTCCCAGAAGTCTTTGAATACTCATAAGGATAAAATGTCTCCTGAAATTTCTTGTCTGGTTAAAGTCTAGCCCCATCCCAGCACTTTACTATGAGAACCTAGCCATCTTCAGATGACCTGCCTCTCCCTGCAATATTGGCTTTTGTTCTTTTCTTTTCTTTTCTTT
>NW_012114577.1:701876-711780 GCF_000951035.1 Colobus angolensis palliatus
TTTTTTTGAGTCAGGGTTTCTCTCTGTTGCCCAGGCTGGAGTGCAGTGGTATGATCACAGCTCACTACAGCCTCAACCTCCTGGGCTCAAGTGATCTTCCTGCCTCAGCCTCCTGAGTAGCTGGGATTATAGGGATGAGCCATCATGCCTTGCTATTTTAAAAATTTTTTTAGAGATCGGGGTCTTGCCATGTTGCTCAGGCTGATCTTGAACTCCTGACTTCAAGCGATCCTCCCACCTTGGCTTCCCAAAGTGATGAGATTACAGGTGTGCGCTACCATGCCCAGCCAATAATAACTTTTAATGAGAGTTGCTGTATATTACTTTCTTTCTATGTGGCAGGCACCATATTGAGTGTTTTCTGTTATTTAATTTACTCAACAACTTACAAGGTCAAATAGCAGCTTCATTTTAGAAATGAAGAAAAAGCCCTGAGAGAAGTGAAATAATTTTTTCCCCAGTTGACTGATGACAGAGCTAGAATTTGAATTGAGATGTTTCAAATCCCAAGCACGTGCATCTGGTGACTCTGCACACTTTCTGCCAGAAGCTCTGCCTGGATGGGGATCAGCGGTTCTCACCCCACAGCTGCAGTGAGTGGTGAATGACTGTAGACCCCAATCCCTCTCAGCTGCCCATGGGTAAGCCTCTCAGACCCTCTTATTCCCAGGTCTTCTAAATATACAGGATCACTAGCAACACTCATTGCGCTCTACCCTGGAATCCCTTCATCCCTGGTCGCCTTTCCTAGATTGACATTCCTGCTTCTGAACACCCACTTCCTAACACATTGTATGAGCCCTTCTTTTCCTCATAAGCCCCTTCCACCACATTCATCCCTTGACTAGGGGGATGTAATAGGAACATATATTTTTATTAGAGGTTGTCTTGGTGTTTCCTGAAATCATATTATACATGTGTAAATGTGTGAATAAATATATATACACACACACATATAAATCTGTATGTATGTCTATAAATACACACACACACACACATATATTATATACGCCACCGAATGGTTGCTGAATAGAACTGTCCTTGCCATTCTGCTACCTTGAACCTCGTTCAAGTGATACTTCCTGGTGAATGAGGAAATGTTGGCTGACGTGAACATCCTGAGCTTCTGTTTCTCATCAACAGTGTGCAACCGATTTCTGAACAGTTAAGTAACTGGGTGAAAACTATTCCTGCCCAAGGGCAGTCAATGTAAAGAAGTTGATTCAGCCACTTTAACTCTCGACATATTTAGTATCCAACACATACTTATAGAATACCCATGTAAGGGGCACCATGATGGGCACTGTCAACCAAAAAGTGATTGAGGCAGGTGTCAATCCATAGAGGTTTATTTTGTCAAGGTCGAGGACATGCTTGGGAAAATACACCAGTTGCAGGGACATCTGTGACCCGCGATTTTTCCAAAAGGGTTTCAGGGACTTCTGTATTTAAAGAGGAAAGAGGAAGCAGGAGGGGAAAAAAGAGGAGAGTGGGTAGGCAGTGAGGTAGGTGGTTACACTCTAGTAAGGCTCTGATGAGCCTTAGTAAACTACATTTTACATGTGAAAAGAGAGTGTAGATGAAAAAGTCAATGATGACTTGTCTCATGCTCAGTAGATCTACGTTTTATTTAAAATAAAGTATTATAGACATGAGAAAAGAGGGAGTACAGGAAATGAGCCTATGACACAGGTTGTGGAATTACAGCTAGCTGCTCCAGAACAAAAAGAAGGCAGGATTGGTGGTGACTCAGTTCCCAATCTTAACTTTCCCTTTGGCATAGTGAGTGTGGGGTCCTGAGATTCTATTTTCTTTCACAGCACTGGGATGAGAAGTTGAAAAGATGTGCGTCTACCCTCATGGGGCTCATCTTCATAGAAAAACAAAGGGGCAAAGCATCCAATGGAATAAAAATATTGCTACCATGGCCTCATGGACAAAGGGCTCTAGAAGCAGAGAAGACTATTTCTTGTTTATGAGACAAAGTTGTTTCTTTGTAAATCCATAAATGTTTGGTGTCCTTGACTAGATTCAAAGTCCTTGAAGAGAAAAAAAAATCAGTTTTTTGTTCTCTCTTTTCCCATGTTAGCATTGAGTAGAGTCATCTGCCTACAGCCAAGCTTTGAGTTGTGAGGCCGGTTACTTGTGTTGCATAAGGAACAACTGAGATGCTTCCCAGAGGTGCCCTAAGGACAAGCTAATAGAAATGAGGCCAGTGTTTTGTTAGTAGAAAGTTTAAGAGAGCTGCAGAAACACTTTAGCGTAACCTAACAAAGGGAAAAATGAATGCAGGAGAGAGAGCAAGACCTGCAGAACAGAACAGCTTGCAGATCACAGAAGCATCTTTTGTCTGAGAAAATATGAAAACCCACATGAGGCAATGGCCACATCGCCCAGTGATTAGGGGCCTTAAGGAGAACACTGGGAAATGGACTGCAAAAGGAAACCCTTCCTCTGGCTAAAGAAGGCTGAGGAGGCTTGGTTCACGTTGCAAGTGATTTCAATTTCTGATAGTCAAGGCACCAGTGGGCATACGTGGGCAGAGCTTTGCTCATGGCATCATTAAGACAGAGAGGAGAGCACTTTGCCTGGGAAGCCTTCACCTGGTTGCCCCCCAGAGCAAAGGACTATGCAAAGATATGATCATGCAAATCAACTCAGGGTGTCTGGATGACTCTACACGGCAGTGGGCTTCTGCAAATTATGGCTCCACTTCTGCTACTCCTCGCACAAGTCGACAGCTTGTCCTTACAGAACCTTGGTTGGTGATGCCTAGATTTGGTGGGATTGCTGATAGTGTCAAGTAAAAGGGAGATGATGTCACCAGCGATAGGAACAGGAGGCAGGGAAATTCTGGGTGGAAGAGGGCGGGTCCCGGGCAAGGGCCCCACCCTCAAGGCTGGAACCTCAGCCCAAAGTGAGAACATACATCCCTGTTTGTCTGCTTGAATGTTGCCTTTTCCAAAACCACCCATGGCCCACCCCACCCCATCCCCGATCCTGTGCCCATGAAAACCCAAGGCTCCACTGGCAGAGGGAGTAGAGGAGAGCAACCGGACATTGGAGACTATGTTGAACATTGGAGAGAAGCAGCTTGACTTCAGAAGGACAGCTTAATGGTGCAGCTTCAGAGAGGAGTCCGACCAAGGACAGGTGGACTCTGGGAGAAGATTACCTTCCTGCTGTGTCTCCTTTTCAACTTCCTATCCTACTGAGAGCCACTTTCATTGGCAATAAAAACCTCCCACATTTACCATCTTCAACTCATTCATGTGACCTTGTTCTTCCAGGATGCTGAACAAGAGCTCGGAGCCACAAGTGTGGGTGCAAAAGTCTGTCACATGGACCCTCCACTGAGCTGTTAATACGTAAGCCATCTGCAGATGGCAAAGCTAAAAGAGCACTGACTGTAACACTTCCTCTGGGGCTTAAGGAGTCACAGACACCCCCCAGATGCTGCCGTGGGACTGGTACAGAGTTTGTTTCTACCGGCGCCCAAAAGCACTCACACTGGCTCCTGTATCTGTTTACCTGCGTGGTCCCTCCCGTTGGGGATTGAGCACAGTGGGTGCAAGTGAGTAGACTTCACCTCTGCCAGCGCCGAAGCACCTGCCTAGTTCTCACGCCCACACTCCAGTTCCCACCTGCAAAGGGATCGGGGCAGTTTCCTGCCTTCACTAGCATAAAACAGAGTGCCACTCTGAACCTCCAAAATCTGCTTGGGCATCTGTTTTTTAAAAATTGTTTAATTGTTTTTACAACTTTCTTAATAAATACTTACATAATTCATAAAAGTAGATAGCCATAAGTCGCATGTGTATAGCGACCGACATTTAACCTTATGAAGTTTAAGGACATTCTATGGATTCTTTGCCTTGGAGTTTCTTACTTTTTTTTTTTTTTTTGAGACAGAATCTCACTCTGTCACCAGGCCGGAGTGCAGTGGCATGATCTTGGCTCACTGCAACCTCCGCCTCCCAGGTTCAAGTGATTCTCCTTCCTCAGCCTCCCAAGTAGCTGTGATTACAAACCCGCGCCACCACGACCTGCTAATTTTTGTATTTTTTAGTAGAGACAGGTTTTCACCATGTTGGCTAGGACGATCTCGATCTCTTGACCTCATGATCTGCCCGCCTCAGTCTCAGAAAGTGCTGGGATAACAGGCACGAGCCACCGTGCCCAGCCGTAGTTCCTTATATTTTGAAAAAAAGGTTGTGTCATTTCCTCTGGCTAAAAATTGCTGTTCTTTTGTTAACTGGCCAACATTCAACTTTCGTTACACTATACTTTGATTTCTATTCACCTGTCTATACCTTGCACTAGACTGAATTTCACGAGGGCAGGAGTTATCTCTTGTTCAGTATCTTGTGCCCAGCTTGGCATATACAAGTAGGTGCTAAGATTTTGATTGAATGAATGAATGAATAAATACTATGTTAATATAACAGAGGTAGGATCTTGGCTTGTCATCAGGTCTTAGCTAAGCCAAGATGGCACTTGGTCCTAAACATTTTTCACATGAGACAATTCTTACTCTCCTAAGTTACACTGGTAGTCACTGAATTTCTGTTCTGCCATCAGAAATGCAAATTAATTACACAGATTGCATCTCTTTACATTCTGGATGATTAACTTGCACACTGATATAAATTCTAGTCTTCTTATCTCATTGTAAAAGGATAGAAGAAGGCTTTGTCTTGTTTTGCAGAATAAGATGAAAACATTGAGCTGTTTCTCTTCCAACCTGGGCTATAGCTCTGGGCTGGGTCCAATGCCACATAGCTGGATCCCAAGCCTGGGGCTTCCCTGCCAGAAGCAAGACTGAGAGGTGTTGTGGGAGTCAGTTAGAAGCTCAGCTGGGGAGGCTCAAGGTTCCACATGCAGACTCCTGCACATGTGCTCAATTATTTGTAGTTAAGTCCTGGCTCTCCAAACTGGCACATGAACAAACAGGGTTCCTGTTCCTTAGGGCACAGGAAAACTTTATAGAGTTGAAAGCAAAGCATGTAAATGATGAAGCCCCAGATTTGAGAAATTACAGGCTTGGACATCTACAGGAGCCATTTTGAAGATAAACAGAAGAGAGGAGGAGCTTGTTTGTGTCTTCATCTCTGTGAACTAAGTAGGGACAGCCAGATTGCCCCAGCTGGGGAGAAGGTGTGTCCACGCTTGTGATGTAATGTGACTTTCTTCAACGCCATGTGACATAGCCCATAGAATCTAAGTAGGAAAGCAGATGAATTAGTGGGAGAAAATGAGGAAAGCTTGCAGTTGAGTGACACGTTGCCCTGGAGAGATTACATATCACTTGAGCACAATTTACTCTCAGTTAAATCAGACCTTCTTTTCCACCCACTTCTTCTGGGCAGCTTCCGAATATGCCCTAGCATTGCAGATTCATTAGCATGGGGGTTCAGGCTTGCTTTTGCCTTAGCAGAGAAAGAAGATGCTCTTCTCTAAGTACTTTCTTTAAATTTAGAAGACTTCTGACCCAGAATCTTATTTCCCAAAAGAAAAGAAAGAAGAGAAGCACAAGCTCAAAGGGCTTGGAAAGCATATCGTGTTGGAAGACATTCATTCCCCTTGACTAAAGAACAATCATCTTGAGTGGGGGTGGGGGTGGGCCTGGGGAGCGGGGAGTCAGGAAAGGAAGGGAGAAGATACTCCAGCCAGCGCCATTCCCCCTTGAGATAAACTGAGGGGCTGATGTCCACGTTGGCAAATGGCTGTAGCATCTTGCTTTCATCCAGACAATCTGCAAAGTGCCCGTGTGCAATTCATTTCATGCCCTTTTCACAGCTGAGAGGTCAGCCAGGTGGCTTCATTACCCCACAGTAAGCTGCTTCTCCTCTCTGCCTCCAGAGCACACAGCTCATGTTGCCCCCAGAGCACTGATCAGATTGTGCCCTGGCTACTCTTTCTAAAGTGTTCACGTGGGGTTTGGGCATTGCCCCTATTTCAGAGAACTCAGGAAGACCTGAACTTTCATCTGCCAAGCACACTCCCTCCCTCCTGATTCCCTGAGGGAGACGTACAAATGAGTGATCATGGGTGAGAAACCAAAGGCTCACTTTATATTCAGCCAAGTTCCTTACAGACTGCAGCACTGGGATGAGCCTCTGGGCCTAAATGGAGCCTCTGTGGATCCCTAAACGTAAACGTAGTATTGAACCCCAAATGAAAAGCCTGTTCATTTGTGAAAAAGAGAAAAGAGAGCCAGCGGCTCCATTCTAGTGGGGCAGGCTCTACCTTTCTCTCAAGCCAGCTGGAGGGGGACAGCAGAATTGGGTGTGTCCACATCTGAAGTGCCGAAGCAGGGGGAATCAGACAGGCATGCCCAAATGGAACCTTATAAAACCTGCAGCCCCACCCCGTGGCAGATGGGACCCAGTCTGTGTCCTGGAAGCTGGCTCTCGGTGGGGTTAGTATAGGCGAGAGGTAGGGGGATGCTTCTCCTCTATCGATGTGTATTATTCTGTCTCCCTTAGAGTACTCGCCTGTGAGCTTTCTCAGGGCAGGCAGTGGGTCGTAAGCATCACTGTAGTTCCATTCCCCTGTCTAACACACCATGCAGCACAGAGCAGGCTCCGGAGAGATTACTCCGTATTAAAAGGAGATGGGGCTCAGAGATGTCAGGTGACTTGCTCAGATTCTGCAGCTAGCAGGTGTCTGATAAGTGGGACTCAGGTTTTTAAATTGTGTGATTTCCTTACATTATGCTTCTCCGCCATATGACATCTCTCTAGAGCAGGCAGAAACGCATCTGAAGGGAGCCCAGCTGGGGTTCATGACCCCTGCAAACATCCTTACGTTGAATGCAAACTTTTTGTGTGTTGATTTCTGAAGAGAGGCTCAGTGGTTTTCAACATATTCTCAAAGAAGTTTGCAAAAAGTTAAGAACCAATCTTTCAGGAGATCGCATTGAAAGCTACTCTTAAATAATATGCATAGTGCCTGTGTGCTGTAGGTACCAAATTAGGATCAGACTCCTTCCCACTTTTCTGAAAGTGAGGCAGCAGCAAATGGATGGAATCCCAGTGATTACCCTCTGTTGCAGTTTCACCTTTGGAAGGTGTCTAGCTTGGAGTTTCAGATTAGAAAGAGAATTCACTCACCTGGGAGCGTATTTTCTCTAACTTGAAAAAAAATAAAGAACGTCGCTTTCAGCCCCAATATGTCTGTCAAGTGAAAATGGATGAACATGTCATGAAGAGGATTGAAAGACAGATATGTCCAGACACCAATACCCACTAATGACCATGTTACCTTAGAGGATTGAAACTTCAAAATGGTCAGACTTTTTTTTTTTTTTTTTTTTGAGATGGAGTCTCGCTCTGTCACCCAGGCTGGAATGCAGTGGTGTGATCTCCGCTCACTGCAAGCTCCACCTCCTGGGTTCATACCATTCTCCTGCCTCAGCCTCCGGGGTAGCTGGGACTGCAGGCACCCGCCACCACGCCTGGCTAATTTTTTGTATTTTTAGTAGAGACGGGGTTTCACTGTGTTAGCCAGGATGGTCTCTATCTGCTGACCTCATGATCCGCCCACCTCGGCCTCCCAAAGTGCTGGGATTACAGGCATGAGCCACTGTGCCCGGCCTGAAAACGGTCAGATTTTAAGGCTCCATTACATCACCAAACCTGAGCTGGAAAAACAACAACATAAAAGAGCTAGGCTGCCGAGCACAGTGGCTCAGGCCTGTAATCCCAGCACTTTGGGAGGCTGAGGCAAGTGGATCATGAGATCAGGAGATCGAGACCAGCCTGACCAACATGGTGAAACCCTATCTCTACTAAAAATTAGCCAGGCATGGTGGCGCTTGCCTGTAATCCCAGCTACCTGGGAGGCTGAGGCAGGAGAATCGCTTGAACCTGGGAGGCAGAGGTTGTGGTGGGCTGAGACTATGCCATTTCACTCCAGCCTGGGCAATAGGGTGAGGCTCTGTCTCAAAAAATAAATAAATAAAAATAAATTAAAATAAATTAAAAACCTAGCCATGTTAAAATTATGACCAAGGGAAGTGTTCTTTCAGAATTTGTTCTATTGTTTATAGTGGTGGTCAGAGAAGAGTGTTGGTGGGCAGGTGATGGGCAGGGAAAAAGAGGAAGGTCTTTCATGATTTAGTGATTTTTTTGCATTTATTACTTAGCTCCTGTATTAGCCAGGATAAGGTTGATTATGCTGTTGTAATGAAAAATCCCGAAATCTCAGGAGTTTAAAGACTCAAAACTTTATTGCTGCCGTATTACATGCCTCACTGGGCAGGAGGGGCCTCTGCTCTTTGTAATTGTTACAGGTCCCAGGCTGATGGGGGATCCCCTCATTTTATGACACAACTAGTGTCACACACAGTTTCAGAGTTGACTGGGGCAAGGTAACTGCAGCCCGTATTCCACCGGCCAAGCAAGCCACAAGGCCACACCTAGCCTCAAGGGGACGTGGGGATATACCTTTCTCCATCTACCTAGAAGTGAGCCTGTGGGTGATAGTTAATTCCTGAATCCTGACTCAGGCATTCTTTTCTATCCTGCGCCAAGTCTTAAAAAGCCATGTGGAATAGAAAGAAAAAAAAAGTATTTCTGCACTTCATCTCGATAACCATTTGTATCTGATCTGGAGTTGAATAACAAATGTTTACAGTAGAAAGTTAACACTACCTCCATAAAGGAATCAGATCTAAGATCTGTGGAAAGAATATATTTGTTTGAGAAGAATTTACTAACACAATGCCTCCAATTAGTCAGCAATAGACCCTCTGAGAAAGCACATTGGTGACGACACACCTTAAGTTAGTTCTGGTTGAGTGAAAAATGAAAATGTTCAAGCTATAGTTGTCACAGTAAGTTGTGTGTCCACAGAACGCCCAGTCAGAGTTTCTGAGGCATTTTTAGCATGCAAAATTGCGTGAGGTTTAAAGCAAACTTACTCTATAAGACAAGTTCTTTAACCCTTGTTAATCACTTTCAGACCATCGGCAAACCTCTTTAAAAGGCCAAGGTGCTGTGTTTGTGTGGGTAACAAGTAATATTGGAAGTGATACCAAAAATTGGAATGACACAGAGGAAATTAGCATGGGCCCTGTGCAAGGATAACACACAAACTTGCAAAGCATTTAATATTTTGGGGCAAGATGAAAAATGTTCCGAGGATGGGTGGTGGTGATGTTTGCACATCAATGTGAATCAACTTAATCCCATTTAACTGTACACATAAAAATGGTTAACATAGTAAATTTTATGTTTTATATATTTTACCATAATAAAAAAATGTAAAATATCTCATTCATTTTTATATTGTTCACATTGAACTGAAAATATTTGGGATATGTTCATTAAATAAAATATATTATTAGCAATTTTTAGAAGCCAGCACGTTGCCTAAACACAACTGGGGCAGACGTCTACTGTTGCTGTCACAGGCTGTACTTTACAATATTTATTTATATCTATTTAAAAGGCAGATGATAACTAGCCAATAAAAATACATTTTATTTGGAACACCAAATGCATGGCGAGCACAGGACTAATAATTGCAGATGTAGTAACACATTTATGTCTTACAAAAACATCGATGAGGCTATTATCTCCATTTTATAGATAAAGAAACACAGCCCTCATGAAGTTGACTGGCTGGGCGCTGTGGCTCATGCCTATAATCCCAGCACTTTGGGAGTCCGAGGTGGGTGGATCATTTGAGGTTAGGAGTTTGAAACCAGCCTGGCCAACATGGTGAAACTCTGTCTCTAGTAAAAATACAAAAATTCACCGGGCGTGGTGGTGAGCATCTGCAATCCCAGCTACTCGGGAGGCTGAGGCAAGAGAATTGCTTGAGCCCAGGAGTTGGAGGTTGCAGTGAGCAGAGATCACACCACTGCACTCCAGCCTGGGCGACAGAGTGAGACTCC